>NC_141155.1:134647760-134975260 GCF_053477565.2 Lygodium microphyllum
CGCAATGGCTCCTTTTTGGACCTCTTTCCCTTGGTATCCTTAGGGTTCCTACCTTTGAAGTACATTTTCCCTTATCAATAACAAGTTGTGGATAATTTGGATCTTTAGCAATCCACATGTCTACCATTAAGAATCTTGATTACTTTGGCTTTTACAAGCCATGCATAATCATATTTGCAACAATCTATTGCAAAATGCATAGATGAGATCATGGAATCAAAAATAATTTAAAAATTTCCCACAAGTACGTAAATAAAAAACAATCATACTCTTCTTTATAAGCATACAGTTTTGTCCCAAAAAACTCTAAGCATTTGTTGTTACTTTCCATCTATAGGTAGTGCTATTTGATGAGGAACTTGAAGAATGTACAACTTTATTATGTTGCCCCTTTTGAGTGGGGTGATACTATTTGTCTAGCATAGCATATATGCACTTTTCTTTTTAGAATCTATTTATAAATATGGTAAGATTCACAAATAGTGAAAATATCTTAGTCTTCCCGAAAAGATGGACAGTTCTAGTTTGATATCCCCATGAAATTCATAAAGGAATAAATCAAAAAAATATTTCTAAATTGGAGATTGAGTATTAGAATATTTTAGTGTAAACAACATTGGAAAACCACCAAGATTAGGCTAGAAGAAGAGTTTACATCATTTAACAAATATCTTTTAGCATGTACTTTTGAAAAAACTTGCCGCTCATGATAAGGTAATATGACATAATAAACGTTCTTTAAACCTATTTCTTGCAAGAGAAAGAGTATGCTGCTCGTTGGGACTACAAATATTCGTGATTTAAAATAGTTTTAAGAGATTTAAAAATGGGTATAATGGTGGCAATTATTTTCAATCCCTAAAGAGATGAAAACCACAATAAATTAACTTGTTTAAGCAAGCTTAAAACCATCTCCAACAAGAACTAATGATGGAAGGTAGAAAAGGTAAAGTCTATTATTATATTTTATGTATAAAGAATTAAAAACACCATAAAAAAGGGGTCCAACCTTATTCATCCAAGTCCTTCATAAATTTTGTCAAAAACTCCAAAAGGCTTGAACATTGCAAGTCATTACCTTATTGAAATGAAGTGGTATTGAAGATGGAGATGTATATAAGTAGAGTAGTGATATATTTGTAGGAACCTCTAACATCAATTACTTGAAAAAATGTAGTTATTTGATCTAAATATAAAAGTAACAAAAAATATAATAATAATAATAATTACCTAGAGAAAAATGTAATCATTGAGCCAAACTTTCAAATACAAGATACGACTTAATAGAGATATGAGAAGTCTTAATGCAAAATCTTTTCGGTGATGATTTTGATTACTCTAATACTATAAACAAGATGCTCTCTCCTTGATTAGCACGATGATAAGGTGTCCTAGTGGATGGGCTTGGCCCTTTTGGCTTTCATTAGGGATTAAAGCAATGTCTTTTTCTCATTCTCCTTTAGGTGTCTTCAATCTTTGTCTTTCATAAAGTTATCACATGTTCTTGGTATCTATAGTCACTAGATCAAGGCTTTGGCTTCACCTTGTAGGGTTGGAAGGTCCCAATTAGGCAAGACAATTTTTGCCACTCTTACATGAATGATGGTTTTTAAGTAAATGTTTTGAATTAATATATGATTGTTTCCAAAGTGTCTATTCATGTGCTTAATTAGAAGGCTGTCTTGACAAACCCTATGGAATGGATTAATAAAAGAAGGTTACTTTATAAGTTTACATAGTGTGGTAGCATACTTTGCTTAATTAGATAACAAAATAAACCCATCAAGAAAAGTGGGAGATCTTGATCCCAATCACTAAGAATCTATGGCTAGATTGGACTCAATAAGTTGAAAAACTTTCCTAAACACTAGACAAAAATGGTAAAATGTGACCCCCTAATTTGGTAGGATAGAACCATCTTAACATTACTTTAGGGAACCAAAATGTGGTTGAGTACTGATCCTAATGGCTATAGAAGTTTAAAAGATAGCTCCACTCTCTTTAAATCAGGTGTGATGTTAGCCCACTCTCACATTTTTCATTGGGTATAAGGTGGCCCTTCTTAGATGGGCATGAGACTACTAGGGGTGACTATCATATGCTTTCTAGGGGTGACCCTTCTTAGATGGACATGAGACTACTACTAAGGGTGATTGTCATATGCTTCCTTGTAAGTAGAACTGTTGCAATTGCCTTGACCTGCGTAGACCTAGGTCGCATTGTTCAGGCAAATCATATATACAAGAAAAGTAATTTCTCAATGATTTAGTACAGACCGTGCATTGTGTTGATACAGAGACAAGGGAATATCTAAAATTGCTCTAAGATTTGGATCTTTGGGATGCCTATTGGGTGCCTTTTTCTAATTCTTTTTATCGAGTTCCTTTGCAGCATGCATGAAATATATGCATGGCCTCTTCAAATTGGCCCCTTTTGAGACATCATCGATGCACTTTAGGGACTTCAAAAATCACTTACTAGATGCCACTCTACTTTGAACCTTCGAAACCCTTCCACATCCAAGATTCTCTCGTTTCTTTGCTCACTAATGATTTGGGGTACATTTATCTTATGAAAAATCCAATGCAAGGTTTCAAACTTCTCAAATATAACTTGGAATATACTTATATTATAAGCATGTCACACACCCACACTATTAGCACAAGTAAAATTCCAATAAAAATATATTGCTCACCTCAAAGGACCCTAGAGAGAATATATTTTTCTCCGATTGGACACTAAACCATTTTGGATTGTGCTTTGAAATTGTTGGATCAAGGCCTCAATCTCCTATTTTGTAAGCTTTTAGTACTTTGGATACTTCAAGTTTTCTTTGATAGCTTCCTTATTAAGAATCATTTTAATGTGTTCAAGTGATGCCTCCATGCTTGAAGACTTTTCTTCATTAGGTTGTAGCATATCTCTGTATCGAAATGTACAATTATCATATGGTACATTATAAATACTTTATGAGAAGGAAGAGGAATCCTACCTAACTCAATGCCAAGAGTGACATATTGACCAAATCTTGTCCCAAGAAGTGTGACCTATCCTTACCCATAAGTGTCTACAATGCCCCAATATGCTACTCCAATCCAACAATGCCTCTGATTCTGAGCATTAGAAGAAATGTGGACTCCAAAAGGGCCCCTTATATTAGGATTTAATCTCTCCTCTAATTCAAAAGAATTAGAGGTGGACCAACAAGAGAGTGGGTGGTGTGCACATTTTGTCCACCTCCTTTTCCCCCTTTGGACCACACGTTTGGTTTCACCCAAAAACTCATAGTTTTGCAATTTTTAAATACCAAACTCAACCTCGTGGTTTGATAGCTTTTGGTGGGATATTCCAATTTCAAATGTAAATTTTGAATTAATGAGATCTTATCTATAAAAAAACATGTAGTTGAAAGATTGAACAAGTAATCCTCTCCTAATCCATACCTTACAATGCACTTTTGGAGTACATATTTCTCCTAATGTCATAGCAACCACAATGGCCTCCATTAGTTCCATCAATGGTGAATCAACACCAATAATAGTTGAAAATATGAACAACTAGAAACATCCCAATATCCCAACTAAGATTTCAAAGTCACAATCAGAATAGAGCGATACAATAGTAACTCAACTTGTGCATGAGATGGTAATAGAGACATCCTGAAAATCCACTATAAATGCAATGGGAGGTCAAATTCTAAAGAACTACTTATCCAATTCAATAACAAGTGTTAAGAAGGAGTTGATGGATGTGCCAACACAAGACTTAAAGACTCTTATTAAGGTGAACACCATCAGTGCCATAAATGTAATACGAGTATCTAGAGATACTCTTAGATCTAATACATGGTCTGGGAAGTGCCATCAAGTGTGGCACCTAGCCACTGAGTGCACTTGAAAACCATGATCTGAAGTGCCTTCTGTTTATACTACTTAAGGAAGAATCACACTATGGACATCTGCTCTTTGAAGGTGATGCATGAGATAAGGAAGAAGGAAGAGGAAGCTAGGCTCAACTTGCTAGAATAAAAAATGACAACTTAAGGTATCAGGCCAAATCCTACGGTGTTTGGATTGAATTGTGGGCCCAAGCAAGCTCACTTCCCAGAGTTAGAGCACATCAGTTTGGTGGATTCAAAGATTGGAAGTAGAATGCTATAGATGCAGAGAAAAAGGCCACATTCTCCCAAATTTTCCTAATCCTAGAAGGTCAATTGGTTATAAACCATTATGCAAGAGATGCAATTGAGAAGGCCACACCACAAAAAGACTACATTGCAGTCTAGTCCCCCACAAATGCAATTATTACTCAGTTAGCTAAAAGCCAAGAGTGCAAGAATTCACATCCAATTCGGTGGAATCAAAAGTAAAATCTATTATGTGAGCCAAGAAAAAAAAAGTAACAATCCAAAAGGAGAATGTCCCACCAAAAAAGAATGTTAAGGTCAAATTCCCAATCAAGCCATAGAGTAGTACAATACATAATAGTCCAAAGCAACAATAGGAGCAGGACACAATGCAAAAGATGACAAATTGATTCAAGATCTATAAGAGGTGGAAATACATTAATAATAAGGGAAGAATTATTGCAACTTAGTAGAGCATGGCTATAATGGTGTGCTTGAATTTTTTAAGCTCATTGTGAAATTGTTTGGTCACTCGAATCACCTTTTGTAGGTTCTCCACAGAAATAGGACTAAAGTAAGTGGGTTGTAAGAAGTATATGTGTAAACAAACTTTACATGAGAATAAGCAATAGTTTTTTGTGAGAGAGGAGAAGAGTTGGCAACATAGTACACACATTTTTTGGAAAATGAGAGGAGGATAATTTCAGCAACCACATTTGATTCATCACAAATGAAGCATACCATCAAACTCCTCTCCATTGTTTGCCTGATTTGAATCCTAGATGGATATGTCATTATTGTCCAAAGAGAAAATTTTAAACAGATATTTTGGGAAGGTACACACACACACATGCACGCACGCACATACATGCATGTGCATGCGCACGCATGCACACGCACACGCACATGCACACACACATCGTGACATGCTTTTCCTCTTTTATAATCCTTTTTCTTCCAAAAAAGGCAAAGCTATTTTGTGTTTGCCTTTGTGAGTGAATTATTTTTCACCTTATTTTCACACACAAAAATTAGAATTTTATTTTTCTAACTTATAATTTCACTCATTTTTTTATTGCACGAAAAGCATGTTTACATCTTTTCCTTGTGATTTTTAACCTAATATACTATCAATTTTGCATATGTTCTAAAATTGTAGAGTGACTAAATTTTCTAATAAATACATCTACATAATGAACTTACTCCATTTTAATGTCTTAAATTTATTGTTTCTTTTTTGTGGATTTTCTAGTGTTTTAAATGTACAAGTTAAATTTTATAAACATGTAAATGTATGAATGTGACAATAATTTAATTTTCTTAAACGAAAACACTTGTTTGACATTATTTGCACATTAATAATTATTTAAAATTTCACATCATATATTAGTAACTTTTGCATGATAGAGGTATTGCATCCTCTCCTCCTTAAATAAATTAGCATGTTCTCATATTGAGAGAAACTAGGGATAGTAGGCCCATTATACACTAGGATGAGGACTAGTGTGTGCAAAAAGTGCCAATGATAGGCCTGTATTCCAAAAAGGGGTTGATAGCCCTTTACACATAAACGTACCTATTTTTGGGAGCAATGCGCCACCCCCCCCCCCCCCCCCCCCCTTGGGCCTATTTTGGGCTTGAACTGTGGGCAAGAGAGCTCCCCTGCCCTATTATGTCCACCATCATCAGGCTCGTTGTTGATCATATGCAAGTCCCTATTCTTGATCAATCTCCTGCTTGTTTTTGAACTACTATCGCTTCTTACTCAAGCTCATCAAGATTACTCATTGCGAAAGCTCCATTAGTCACGGCAAAGGTCTCTTTGCTACACCTGAAAGGGGCTCTACAAAAACAAAATTTGAAGGCACTCTCTCTATCTCTTCCATGTTGCTTTAATCACATAAATATTTCATTAGTGTCTAGATTGGAAGGTTCTCTCTCTCTCTCTCTCTCTCTCTCTCTCTCTCTCTCTCTCTCTCTCTCTCTCTCTCTCTCTCTCTCTCTCTCTCTCTCTCTCTCTCTCTCTCTCTCTCTCTCTCTCTCTCTCTCTCTCTCTCTCTCTCTCTCTCTCTCTCTCGTGCAGCGTGATCTCATTTTGATAACAGGGCTCGAGTGTGCTCCATGATGTGGATTCGATGATCATGTTAGTGATGCAAGAAAGCCATTTGATTTGATGAGCTCTCCTCCTTGCATGATTTCAATGTAAGGATTGCCTATTCACACTTCTGAGAATGCAACCCCCCTAAATGTTGAGAAAAAAATTATATATATATAAGTTTTTTGCTACAAATGTATGCAATATCAATGATAAAATGGTGGGTGCAATTGAAACATTTTTAATTGATGAATTTAAACATATCTAAATGGATTATGCAAATGAGATGCGTTGTTGCTAATTGTTTGTTGTTAATACGCTTCTATATTTCTTTGTGTAAGTTGGTTTGGGCATCATCATCATTACCTTGGACACATGCCCTTAAAAGGAATGAAAATGCTTACTCGTTTGCAATATCTTTTGCCCCTTGGCTATAAGTGCTTTGTGTCTTGTAATCATTGTTTATATGGCAAATAGATATATAATATATATAAAAAATTTGGTATGACATGCATGGGCTAGCCATTAGCTCTTGTTCATTCAGATGTATGTGATCCCATGCCTTGCAAGTTGTTAGGTGGTGTGAAGTATTTCATTACTTTCATTGATGACTACATGCATCATTGTTTATGCATTGCATCATCATGATAACTATCATGTATGGATGCAAAAATCTTTTATATCATTGGCTCTAAATGATGGGGCTAATTGTTCTACCTATGAAAGTTCATAGGTCATAAGAATCATGTATTTGCAGTTATGTTCTACTTGCCATTTATGCATTTGCATCATCATAAGAATCATCTATTAATAAAAAATCAACATAAAAATTTGGTAGATCATTTATGGTCTTGCATGGTTTGGAGTTTCGTGTCATTTATGCATTTGCATTGTTGCCATAAGAATCATCTTTTGATGCAAACTCATCACCATAAGTTCATAGTTCATTTATGGCCTTGTATGGTATAGGGTTGAAATCATTTATGTCTTGCACCATCGTCCTAAGTATCATGTATTGATGCAAGATCATCATCATAAGTTCATAAATAATTTATGGCCTTCTATGATATATGGTTGTGAATCATTTATGCATTGCATTGTCATCGTAAGTATCATGTATTCGTGCAAAATCATCATTGTAAGTTCGTAAATCATTAATGGACTTGAAAAGGTTTATGGTTGTGTATCATGTATGCATTGCATTATCTTTGTAAGCACCATGTATTTATGGCTTCAAAAGGCAAGGGTAAATTTTCAACCTATAAAAGTTTGTAAATCAAGAAAGATTCTTTATTCCTTAAGGACCCTAAACCTTTTTCAATTGATCATGTCCGGTAAGAAGCAACTTTGTAAATGCTTTTTCATATGTATGGTTGTTACAAAATGGAATCCCAAAACACCAATCCTATGGAAGAGTATCAGCAATTTATGTCCCAAATGAGTCAAGAGTCAAGACCCCATGATAAGTAATGATCTAATGTATTTTCATGTGGCACTACAATCTCCCCATATTCCAAGCCAAAGTGTAGGTGCAAGCATTCCAGTGAGTGCCTTTCCAAGTCGCCCTCCTTTGATTACCACTTCTCCTCAATTCATACAATTTCAGTGTCCGAGACAACTAGGCATAGAGGTAGTCATAACCGCGCACAACAAGACACTTGTACAACCAATACCACATAACCCTCAGCCTAGTCGTTCACAACCTTCAACATGTATCTTTTCCACAAGGACCAAAAACAATAAGCTCCTTTGATGAAACCCAATACACATGTGATGAGGTTGAGGTGATTGAGACCCATGTGTCCTCAGTGCCACCACCTGAAAATGCTAGTAAGCAATGCATACGATAAGCCTTGTTTCAGTTTGATGCACCAAATCCTCCTAAACAAAAGAGAGCTCAAAAAGGAATGAATCAAGAAACTTCACCCCAAACACAAGATCAAATTTCTCAATGGAAGGATGCTTGGATAGTACAACTCATTCACATCTAAAGGTCGATGAGCACAAAGGTTTCCAAGCCACCAAACCACGGAGGGATATTTGGTCCAAGCTGGCTACACAACTAGCATCGTTGTTTCTAGAGTTTAACAAAGATGGCGAGGCATGTTGGAAATGTTGGGGACATGTCTATGAGGCCTACTAAAAGGACAAGGCACATAATTCTATATTAGGCAATGATCATAAGATCACTTGCCAATGGTATTATCTTGTGGATGAATACATGTGGAATTGTGCCAATGTTGTTAGTGATGCACATGCTTCAGCTTCTGTTAGTGGTGTGTCTTTGTCTAAAGACAACACTACAACTATCCCCAATGACCCAAGCTCCAATGTTTCAAAAAGCATTGCCTCAAATGAACCTCCAAAGATGAAGCCAGATCAAGTGATCACCCAAGGAGTACATAATAAGAAAGATAGAGGAGTCACTTAGTGACATGGCTACCACTGCTCTCAATGGGTTGATGTTGGCCAACGAGAAAGAAAACTTAGAGGGCAAGAAACCATTAAAAGAGTGAAGGCTCATAATCATGGATACACTTGCCTGCTTAGTGTCTGGTTTGCTAGCATAATCAAGAGTTTTAAGAAGTATATGCAATGGCTTGAGTGTTAAAATACACAGGATCTAGATCATGGCAGATGTGGAAGCTATGGAGGTTGAAAGAGGAAAAAGAAACTCATGAAGACATCGACCCTGACAATGACAAATTGTCACACAAGTGAATTAGGTTCCAAGATTGAGACTTGGACTCATAAACACAATCTTGTGTATTGGCAGTGACAAGACACTTTATTGGAAAGGAAAGAGTACTATCATTGCATTAGAAAAAGAGTCCAAGTACAATTCTTTATAGGAATTGAGTGGTGGTACTTTCTCCTACTATGCATATGGGATTCTGGTCCTGAGCCCTCACTACTCCTTACAAAGGGACTGAAGTAGGTGTGATTGCAAATATCTCAACATTGAGCATGTATTCTCGAGTCCTTGTTTGTTTTGAAATGTTAATGAATAATTACATGGAGTGAATGTAGAGTTATCTCATAAAGTTCTATTGTTTCATATGATGGGTGAATGGATGATGACAATGTGATAATAATTTGTGTCATTGGTGTTGTAATTACTACTATGGCAATGTTCAAGTTATTGTTAAGTGATTCAGATGATGGTGATAAGGACACTATGTGTTTGCATTTTTTGATGGAGTGAATGGCTCAAGGTTTCACTGCTCATCGCTCTAGGATAGTGCATTGAAGGCATGACTGTCGATCATGTCCAGGCATATCCTAGAGTGCTAACTTTTATGGAGCAAAGGTTGTTAGGAAATTATTCAAATCAAATGTTTAAGAGCATGCTATGAGTTAGTTAGAGCACATTTGGGTACCTTGTTGTGAAGTTATCACCACAAATGCAACACAAGAATATGAATTATCGAAGAGCAATTCCCATTGAGAAGCGGGTTTGTGTGGCCTTTGCATCAACTTTTGTGAGTGGCTCAAATTTAGGACTTATAGATTATTTATATGGGGTTTCAACATCATTTACACAAATGGTTGCTTTGGATTTTTGTGATGCATTGGTCACACCTGAATTGCATGGCACATACATAAAGTGGCCAAATGCACAATAGATTATAAAATTTGCAAATGCATTTCAAGCCCTTTGAGGCATACCATTTGTGGTTGGTGTTATAGATAGTAGTCATATACCAATCATTTCCCCAAGACAAAACAATGAAGATTATTTTAACAAAATGGGTTTCGACTCAGTGATTTTTCAACTTGCCGCAATAGCCAATAGTGTTGTTTGGGATTATGACATTGATTAGACAGGTTCAATGCATGATTGGAATGTTTTCCAATGCTCAAATTTGGGAAAGTGATGCACAAACAGAGCATTGGGTCAATATTGCCTTCTTGGTGATTTTTCTTATCCTACATGCTTTTGGATGCTGCCTCCGTTCAAGGGTAGCAACAAGGATGGACTATCTCCAGAATGTTACTATTGGAACTACATACAATCAAGTAGTCAAATGCTAGTTGAAAGAGCCTTTGAAATCCTTAAAGCTTGATTTCACATATTGTTGAAGAGATTTGTTATGCTTCTCCAAAATGTCCCAAAGATGGTGGCTACATGCCTTATTCTAAACAATATGTACATTGTGCATGGAGACAATTTTGATGATGCATGGATATGTGAAGCAACAATAAAATTGGAGAGAGAAACTAATACGCCTCAACAGGATATGGACCAATAAAACAATTTCAAGAATGGATTAGCATAGGTTGCTGCATGAACTAGCATAGATACCACACAAGTAGTTCAACAAGCTCAATTAGTAGAGCTAGCACTAGGATCCAATCAATCTAGAGGAGCGACATGAAGGAACAATGTCGCTCAAACCATGTTTTGAGAGAGAGAGAGAGAGAGAGAGAGAGAGAGAGAATGCAAATATTTGTCATTCAAATGTTTGAATTTTTTTTCAGAAGAGATTGAGAATGAAGATAGTGATGATTAAAAATGGAGAGTCTTTGCATTGCAGGTGGGAAGATGGAAAGAGGGGTGGTGTGTCAATAAAATTTTCCTCTCTCCACCTTCTTGCTGAGAGCTGGGTAGATCCATGCTTCAATAGCATGGTAAAGGGGTTCAACTCCCCTACTCTGTATTATTCGATAGAGTTGGTGCCTTCAACAAATCAGTCAAATGTCAAATTGGATTATAAAATATCAATGTTTATTTTGTAAATTTAGTGTCTTGTTTGATTTAATTATCTTAATTTTTATTTTTAATGGTGTTAATTGTATTAAAATGGTATTGTTATTTTTAATATTTGTGACAATGATTGATCGATATTGATTAATGTGTTGATCATCAGAGTTTGAATAGTGTAAAATCTTAGTGTTAAATTGATTAACATTGATTTTTTATGTTAGGTTGGAAAGTGACCAATGGCCAAGTGGTGAGCGATGTGTAAACACCTTGCAGACAGTGGCTAGGTAGAAAAATATGTCCCCCGCCCAACGTGTAATCGAATGGTAGACAAATGTCTCACCCAAGTGTGTAATTGAGTGTGGCGGACTACCCAATTCAAGTTTTTCTATGCCCACAAACTATGCGGTAACTTGGGTGGGTCTACCCAAGTCAAGTTTTTCTATGCCCACAAACTAGGCGGTAACTGGGTCGGCAATGGCGATGTGTAACCAACCTTATTATTGAGAGGTAATCTCATCAATCCAAGTGGCATATTCTTGAGGATAATATTTCCATTGCATAAGGTGTTCTCTTAAGGTTCGGATTCTTAGATGTTTCTTCCTCATCTCAAGGAGCCTTTCTTGTTGCATTTCAAGAATCCCTTATGGAAGCATTACTATTTGTTCAATTGAGTACATGCTCAAGGTTAGATACATATGATTTAAGCAAGCTCACTGGAATATGTTATGCATCTTAAGCCAGGGTAGCATTTTGAGTGTGTGGGCTTGCTTTTCCATCATTTTGATCACTTCATAGGGTCCACAATATCTCAAACTAAGCTTCTTGTACTTCCTAGGGATAGAGACTACTTCTCAGGTCTCACCCTTAGGAAAACCATGTCTCCTTTGTTAAAGGTGTGGATAGTTCTTTGGAGATCAAAATGTGATTTCTACATATCTTAAGCATCCTTGATGTCATAACAAATGGTTTGAATCTATTGGTCCATTTCTTCAACCATAGCTTTAGAAGCTTCCATCATAAGAGTGGCATTCAAAAACCTCAATGGGATCCACATTCTTGTTTATACAGAGCTTGGGATGGGGACATCTTAATTGTCTGCTAATAGGAAAAGTACATACGTGGCAATTGTTCAATCCATTTTCTCATTTCTCTACTACTTAGGATATCTTTAGTGGTTTGGTTTATTCTCTCACTTTGGCCATCTATTTGTGGATGCCTTGAATAGTAGTTGAGTTTTGATGCTTGGAATAGGAAAGTCCAAAACTTTAGAGTGAACTTGGAATCTCTATCATTGACTATACTTTTTAGTAGTCCATGTAGTTTGAATATATCCTTGATAAAGATTTGTGTAATATCAAAGGATTTGTAGGTTCTCTTGACTAAAAACAAGCAAGCGACTTTGACTAATCTATCCATTACCACAATGATAGAGCATATCCATTGATGCTATTTAGTAATCCAACTATAAAGTCCATACTTATAGACTCCCATTTCATGTATAAGAAGAGGATTGAAGGTTTCCCAGCATCTTCATTCTTTCTACCTTGACCTTTCATTAGGAAAAAAATGAACTCAAAAATGGGCTTTTAAGTCCCCCCTCTCTCCTTCTTAGAATAAGGAAAAGAGGAGAGAATAATAGTAAACTGATCCTCTTCTCTCTCCACTTTTGCAATCTTTTTTTTTAATCCACAAAGAATCTGCTCAAATTCATTCTCTCCCATCATTCAAAAATCCTTTTTCAACCAAATTTTATATTCAAAAAGGAGTTAGTTACTGGAGTATGGTGCTAGCACTACAAGGATTTGTGAGCTGGTAGTGACAACGATTAGCGACGGCGGGTATCGGCGTCGCTATTTGCATCACTATTTGAACCCTTTTTCAACCAAATTTTATATTCAAAAAGGAGTTAGTTACTGGAGTATGGTGCTAGCACTACAAGGATTTGAGCTGGTAGCGACGACAATTAGCAACGGCGGGTATCGGCGTCGCTATTTGCGACGCAAATAGCAACGGTCCATAGAGAAAAAAGCGGGCCGAAACCGAGCGCGGCTTTATTTCGTATTTTCACGATTTGTGTTTTGAGAGCGAGAGCGAGGGAGAGAGTGACCGTCGTGAGAGAAGGAGAGGAAGAAGACTTGCCGCCGCCGCCGCCGTTGTTCGCAAAGGAGAGGAGGAGCCTTCATCGCAAAGAGGAGCCGCCCCACACTCGCCATATCTCATCGGTGAGTCTCCCTCTCTCCTTATTTTGCTTGTTTAAGGTTTAAATCACTTTCTCTTTTGCTTGTTTAGGAGAGGAAACGAGAGAGAAAGAGAGGAAGAGGGAGAGAGAGGGAGAGAAAGAGAAAGAGAGGGAGAGGAAGGGGGAGAAAATGAGAGAGGGAGAGGGAGAGGGAGGGAGAGTGCATTCTCTCTCTCCCTCTCCCTTTTGCTTGTTTAAGGTTTAAATCACTTTCTCTTTTGCTTGTTTAGGAGAGGAAATAAGAGAGAGAGGGAGGGAGAGGGAGAGGGAGGGAGAGTCCATTCTCTCTCTCCCTCTCCCTTTTGCTTGTTTAAGGTTTAAATCACTTTCTCTTTTACTTGTTTAGGAGAGGAAATGAGAGAGAAAGAGAGAAAGAGAGGGAGAGGGAGAGGGAGAGGGAGAGAGAGAAACAGAGGGAGAGGGAGAGGGAGGGGGAGGAAATGAGAGAGGGAGAGAAAGAGAAAGAGAGGGAGAGGGAGAGGGAGCGAGAGTGCATTCTCTCTCTCCCTCTCCCTTTTGCTTTTGGAGAGTGTTAGGATATATTGTGAGAGGGAGAGGAAATGTGAGAGAAAGAGAAGGAGAGGGAGAGAGAGGAAGAGAAAGAGAAAGAGATGTATACTCAAATGGATAGCTTTATGGAGATGTATGTCTACTCAAATGGATAGCTTTTGTCTACTCAAGATGTAGTCCACGTGTGTGTGTATATATTGGAATGATAACATATCCATGATTATGGTAATGGTATGCACTTTGCTTTTTTTATGGGTACCATTACATCGACTCCTTAAGAGGGCTAAAAATTAGTCATACACTTTATAAAGTCTAATTAGGAGATTTAAGATGCACGATAATAGACTTATCGATAATGGTATACAATGTGCTTTGCCATGGGCCACGTACATTGGTGACTCTTTAAGATGTCTTAAAATTGGTCATATCCTTCATAATGTCCAAGTAGGGGATCTAATTGTGATATGCATAATTCATTGTTTTTGTATTAACTTTATAGGCATAACAAATTAGAAATCATGCCAACTAGTCAACGGAAGGACTAAAAGAAAACGATACCCTAGCTAATGGTCATTATGGTACTTCATCAAAATGAACCCAAAAGTATTGCTATAGAAGAAGAATCCCTTAAATTGAGCATAGGATATTTTCTTCAAATGTTATGTCTATGAAGAGAATCGATTGAAACAAATTTTATTACTATAGTTGATAAATTTCATAGATGGCATTAATTTTTATACATGGACCTAGGACAAAAAAACCACATTTCTAATATGCTTTTTGTTGAGACTGATTTATTATTAGACTAAGAGATCCTCAATTATGCTCATAAATGGATTACTTATACTCAAAGCCCTCTAGTGCAGTTGTATAAGTAATCCTAGTAGAGCCCCTCTAAGATACTCAAAGTACATAACCTAGAGACCGTAGCTAGGTATATAAGGTATAATGGTTGTACAAGAAGGCACCTCAATAATTGACTGATCACCATTAAATCCCAAAGAAGAAGCGTGTTCCATCCCCTTCAACTCTATATATCACCTCGTGAAAAACTTCATTAATCATAGCATCCTTGTCACCAATCTTTTTATTGCAATGATGAAGTAACATATTCATCACTTTTCCTTTTAGCATCTAAGGCATTATCCAATCTTTTAGTCAAGTCCAAACATTTAGTCTTCAACTCATGAACCTTATGAACCAATGCTTTTTTTTTTCCAATAATGAATAATTATCTACCGGGACAAACAAATCCTTGAGCCAACATTCGAGCCATTCTCATGTGGATGATGCATGACTTTTTGGGATTGGGAGAGTGCTCAGGTGAGCAAGCCTCCGTTCTCGCTGGTAATATCTATATTTTATCTCATTCAATCAAGTATTCACTAGGTCGTGGTGTCGGAACAGGTCTGGTTACCTCAGGTTATCATGCATGTCCATTGTGTGGGCCACAGTTAGACTCCCGAAGGTCACGAACCATGAAGAAGATGGTATATCAAGGACATGCCGCTTTCTTGTTGGAGGATCATGAACTCAGGGAAGGTTTCCTTGGATGACCTCCAACACGTATGAACGCCGCAAGCTGGTACGAGCTGAAAATGGTCAACGTGGAATCACATCCAAACGGAATGCGACGGTTCTTAGTTTTCTACGAGTTGCCATATTGGACCCACTTACAGGTCAACCGCTTATTGGATCCCATGCATATTTTCAAGAATGTGGGCAGCTTGCTATGGGACCACATCATAGGAAAGAGAGACACTATAGGGGCACGAATGGATTTGAAGAAGGTAGGTAAGATGGAGGTGCTTTGGCCGCAGTCGAGTGCTGATGGTCACATGCAACTTCCTCACGCTCCTTGGGTTTTGTCCACTAAAGAAGAGCGCATTGTGAAGCAAGTAATCAAGTCTATCCGCACTCCGGCAGGTATGATGCGTTCTCTCAGGTCTGCATTTTCTAAAGACGACTAATTGTCGGGGCTAAAATCCCATGATTGGCATAAGATATGTCAGGTTTGTGCTACGAATGGATTGTGATTAACATGGGCATTTCGCAATTTGGAAAGTGGCCATTATTCATAATGCTTTCTCATTTGTGGCAGTTTGTCCTATTGATCGCGATCGCAGGATGCCTTACTCCAGAAATTCGTGGGGCCATTTACAAGTTGTCGACTTTGGTGCAATGGATCTCACAGAAAGAGATTAAGACGTCCTCTATTGAATCCGCGAGGCGGGGAGTAGTGGAGATGGTCTGTCTCTTTGAGAAATACCTGCCCACTAGCATGCTCACAATACAAATCCACCTTCTTGTGCATCTTGTGGACGAAGTGGAGATTGCTGGACCTATCCATACGCGATGGATGTTCTTCCTGGAGCACTTCATGAAAACCCTGAAAGGCTTTGTGCGACAACGAGCTCAGCCAGAAGGTAGCATGGCCGAAGGTTGGTTGGTGTCAGAGGCGTTAGTGCATATTTCACAATGGCTACCAACGGTGGAACCAGACAATGAAATGCTATGGACGCTGAAGGACGATGATAGACTAACTGGAGATGTGGTGGTTGGAAATGGGGTAGAAAAAAGAATGGATGCCTCAATGGAAGAGAAGGTGAATCGCTTTTGTATGTTGCACCATGCCTCCATGGAGACGTGGCTCGCCAAGTACCAGATTGCAAGGCAAGATCGAGAGGAAGCGCAAGCTGAATTCCGACGTAGTACACGTCATCGACCGATTTGATATCCCGAAGGCACGGAGGAGATGCCGCGGTTTATGTCAACACGATGGTTGCATGGAGCCTTGACCGCAGCATCCAGCGAAGGGACAGAGGTCTCAATGGAGGAGTGGGAATTCTCAAGGGGATGTAGTCCAAAGGTGATGAGGGGTTTAGTATCTGTCGTATCTAAATTTTATATGCTACATCTAATTTGAGTGTTTCAATGTACAGTATAAAATATATAGTACAGCGTGATCACGGGGACGACATTTTCGCGTGGAGCGTATTGACAAAATGCGCTCCACAATGGACTGTGGTGTTATGGCAAGGTTTGAGCAAGAGAGCCGACGACGAGCAATGGATCCAAACACGGTTGTGGATGAGATGGAGTATTTTGGGAACTTGCAAAGTATTATTACGGTGGATTACCGTAGCTTCTCCATGATACTATTCGATGTGCAGTAGTTCAAAGTGGTACTTGGAGGAGCTAGAGCAACAGTTCGACGAGGTCCATCGGGATTTCTCGAAATAGATTCTGAAAAAAAATGAACGGATTTGCACGATACTTTGTGTTGCCGGCCCATTGTGAACAGGTGCATGGAGTCATTTGCTTGCTAATTGTAATACGACATGGTTTATGTCACAATGGTTTGAACTCGCTTTGTACGTGTTTGTGAACAGGTAATCTTCTATCCAAACCCCCGACAACCTCGATGGTGGTATGTTATACCTTCAACTCCCCGAAGTGCGAGAGTATATGATCAAATCGATGTTCCGAGCATAGATGAAGATAATATGCAAATAGAGGGGTCGATATTACAAGGGGTGGAGGCCGTCGAAAGCTTGGAGCCAGCATCGGCTAACAATGATGGAAATACAGGAGTCCAAGAATTTTTTGAGAACGAACCGGACTCATTCTTTTGTGGCGACATGCCTATTGACCTTCCAGTGTATGCGGAGTTGTGTCAGGAGATTAACATGGGACCATAGGATACTTCATACTTGGAGCATCCACTTACTCAAATCGTTGACCAATCTCTTATAAAGGTACATAAGATATGCATTTTAAGAGAGATTTTTTTAAAATGTTTTATATTACTGTGCTTTGTATAATTTAAATTGATTATTCTAACACAATTTTTTATCTGTGCAGGTGACATTTTCAGGATGAGTCGAGGGATGAGCGATGAGGAGTTGCATGACATCTTCGCGCGATCGGATACTTCGGCTTCGAGCAGACGATTTCGACACTCACGACTTGGGCCAGAGGGAGGGACTGCATCGGGATCAGGGGGATGCTGCTGTAGAGACACGGATGTGGTGTCTCCGTCTCGTCGTTCAGCTGGAGCTGCGTCATCTCCAGGATTTGTCACACCTGTGGGGATGTCTACTCCAGTTACTCCGGCTTTTGCGCAGCCGTCAGGTGGCACCCCTTTGGGTGCCACTCCGAGAGAGGTTACCCCCGTCGGTACACCAGATGTAGAGGGGTCTCTTGGATATACCCAGGAGCGTGGAGAGGACCCATCTTAGGCAGACTCCTAGGGGTTATGGATATTTGGTCGATAGTAGGTCAGGAGCCATCATCATGAATGATGAGGGGAGGAGGGTGATGGCTCGCATGAGAGAGTTGTGCTAACAAGTTTTTCGGCACAACGTCTTGGATCATTGGAAGAACATACCGGAGGGGAGCAAGGGCTACATAGTAGCATCCTTGCACGAGGAGTTTCCGGTGCCAGCCGCAGTAGATAGATTCTCTACGGGCTAGATGATGGATTGCATGCATGCATACATGTCACATAGACGATCCGACGCACGCAAGGCAATCAAGAGTGGGGCTGCAAAGCCCGAGTGGTTAGATGCAGACAACTGGCGCCGACTGAGGGAGGAGGCTATAGATTCTTTAGGACGTTGAAGTCAGCAACGCGAGGTGGTGAGGGCACGACTCGAGGCCGGAGTGGTCTATCATCTTGGGAGTGGCGGCCACAGAACATATTTGGAGGACTTTGTAAGTTTTTCTTTTGTTTTGCTTGTTTGTTTTTTTGAAATATTCTTTGTGCTGACAATCATGTTTCTAATAGTTAGCATTTTGTTTTCTTTGCAGCACTCCATTACAAATCGCGATCTGCAAGGCCTTGAGACTCGATATGCAGAGAGGCATGGTCTCAATGCATTGATCGACCGATTGTATAGATGCGGCGGCCCTATAAGTCACTCATCTTTCTTGTTTGTAGTTACCATGAGATATTTGAATGCATTATTGTATGGTGGATTGATGTGTTGTTTCTTTTTCTGCAGAGTCCGTTCGATGCTCCTTTGCGGCAAGACGAGCTTTCGAGGGACAAGGATTTGTAGCTCGCCCTTGGATCCTTGGAGCTCACACACCTTTATTTTTTAGTCGCCTGATCTATGTAGACATTTTCTATGTATTAGTGATATCCTGTCATGATTGTACCAATCGCTTTTTATATGATCATGTATTTATTTCATGAATCAGTTTTATGATTTCAGTATACATTCTTTTTATTTGCAAGTGCTTTGTATACAGTAGTGCAGAAACTATTTTGTATGGCTCTCATACAGCACACAATGCTATATGTGGCAGGGCAGCTTGTTGCCCTGTCACAAAATTTTTTTATCCCTGTTACCGTCGCTATTAGCGTTGCAAATTTACTGCTCGCATCACTATTGTCGTCGCTATGCGCATCGCAAACTTACTGGTTGCGTCGCTATTGTCATCGCAAATGCGACGCTAATAGCGATGCCAATAGCGACGCCAATAGCGACGTTTCTATGGCGTCATTAATAACGACGCTTTTTGCGACGACGGGGGCAAATTTTGTTGTTTGTATTTTTGTCGCTTTAAACGTCGGTATAAGGTCTATATCTTGTAGTGTAGGTTTTCAATGCAAAATGATTAGCAGATACGAAATAATTGATATTTCAAAAAAATAACAAAAATAAAAATTTAAAAGTTTCTTTTAAGATATTTTGAGGGTTTTTTATATCATAGCTTTGGGTTTAAAAAAACCCTATTGATCAATTTTTTCATTTTTTGGAGATGTTTTTGGAGGTAAATTTAAATTTTCTAAAATACAAGAACTCTTTGATACCCCTTTGTGAGCCATTTCCCCCCATTTCTTTACTTTCTCATGTATCTACTATGACCTCTTCTCTATGATTATACAACCTTTATTAACACAAATAACTACTTACACATCTCTTGCTCAAAATCACTCATCCATAACCACTGTATGCAATCTATGTATGTCTAACTATCTACCCTCTCTCCCTACACTAAGCTACCTCCTTTCCCTTGATACCTTTGTGCACCTTTCTATATATCTCTACTCTATCTCCTGAGATAACCAAGCTTTGCTCTCCATTTCTGTTAATATCTATATGCACCCCTTCCAACCTATCTATATATAGACACCAAACCAACTATTTTCATTAACGTCTTTATGTGACTGTCTCAATGTATCTACATGTGCCTCTCTAGTTTATCACTATAAACTCAATAGCCCTATACCTTTTAATATATAAGTGTGTCATTTGTCTTCTCTCCAATCTAACTCTCTAAATACTAAACCTCATATTCTTATTAGTATCTTTATGTAATCAATTCATATACTTGGAACTGGGGCACAAGCAACAAGTAAAATGTATACAAGAAAGGAGTTACATATTGCAGTAGAGGTTGAATATGCCTCATTGTTTAAAAGGACCTAGCATACCAATGACAACCTTTAAGTTCTACAAAGTTACAAGTAGATGGGATTGAAGCACATAGACTTGTGGATTGATGGGAGAATCTACCCAATTGCTCCCCTAACCAATAAACCTCCAACTTTCTCGGGAATTACAAATTTTTTGAAGCGTGTGTATAAGAGTAATAATGGGTTTCTCAGTTACACTAAGCCGCTCAATGATTAGGCATTCAAAGTGTTTACAACTTGTCAAGTAATTATAAAAAATTATCATGATGTGATCATTTCACATCAACTTCATATACAATAACTCATATGACAAGTGGCATAGTTGAATGAGACTATAATTTAACAAAATAATCAAATTGTCACAATGCAAGACACTTTCTTTGCTAAAGGCGAGTACACTGAAAAACACTTTAAGCAATCCAAGGTTATGAAGGAGAAGGTGATTGAGTCCACATTGAAAGATGTGTCAAGTTCTTAGCTATGGATATACAATCCACTTGTAACAGGGCCGATATTAGTACAATGACTTACTAAAAAATATTCAAGGGTGTGAAGGCTAGATTTGGTCGTGTGCTAAAGAGAAATAGAATCATCCATCTTCCTAGATCTTCAAAGTTAACAGAGGCCTGACACCAACTTAATACAAATGTTTTGAAGGTGATAGGAGATCCCATGCATATTCAAGGTGTGGAAACACTAAAGGTTGGGACCAAAAATGCATATGAGGTGAAGTTTACCAAATTCAACAATTATTATCTAGATTTATACAAGGTGCAAACGACAATGATAATGTATTATGATATGTCTATTTAAAAATGTAATAGTAAATTGTAGTTTGTCATAAAATTAGATGAAAATAAGGTTGTCAAGGAGTAAATCTTGAAAGAGTTAATGTAACTTTGATGAATAGAGCTTTACAATTTGATAAGAGCAACCCAAGAAACTTTAGTGTTCAATTAGAGCGCCATGTGTGGTGGCTTGCTACATTGAGGTTCCTAAGAAAACATTTGAGGCGCCACAACTATTCTTTACATACACAAGCATTCCAAACATCATCCATTGTTAGGAACATGGCAAGATGCTCTCAATTGAAGGGTATGGTCAATACTCAGTGAAATGGCATCTTACAGGAGACTTGAAACCTTTAAAACCCATATGTGGAATCTCCAATGGTACAAATACAAAGCATCCATACCTATATTGCTTGATAGGGAGGGTGCAAGGAAAGGACATGAAGAAGAACTAGCAAAGGGTGACTAGTGTTGCATCGACGCATAGTAAAAAAGATCTTACTTGAAAACCCATCTTTAATATTCAATTGGATCATGTTCATATTGTTCATTGCATGCTTTTGTCAAAATCATGGAGAAAATTATGTATGAGTATATTTGCTTTGCTTACAAGATGCAACTGAAAAAAGAAGCCATTGCAATGTGTAGGAATGTGGAGCGAGTGCTATAAAAAATTGGGCTACATAGCATCAAGTAACGAATGAAAAAGATGAGAAGAGATAAGAAAAAATTGTAACTTGCCAAAAAAGCCTTGCTTTGGAGGAGTGAAGGCTAGGAAGTTTCTTTTAGCACCCATCAATGAGTAAGAAAATGCCACAGTTCGTAAGCCACAAGATTACGATGGGTGGAAAAAGTTGCCTACTGTCGTTCTTGATCAAAGTAACATAGGTAAAACAAGGTTGGCTAAAGCCAAGGTTTGGATTAGTCTCAATAAATTGGCTCCCTTGCTTCAAAAGACGGTATTTGATAATGGAGATAAGCAAGAGTTTATTGATTATGTGCATAACTTCTACGAAAACATAGTGAAAGCATGCAAGGACAAAAGTTCTATCACACATTACATGGTGTGCACTAAGTCAATATTTTAAAAGTATATGAATTGTATAAATTATTGAGTATATTTTTACTCATGTGTGATATGTGCCTTTGTAGCATATCCTTAAGGTGCATGGGGACTATATTTTACAAAAAAGGAAAGCATCGGAGTTTGGTCCACGTAAGGGATGGAAATTTCACATTGGATAGCCTATGGTGCATAACAAATAAAAATCAATCATAGTGGAGGGTGAATGACAACAATCCAATTATCCAATTTTTATATTGGTGGTATTTGATCATAGTAGTGGATAAAACTCAACTCTTGCAAAAGAGAGCAAATGAAAGTGTCAATGAATTGATAGCAGACATCATTAAATCACTTCATGTCACTAAAAGAGCACACTATGATGTCTTAAGTGCCAAAGAAAACCATGCCAAGTGGTTAGAAACAAGGCTTCAAGAAGGTAGCAAACGGGTTAAAAAAGATCTAAGATAGTAAGAAAAATAATGTTTTCAGTGTAAATACAATTCATTATTTAAGAGAGAAATAGAGAGTACATATATGTGAATGAGTCTTAAAGTTTAAGCACTATATAAGAGGGTTTCACTTTCTATCTTATTCATTGAGATTTCAAATCTCTTGTTGTGTAGAAAAGATGGCTAGATTTAAAGTAGCGATAAAGAAACTTTCCCTTAAAGCCCCATATTGTATCCAACCTCATGGAGTATCTACTAGCTAAGATACAATCGTGGACAATAGCACTTTCTAATTTATGAATGGACCATCCCCTTCTCAATCTAATCTAGCTTCCTCAATCTACCTTGAGAGGGGTCCTCCTCAGCATCCCCATAAGAAACACAGGTGAAAGCCAGATACAATGACCTTGAGAAAAATCAAGAAGTATTTGCGCTCTTTTGATCTCGTCATTCTGAAGGCAAGTTTCTCAAGACTTGTTTGTGAGATTGTGTGGTTAGGATAGGATAAATGAATTCACAAAAGAATGTCTTCATACTCTATAGTGTGTTGTGGAGGCCTTTTTGGTAGACTTGATGATTGATGCTTAGCATTGTGCAATACATGCAAAGCATATCACTATAACTCCCAAGGATTTCCAACTTGTAAGAAATCTTCAAGCAATGAAAGATATATTCATTCCAATTGAATGAATATAGTTTGTAATGTTATCTTTTTTGGAATAATGTTCTCATTGTATACTAGATATATGACTATGTCGTCCTAGTGTAAAACTATTGTACTCGCCTAAAAATATGAATTAAGTTTTTCTCTCGTCCTTCACTCTCAACCTCAATGTGCATCTTCGCTGTAGTTTTTGCTAGCACTGTCAATTTCAATAGGAAAAACATATGAAAATTTATCATTTTTCATTGTAGACTTTACTCTTGATACCTTTGTATAGTCTATCTAATGTAATGTTTCTAATGGCTTGCAATTGCAATGTTCATTTCTCGATTATCAATCCATCCATAATTTTGGTGCAAGATAATTTAAAAATACCAAACTATATCTGAATGCAACAAAACTTCGCATGCACACCTGCTAGGTGACCAAGAGCCCAATATTTTTTTCCCAAGACATAGTAATAGCTAAAAATACAAGTTATGTATCGTTTCAATACGAGCATATGTACTACATGTTGATATAATTAAATTGGATTATGCTAATATATGCAAATGGTCATTAACGTACCACACATTATTATCCACTTACATAAACCACATTTATTCAATGAGTATTTATTTATAGGGATAAAGTAAAATGTCATATATTCATCAAAATACATGCGATGTCTGATAATGATGACAAATACAAAGTGCTGATAGCCAACAAGAACTCTCATTCATTCCTTGTCTTTTTCATCGATAAAGAGGAGGGTTCAACTTCCAATGAAAATAGAAGTTCATTCTTTACTTCAAAAATGATACGCTTCTCTTTTAGCTTTTTCTCTAGGAGAAGCAAATCTAACACTTTTGCAAGCACACCTAATGTAGCATGCACATACATTGCTCCATCACATACTTAGTTAAATAGGAAAAGAAGCTTTGATTACTTTACTAGCACCACCTTCTCCAAGCTAGATGTTAGAGGTATCGCTCGAAAATGTCCAAACTTGGTCAATGCCTAAATCCTTCCATCAATTTGCATGTCAAGATCCTCCTTGTATCGATGCAAGCTCATATATATATATATATAGAGTATATCTTG
Source organism: Lygodium microphyllum (assembly GCF_053477565.2). Taxonomy (NCBI): domain Eukaryota; kingdom Viridiplantae; phylum Streptophyta; class Polypodiopsida; order Schizaeales; family Lygodiaceae; genus Lygodium; species Lygodium microphyllum. The sequence continues at coordinate 134,671,919 of NC_141155.1, forward strand.
AATGACACTGTCAAATTAAACAACATGATTAGTAATTGATCTAGAGTTATTGGAAGGTGAAAAACTTGACCATAGAGTGCATAGGGTCCCCAGAAGTCTATCAGTGAAAGCTTGGTAAAAAATGATGTATGCAACTTCCATGTCTGAAGTTTGATGTCTAGAGCCACTTTCTTATCTTTTTTTCTAAGATTTCATTGATAGACTTCTCGGACCCAATACATCCTATGGGCAAGTTTCATTACATAAAAATGCATGATAGTTAGAAATCTCACATTTTCTAAATGATCTTGTATCTTCATTTCCTTGTGTGTCAATGAGGAACCTCTTTGGGCAAAGGGATTCACAAAGTCCTTGGTAGGAAGTTGGGGTCTTGGTACAAATAGATCGTATATTGTAGTGCTTCAAATTTAGCATATGACACAATGTAATCTCACTTAGCTAAGGTAATATGCTCATGTACTGCAATGATGGCACTCATTGTATCTAAGCTTGTGTCATCATATCTTCTAGTCTCTGCCATTGTTGGATGCACATCCATATAATCATAATCAATGAGGTCTTCCATCAAATCCTTGACTAGGATGAAGAACAACTCTTCTTTCTTCATTTCCAAATATTGTAGCATATCCGATAGAAGCAAGTATTACATGTCATGACTTCAATGGGTGTCAAGGAGGCGAGGTTGGGTTTGAGGAATTGTGGCTCTTTTGAAGAGGATGGCACCGTGAGAGCCAACCCTTGCTTTGCCACCCCCTGATGTTCCTCTTAAACATTTATTTGCTCTTCTCCCCTATATGTGATAGCAACAACCTATGGAGTTCTATCTTCATCACTCTCCTCCTCTATGGGTGCATCCAATGTAAGGAGGTAAATCACCAATGCACAATCATGCTCCACAAGCTCCAAAGGTGCTGTATTTGGTGCATTGCCTATGGGAATAGTGCATACTTTGTGTAAAGGATCCATGTAGGCCAAAAACCTATTCACCACTTTTTGGTGGTTCTTTCCTGCTTAAAATACTATGAGATGTTCTAGAGGCACCCAATTCATGCCAGATCCCTCAATGGATCATATGCAAATGGTAACGATGGTTACAAAGGCTTCCAAGATGTGAAGGGAGGGATCCAGTAGTGATAGCATATATTCAAGGTTGAAGTTCTTTGAGAAGACTTCAAAGATCTCATCACCCTGGCTAGCAAAGAGAGTCTCATGGATTCATGTGTCAAAGTGTATGCAAGCATCCATCACAGCAACAAGGAGGAGGGATGTGGTGGATGTAGAGATATGAAGAGAAAATGTGTGAAATTAAACAAAGAAACAAGAACTAAAGTAGTTCCACCTTAAAAACCCTAAGTTTTAAACCATTAAAGGACCGTTCACATATGCTCTTTAGTTATGGCTTTACTTAATGTGTTTGTAAAGCTCATATGTATATGTAAACATGTTGATGTAGTAATTACACATTGTATCAGCTATGATCTATATGAATCCCTTCTCATTATGTAGGTGTGCGTGTGTATATCATATGTCAATAAAAGGATGTTATATATGTTTAAAAATTTCATTGTAAATTGCAAAACTACACACACACACACACACACACACACACACACACACACACACAATCAATTAGCATGGAAAGGGAGATGCCTTCTCCCCATCCCCCCATGGATGCTTGGATATGTGCATCTTATCTTGATTTTAAAAATGTATATATGTGTTCAACATAATCAAGGTTAGGGTAGGTATTTCTCTCCCCCACGAGTGTGCAGTTGGGCACATGCATCTTATCTCAAAATTTAAATTATGTGTACATATACACATGTTCAAATAGTTTTGAATATAATCACATAAATACACAACAAGTTAAAAACTAATACAAATTTAAAATATTACAAGTGTACAATTTTGCAGAGTGATAACATTCCATTAGCCAAAAAAATTTAAAAGTTTACAAGTGTTGGATATTACAACTTGTGGAGTTGAAATTTTAAGGAGATTCTACAATATCCAAAATATGTAGAGCCACACACTTTAAAAATAGTATCCTCAACACAGCTTTGAATTTTTCTACTATCTAATTTAAAATAAAAGCTAGTAGGTGGATTCTCTATTAACAATGTTATTTCCTAGTGTATTATACTCAAGGGCTAATCATTCTCTATGTACAATACTTAGAGCTTGTGACGCTCATAGATGACAATAACATCCATAATTATACTTTCATGTGTGCCTTGATCAAGGTACAACCATTCAACCTTAAGCATCCTCCATCTACGATTCTTAAACACTAGGCATAAAAATCTATTGTGCAACAAAGTGCCTCAAGTTGGGAAGAAAGTTAGCTGATCCATCCCAAAGTAAAAAAATAGACAACCAAGACAACAAATTTTTACCTAAAATCCATGTCCCTTGTTGTGACTCGATACTCTACTATGTCAAGACTATGAGCCATTTTTCTGATATCCAAGTTTTTCCTAGAATTCTTGCTATATAATCCTCAAATCCACTTTTCATGGCATATATGCTTTTGATACATCTCAAACCCTCACATTCCTTGAACATATACACAAAACTTGCAATTGGTATGAACCAATTTAGTTGTTCATTCTTTGAGCCAGTGCTTGGCTTCATAGAGTTCAATATGCCCATCAAAATTTTTGTGCTACACATGTGTAAAATGTTGCTACTACACAATGTCCATTCTATGTGATTGAGATTTTACATGTGTATAGAGTTAAGGGTCCCATATTCTTGACCCCCCTTGGGCAATATGTACTTAGACTTGTAGAAAAATACAAGTTTCTCTATGAGCTACTTGGTTGTATGCCCCCTCAAAGAGCAATCTACCAATTTCTAGGTGAGAACACTTAAAAGAACATGTGAAACCCTCAACATTTTACCACTCATAGCAATCCGAAGGGTATACTTTTGTAAATACAAAACAATTAGTTATATAGATAACATGAAATGATTTCTCATTCTCAATCTACTACAAAGACTTACTATTTGTAGTGTTTCATTGGAACGGTTACAATGGGTGCAATATGTATTTGCTTTTGCATGAATACATATTGTACTAACACCTAAGAATCAACCTTCCTTTGTCTAAGAGCTCAAATTTTACCCTTCTAGTGCTTTGATATATATATGTAATTGCATATGCTTTTGCCTTAAAAGCTCCCTTCATACTTAGATGCATATGTTTCCAAGATAAGTAATGATGCATATCTGCAATCCAATTCCCTACTTCATATTTTCTATTATATACTTCGTCCGAGAGAATGCTTGTACTTCTCTCACACACATTATTATAACCTAGGCTATAGATGTAATGAAATATGTGTTAAGCTCTAAACAGTAAGCATCTTAGAGTCCCAAGAGACAAATACTAAGAAAACGGAGAAACTACTGTATGAAAATCTATCTTGTCAGACCAACAAGCATGTTCTTCATACTTTAATCAACCATAAGAAGAAAAAGAATACCAAGAATAACCAATCTTCATGTGGCATCATATAGTGAATCTCCCATAGATTGATCACAACAAAACTTCAACATATTCTTCATAGAAACTATCAAAGAACCAAAATAACACAAATAAATGCTCAACTTTGAATGGAATTTATCACGTAGTATTTGTATTTTATCATCTTCATAGTCTTCATAGTCTTTCACTCAATCTCTCTCATGTAGAAATAATGTTTCTTCATAGAAATTGGCTCTCTCATACACTATCTCTCTCACATATACTCTCTCTCAATAGTGCATGAGAATTAAAATGAATTATACTCAATAATCCTCTCTTAGTCATAGATATCCCTCCCAAGAGGTATTCATGATGTGAAGGGACACCAGAGCCACTACAGTATCCCTTGAGAGCTCATCAGTGTCACTATCACTGTCACTTCAAAGTTCAATTCAAATCTTCAACAACTACTTCTTCTACTTCTTTGAGCTATTAAGAGCTCCAATTCTTCCCTTTCTAAGATTAGAAAACATCTCCAAGCTAAACATCCATCCATCAATACTTGCAAAAGCATACATAAGGCACCAAAAGGTATACAAAAGCTAAATGGTACACTACAAAAGATATAAAAACCATATAGCTCAAACCAAAACCAACTCAAATCATCAAAAGCCATCCAATGCACTCTCAATGATTCCTCAAATCATTCATCTACAATCATAACTTCTCAAACAGATCAAAACAAAAGCAAAATAAATATATTAGAACCAAACAGTCGCACTACATAACTAATTAGTATATCATGATTCAACTAAAAATCTTGAGCTTCTCAAGCCTACTCGATCCATTCCAATACACTTCAAAACCATCCAAAAATCAATCAGTAAATCACAAAATCAAACAAAAATCACCCAAAAGTGAAAAGAGTTAACTAAAAATTACAATCATTTTAGCACTCAATATATCCCCACACCTAGCTAAGGGAGCATCCTAGCGACCTTGGAAAAAAGAGAATAAAAGTTTTAAAATGACCATTGTAAACTCTAGCTCAAATAAATTCACGTCCCCTTCTAAGAACTTACATCTGGCGCAAATAATTCTGACGAAAAGAAAACACCTTTTATTCATTAACTCATCCTAAAAAGATAAAATCATGACAAATTTGTTAAATGAAATAATAGGTTTCTTTTGTCATCGTAATTCATTAAAAACTAGCAAGCACCAAAGAACCATCATCTTGATAAGCTTCATCAAACCACATTCGCTTCATACACAACTCATACACCACATACACACTAGACATACAATAATAAATTGAATGGCACATCTAAAAAACATAATATATTATTATGGCTCAACAAAGATACATCAAGAATCAAGGGTGTGTATCACGCTTAAAAGCTTGATGGTTTTGAAATCTGTCTATGGAGAGGGATTTATCCACAAATGTATTGGGAGGATTTTGAAAGAATTACAAACATCACATTCTCTCCACAAGTACAATATATCTACTCGGAAGACAAAAAGCATGGAAATACAATATGTCCAACTGATGGGAATCATAATCTACATTAGCATTAAGGCACAACTTAGGTACTAGGTTTTGATTATTATGAGAATGGTGATGCATATATAGTAAGTACCAAGAAAAATGAATAGCCAATCTAACTGAAGCATCAGTAGATTGATAATATATATGGGCAAACTGCAAATAACTGTGATAAGCCTGTATAGGAGTCTTCCATTCCCATGGAATGATATGTCAATTAATCTGGGGACCTATCAATGAATTTGTCTGTCTCCATCCTCCTCTGCATCTAGGTATTTGTAAATCAAAACCTGAGTGGCTACTAACCAACTAAGGTGGATCAAAAATAAAAGGTGTAGAAGAAGAAAGAGGAACACATATTAAAGGATAAAGTAATGAATATGCAAAATCATAAAAAGAAGAAAGGCTTAAAGATGGAGATTTAGGAAATTTAATAGAATATGATAAGAAATGAGTTAAGAAGTATGTTGGAAAAGTAGAAAGTAGTAAAGTAGATGGGGGAGGACAAGGAAAAGGAGGTGAGAAAACATGATCTACAATGAACGAGCAATGAGTAAAAATAGGAGTTTGGGGATCTGATTGATATTAAAAAAGAAGTGGAGGAATAATATAGGGAGTCAATTGAAGTATGGATGAATAAGAATCAAATCTATGGGCCATTTGTTGATAATAAATAAGTGAAGATACTGATGGACCTAAAATGGATCGATGATTGTAAGCTTCAAAGAAGAAGGTATCAAAAGGTGATTGTATAGAAATATGGGCTAAAAAATACCACCTTAGTTTATTAGCATTTTGTAGACATGCAGAGGCTTTTAATTGTCGAGAATTCAATGCAACAAAATCTATCATTGGATGCCAATAAACTTTAGGGCTGCCAGCCACTTTGGATGAATAACCTTGGAAAATCTCATTTATCCTTATCTCCACATATCAAACATAAAAAATTTATTTGAAAAATAATATTCCCCACAAACCAAGTCAAATTCTCATCCTTTGGAATCATAATATCACCTCGAATATACATATAAGCTATCAGCATGGTGTTAGGTATAATAGAGGCTTCAAAGACCATCCTCACCACTTCCACAAGGAGTCTAAAGGACCAAATATCACTCAAATCCATCATCTAGAGGACACAAATCCATAGTAGACAACTTCATATAAAAGGCTAGATTATGTCGTTGATAATGCACAAAAAAGGAGTGATCCAATGGGATATATTCCATAAATTGCTTAAAACAAGTCCACAAAAGTTCCATTCTAGATTGTAACCTCTCCACCTTAGCTTGAAATAGTGGACATAGCATCGCACTATATTAGAGAGCAACCAAGTCCATTTCTACCAAAGAAGGCACTGTGGATACACTAGAACTTGGTGGAACAAAACATAACTGAGCCAATTGTTCTTTCAACTCCTTAATCTAGGTATTCAAACCATCAATTTTGGAGTTTACAAACTGTGACTATACTGTATGTGCAAAAATTAAGGCTTGGAACTCATGGTTTTCATTAGAAATATGATCTCTTTTCTCACTAATAGTAGCTATCTAAGTTTTTGCTTCAATTAATTGGGCTTGCAAAGAGAATATCTCCACTTTTTGGACTTCTAACAATTTAGTATGCTCCTCCATTTGTTTGAATAGACTAGATAGAGTTTCCTTTGTAAAGGCAAGCTCTATAGTCATTAGGGGGAATATGGACTCAAAAAGGATCCTTTAGCTTAAGAGTTAATGACTCTTCTAATGACAAGAAATTTGAGGTGGACTAATAGGAGAGGGGGTGGTGTGCACATTTTATCTTCTCCCTTTTTTATTCTTGTCCCTACCACTTATAGGGTTGTCCCTCTATGTTCCCTTCCTCCCCCCTTTTACCACCACATATCAGGTGGGTCCCACTGGATGTCCAAAAAGATGACCCGAAATTTGAAAATTTTCCCCTTCAAAAATGCATTTCCCTCCCCCCAAAACCTCTTTTATGAGATGTATAATCAAAAAATGTATTTTTTGGTATCTTTCTACAAGACATGCTTTCAATTTAGTCATTAACTTACCTCTATTCCACAAATCTTCTTAACTTTCTATGCTCCCATCTTCTCTCAACCATAGCCACACAACCCAAGCTTATCTTAGCCATAGTCATACAACATTCAACTTCTCTCCTTCTTCCACGGTCATTCTCTTACCTCTACGCCATAAATCTTCTCATCTTTCTATCCTCACACAGTCATAGCCACACAACCCCTATCTTCTCCCAGCTATAGCCACATAGCACCCAACCTCTCTCTTTCTTTTGAGTGTATCCATAGCCACAGAGCCCCTATATTTTCCCAGTCATAGCCATCTCTAGCACCCAACTTCTTCTCTTTCTTCCATGGTAATTTTATTTCTTCCATTCCACAAAATTTCTCATCTCTCTTGTGATCACATAGCCATATCCACACAACCTTCCTTACTTTCATTACCATTCCAATGGCATCTACATGTCAGCAAAGGCAACCCCGTGATTCCATATCTATTGTCTATGTACACAATACAAAGAATAAAAATGGAAAATGGGAAGGATCATTATTCAAGAAGGATTCATGGGTCTACATGCAACCTTCAGCAATAGGGGCTCATTGAGTTCATTGTCATGGTGTACTACAAAGTCATTGAAAGGGCAGAGTGCTTGGATTTCAGGAGGCTCGAGATGGTGGTCTTGTTGAATCAATTCAATATGTATATAGTGTGAAGGACTTGAAGCTACCTCCTAGGACTACTCGACAGGTTTTTCCCTTTAATTTAAAGTCACTCCTTTTATGTTCTTAACTTCTCATATGTTTTTGAGATTTTTACTTCTTCTCCCATGTTAGACATTTTCCCTTCAAATCTTGTTGAGGACTAGCCTTTGGGAAGCTTGTTTGGGATATGCAAAGCTCTACATGTGGATGTGGATGAGACAATAATGATTAGAAAGTCATCACAATATCTTTTACAATGCCAAGATTTTTCTCTACAAGTTCATGTACATAGTGCCTACATCAATTGATTCGTATGGTTCTCTTCAATTACTTCCTTGTCCATCTCTCAATTCTTTGGAATGGCCCATTTCGGATGAGCAGATGCTTCAGATATTAAAAATGAAGATCATACATGAGATTCATAGCTCGTTGAGATTCAAGAGAGCTTTAAGATTAATGGGTATTTCATTGTTTGTACCAATTTATGTTTTTACATACATCTTCAAAAGCACTAATGTGTATCAATGTCCCTCCATGTCCATTTGTAAGAACATAGCATAGACTTTCTTAATTCCAATTTTGAAAAAGGATGCAATGAGGTGGATGGAGTGTATAAATGTAAAATCTTTTCATACAAAGTGGTGGTCTCTAGTGTTACATTTTGTTACTTGATTACACGTTCATCGTTGTACATACGCTTCTATTATCAACGTTAGATGAAGAAAACATGCCAATGGATTCCCTTGGAGTCCACTAAAGACATGGGACAAGCATTTGATATTCAAATTCATATGCTAGGTGAAATGATCGATTCAATTAGAGTGAGTGATTATTGGAGTCTCCTAAATCTACGGGAGCATCTAGTCTTGATGTGAAGCATTCATACATGGAGAGCTTCAACTTCTATATTGGTGGTAGAAAGGTGACCTTGTTTCGTATTGGAATTTTTTGTTTTGGTTGTGACATAGTAATTCAAATTTTATTTATTTATTTTTCTTTCAAATGGGCAAAATAATGGAGAAGAATTATATGCTATCAAGTGCTTTGGAACAAGTTAAAATCTATGTACAAAATGGTGTATCAAAAGTTAGTAACAATGAATAGATCATGGGGTTTTATTAATGATTCATATATATTTTAGATTCTCTAACATTTTATATTTTAGATTATTTTGTGTTTTTAAAACTTTTCAAAACTATGTTAATAAAACTTAATGGATTAAAAAAAAACTAAAACTCTAGGTCTATTGCCTATAAAAACCAATCACTTCGTCTCATTTTCATTTTCCAACTCTCTAGCCACTTCTCCTCTCCCAAGCCCCCTTGGTCTTGCCTCCACCCATTTTTCCATGATGGATCACACTCTTAATAGCTTCATGCAATTCCTTCAAGGCATGGATTTGGCTAGGAGATCAGATCTTTACAAGATCTTTTGTCCCAGTATCAAGTACTATGATATACAGTATTGTGGCATGGTCCAAGACTACAATACCCTCTCGAGTACATGAACACATACTTACGAGAATATACCATCGAGTTCCATGATGCTAATGGGAGGAATGAATGCCATGCAATCTTTTGAAGTACATCAATGGCACAGAGGTGCCTACTTCAAGCACCTCACTCCTTGGCAAGCTAGGGAATACAACTTTGATCAGCATGGCACTGACTACCTCTCATGGACAATCACTTTCGTTTTGTTACTCAATGAAAGTGAGGACCCACCTACAATCATAGTGGATGCTAAAAAGCATATGGGAGGCTTAATAAAGGATGCCCCTGATCCAAAGCCTTTACCAATAGACAATGCTAAAAAGGAAGCAGAGATTGTAGAAGAGGTAAAAGCTCTAGACCTTATGGTCGATAGAGCTACACTTTCTGTGGACAATACCTTAGGAGGTGGCTCAAGTAAACAAGAGGCTACTCCCTACCATCGATGAAGATTGTCGCATAGATAGCATGAGTGAAGTCTTCATCGACAACAAAGAATTAATATTTTTTCATGATGTGGAGACATTTTCTGGAGTGAGGGAGGATGAGGCGTTGTTGATGCTGGCAATTACCAAAGACTTCCCTCTCATGTCTAATGATCTCCCTATGGAGTTCAGCAACCCAAATCTAGAAGACATAGCCAACATATTCATAGCTCTTGGAGATGCCGTGGACTTAGCGAAGCATGTGATGGTTGGCACCCAAGAGTTTGAGGCAGTGCAGGCTAGCTTGGTGGCATGACAAGTGCCCTTGGAAGAGAAATAAGCCCCCCCAATCAATGAGTCCAAGTCAAGTATGGACTTGACTAAACCCTCGAAGGTTACCGCCGATGTCGAGCACAAAGTAAGTGTATGAGTAATTTGCCTAGACACTTTATTTTACAATGCATACAATTTTGAGCTAATTTCATATCAATGTAGGTCATGCTCACCATCATCGATGATTTTTCAAGTCACTAGAAGGCCAAGGAGCATTTGACAAGGATGCCTCCATAGGGCACTAGATTGGTAGGATCCCCACTATTGGCATAGCCATTGTCCATGTCACCTTCACACCAGATGGACATGCTCGGCTCACTATCCTGAATGCCCTATCTAAAGTGTTATGTGCAACCACCATCACCTTGAAAGCACATAAGATCATTCATATTTAAAAAGAGTTGGTGAAGCTTGTATTTAGTACACACTTGTGCAGAAGGATACTGTAGGCCATAGAGATCAGCAAAGTCATTGGAGCCAGCCAAGCCACCATCATCAAGAGAGCGTCAAGCTAGGATTGTTGTCAGAGACCAAGAAGAGATGTAAGTATGCCCATGACAAAATCAAGTGCTTGAAGATGGCCTAAAAGTTGTACTAAGCTCTAGCATTCTAAGCATAGTCCTATAAAGCAAGAGCCCTTTGTACTTATGTATCCTGCCCATTCATATGCCATGGCATCCAAGGGCTGCATGACAACTCAAATGTAATTTCTAGGGTCATTTTTAATCAATTTGAGCCAAAAATAAGCCAATTGGCCTTTCAAACCACAAATTTTTTATTAATAAATTTGAAAAAATTGTAATGTACTTTGTCACTTGTCTGACACATGCTTATGTATCATTTGACAACATAGAAAGGTTAACTAGACCTTTGGTTCGACAATCAATTTTTCATTCTACTTACTTGCCGAGTTCTCAATTGACATTGCAAATTAAATCATTATACCGTCATGCACAAATACAATATGAGACATTCGAGGCACAATAAAAAGTAAAGGTTTTTCATTACATATCAAAGTTCACAAAGTACATTGCATTGCATTGTGTTATAAAAACTATAGACCCTTGGCACCTCTAATCTCTCTCCCCTCTTATTCCCCTAACTAACTGCATGTCTCTCTACATGATGGTCACCCGCTTGGCATGAATTGCACAAAGATATGCATCCTCAAAAAGGGAGACAAGGTATTCTTTTGCAACTTCATGGATAGCCTCCATTGAAATCCCTTGCATGCAAAATTGGTATCCATAAGAGTAAAGGATTTGCTTCATAAGCATGCAAAGGGCACTTTCGTGATCAATAGGTTCATACTCTTATGGTACTTGTGGACTCTTATACTTCTTCCTCTACTTTAGCCTTTGCCCTAGGACTCATCTCATTGGGCCCTAACCGTGGTTTCCATCCTTGTGCTTGTTGGGCTTGGGTTTGGGGCTCGGGGTATAGGGGTTGGTTCTAGAGTGGGGAGCAAAGGTATCAAAGGAGGAGGAGGAAGTTTCTTGGCTCGCCTTGTTTTTACCTTGGGGCATCGCATGGATCCCTTACCACTTGTTGAGTGCCCCTTGATTGCATCTCCAATAGCCTCTAGTCATTCTAAGCTATTCTGGGGCCTATTAATATTATCATCAATGTTTTCCTCTCAATCGTTGTTTCCACCTTCCTCATTGGTAGAGGCATCTCCCTCATTATTCTCGTGCTCATTGTTATTAGCTTCCACATCCTCGCTTACTTCTTCGTCTTCAAAAGAATCTTCTAAGGCTGATTGAGGTAGGGTCTTTGAGCCTTTGGATGGATGGAGGGAAAAGGACATGGGGATGACCAGGTTGCACTGCTATTAGAGTCATCTTGTCAAATGAAATTTGGGATCTCTTTGCCTTGCCATAGTGGAGTGAAGACTTGTCCTTGGCCTTGGCCTGGTAGTGGATGCCATCGTGCAGTTTGCTTGGTGTGGGCCATGAGGTGGATTAGAAGAGAATAAAAGAAGACAATAATAGAAGTATGAAACAGGAAATGAACTAAAAGAACTCTATTTATATGAAGCCTAGCCTTTAGGGTTTAAGGGGGATTCACACATGGATATATATACATGTCCATTTTGACCCTTCCCTTCGCCTTGTCATGCGCCATGTTGCATGTGTATTCACTGTAGATGTATTTCATCACTTTTTCTTATTACATGCATGGATTTGTTGCCTGAGAGATTTAGCCAATGCGGTAGCCTTAGCATTTTCCAATTTGATGGAGAAATTGAAGGTACATCTATAAAACCAATCGAACATGTCTACAAGTTAGCTTTTCTTGACATGACCACCTCCATTGCAAGTATTCTTGAAATATGCACCATGAGCTCGGTATTAATACATTCCATACCTTGGGTGCTCCACATTTTCAAAGACCCATATTTCTTCAAAAAATATGATCCATGAGCATATAAAATGTGCTACAAAGGTATGGATTATTGATATTAGATTTGGAGCATCAACATATCCAAATATTAAAGAACATGTAACTTGTAGAGTTGAAGGTGTACCATGTAGTGGGTGATGTTGGTTTCTCCCCATGCATTGACAACTAGCTTTAAAAAATCATTGACGATAGTATGAAATTCAACTTGAGTGGAACGATCTGTTGATGGTTGTAGCATTATACACACTAGCTTATCAAAAGAATGCAAAAATCTTTTGCCCATGAATTCTTAAGAGACTAGGATCTCTTTCCAAATCTGTAGTACATTTGCATAAATCTGTGCATATCTCCAACTTTAACTTTGATGGCTTGCCAATCATATTTCTTAGGAATCTCTTCGCCTTTATTTCACTCATTGATATTTTCTATGCTATGTCATAAGTTAGGCATGATGTTTTCTAGTCCTTTTTAATATTTACCTTGTTTCCATGTATACCTAATGAATTTAAGAGCTTCTCCACTTTCTCAATAGCTGCTTCATATCTGGAGGGAGGCTTCATTCTTATACATAATTGATATGCAACTTCAATAACTTGTCAAATATGCACATGAGGCAATGCAAAGTGCAAAATGGACATTCTAGATGTTATTGGAAATATGGCTTTCCAATTCTTATCAAGAGGTGATCTATTTGGTGGTGCCTTTCTATTGCAGACAAGTGAACCCCCTTCCATGCAACATTATCTATCATTTGAAGAAAATTATTGGTTTTCATGCAAAATGGACAAGGCAATGATGTGGATGCCTTAGTGTCACAATTGAACATACACTTTAGAGTCTTGAGATCGCCACCCAGGTGCTAATTAACGTTGAATTATTTGACTCCTTCTACGTAGAGCTTCTCCCCACTTGTTTGCTTGGAAACTATATCTAGATATAGAGTGTGTTGAAAGATCCAAGAGATAACATTATGGGTCTCCTTGGGCACTTCGTTGCTGCTAGCTACCAAATTTCCTTTTTTGACTACACACTGAATGGTTGGACAAGCATGCTATCTTTTGTATAGGCCACGGTGTAATTCATCAATGTCAGGCCCATCCTCTCCAACTTGCATCCCTTTACGATTCAACATTCATCAAGATTGATAACAAACTTTAAGGTTGATAACCTAGAAATCATAGTTGACAAACTTAGGAGAAACAAGTGTACTATATTGAATCTATAATGTTAGATTAGGACAAGTCAGTACCTTCCAAGCATTGCACCTTGTAAAAACATGCCATGGCACATTGCAAATTAACCATATTAATTTAAAAAAAATTATTGAAGTTATCATAGTCATAATAAATCTTTCCAACTCTAGCTCCCTCCACTTCCATTTTTTCGATGATTAAAAAATGCTTTCATATTGAATCAACAATGGATATATTTCATGCTATCTTATAGCTCTTAGTTGAAATAAATGAGGCAACATCACATTGTACTTTATTTTGCTATGAGCCAATGCAGTTGCTATCATTCCATATATGGCATCATAGCCTTGTCGACTAACTCAGCTGGGTCACATGCTATTTGAACTTCTTCTATAGATAAACTATTAAGAACATCTATAAGAACCTCAATCAAAGTAGCAAGCCGGAGGGCTTGATGTCGAGGGCCTCTCAAAATCCAATCGGACACTTGCATTTTAAGAATGCCTTTAGAAGCTCCATTTGGTGACTCTCACCTTGGCCTCTAGCATCATCGAAAAAATTCCTAACAAAAACTAGAAATTTTTAGGGAATGAAGTATATTTAGATTATCCTTCAATATAAAACGACAAACCTTAATGCTTGCACACGTCTTTTGCGTGCTTCACCATTCAAGGATAGTGATAACATTGGAAGTAATCGATGTTTTCTTTCCTTATAACCCATGGGAGTTTTCTTGCACCTTTGCAACTTTACTTCTGCAATGTTCTTATCCTTCTCCATTTGCTCCAAAAGCGATTTCAATGAAGCATTATCCTCCTCCAAGGTTGAATTTCCTTGTGTTCTATTACCATGTCCTGTCCCTTGTCTTTATATTACTTCAATTCTTCGTTAAGCACATGCACTTTGATTTGTTGATCTTGTAGGGCTTTTTGCAATACATTTAAAGAGCCCTGACATTGCAACAAAGATTAATGATCGTTGTATAACATTGATTGATAATATTGATACATATGAATATTTCCATCTAAGTGTTTGCAATAATCTGGTAGACCACTTTTATCATCGTTGACAAATGTAAGCAACAAAGACGTGGAATTGAAATGTGTATTTAGCCTAGTGCTAGGATCATTAAGATACAAGGAACCATCCACCCCAAGTTTAATATTTTTATTTCCTTTTAAATGATATTAGAAAGTAGTTATTCCATCTAGCCCACACTTGCTAAAAGGGGACTTTGCAATACCATACTCTTCAAAGTGCAAAATGGACATTCTCGATGTTATTGGAAATATGGCTTTCCAATTCTTATCAAGAGGTGATCTATTTGTTGGTGCCTTTCTATTGCAGACAAGTGATCCTCCCTTCCATGCAACATTATCTATGGTCTCAAGAAAATTATTTGTTTTCATCCAAAATGGACAAGGCAATGATGTGGATGCCTTAGTATCACAATTGAACATACACTTTAGAGTCTTGAGATTGCCGCCCAAGTGCTAATTAACGTTGAATTATTTGACTCCTTCTAGGTAGAGCTTCTCCCCACTTGTTTGCTTGGAAATTATATCTAGATATAGAGTGCGTTGAAAGATTCAAGAGAGAACATTATGGGTCTCCTTGGGCAATCCGGCTGCTGCTAGCCACCAAATTTCCTTTTTTGACTACACACCAAACGGTTGGACAAGCGTGCTATCTTTTCTATAGGCCATGGTGTAATTCATCAATGTAAGGTGCACCCTCTCCAACTTGCATCCCTTTACGATTCAACATTCATCAAGATTGATAACAAACTCTAAGGTTGATAACCTAGAAATCATAGTTGAAAAACTTAGGAGAAACAAGTGTACTATATTGAATCTATAATGCTAGATTAAGACAAGTCAATACCTTCCAAGCATTGCACCTTGTAAAAACATGCCATCTCACATTGCAAATTAACCAGGTCAATAAAGTTTTTTTATTGAAGTTATCATAGTCATAAGAAATCTTTCCAACTTTGGCTCCCTCGAGTTCCATTTTGTCGATGATTAAAAAATACTTTCATATTGAATCAACAATGGATATATTTCGTGCTATCTTATAGCTCTTAGTCGAAATAAATGAGGCAAAATCACATTGTGCTTTATTTTGCTATGAGCCAATGCAGTTGCTATCATTCCATATATGGCCTCATAGCCTTGTCAACTAACTCAGTTGGGTCACATGCTATTTGAACTTCTTCTATAGATAATATATTATGAACATCTATAAGAACCTCAATCAAAGTAGCAAGCCGGAGGGCTTGATGTCGAGGGTCTCTCAAATTCCAATCGGACGCTTGCATTTTAAGAATGCCTTTAGAAGCTCCATTTGTTGCTGACTCTCACCTTGGCCTCTAGCATCATCAAAAAAGTTCCTAACAAAAAATAGAAAATTTTAGGGAATGAAGTAGATTTAGATTATCATTCAATATAAAATAACGAACCTTAATGCTTGCACATGTCTTTTGTGTGCTTCACCATTCAAGGATAGTGGTAGCATTGGAAGTAATTGACGTTTTCTTTCCTTATAACCCATGGGAGTTTGCTTGCACCTTTGCAACTTTACTTCTGCAATGTTCTTATCCTTTTGCATTTGCTCCAAAAGTGAGTTCAATGAAGCATTCTCCTCCTCCAAGGTTGAATTTCTTTGTTTTCTATTACCATGTCTCGTCCCTTATCTTTATATTACTTCAGTACTTCTTTAAGCTTATGCACTTTGATTTGTTGATCTTGTAGGGCTTTTTTCAACACATTTAAAGAGCCCTGACATTGCAACAAAGATTAATGATTGTTGTATAACATTGATAGATAATATTGATACATATGAATATTTCCATCTAAGTGTCTGCAATAACCTAGTAGACCATTTTTACCATCCTTGACAAATGTAAGCAACAAAGACGTGCAATTGAAATATGGATTTAGCCTAGTGCTAGGATCATTAAGATACAAGGAACCATCCACCCCAAGTTTAATATTTTAATTTCCTTTTAAATGATATTAGAAAGTAGTTGTTCCATCTAGCCCATGCTTGCTATAAGGGGACTTTGCAATACCATACTCTTCAAAGTGCAAAATGGACATTCTCGATGTTATTGGAAATATGGCTTTCCAATTCTTATCAAGAGGCGATCTATCTGGTCGTGCCATTCTATTGGAGACAAGTGATCCTCCCTTCCATGGAACATTATCCATGGTCTCGAGATAATTATTTGTTTTCATGCAAAATGGACAAGGCAATGATGTGGATGCCTTAGTGTCACGATTGAACATACACTTTAGAGTCTTGAGATTACCGCCCAAGTGCTAATTAACATTGAATTATTTGACTCTTCTATGTAGAGCTTCTCCCTACTTGTTTTCTTGGAAATTATATCTAGATATAGAGTGCATTTAAAGATCCAAGAGAGAACATTATGGGTCTCCTTCGGCACTTTGGCTGTTGCTAGCCACCAAATCTCCTTATTTGACTACACATTGAACGGTTGGACAAGCGTGCTATCTTCTGTGTAGGCCATGGTGTAATTCATCAATGTGTAATTCTCCAACTTGCATCCCTTTACGATTCAACATTCATCAAGATTGATAACAAACTCTAAGGTTGATAACCTAGAAATCATAGTTGACAAACTTAGGAGAAACAAGTGTACTATATTGAATCTATAATGTTAGATTAGGACAAGTCAATACCTTCCAAGCATTGCACCTTGTAAAAACATGCCATGGCACATTGAAAATTAACCAGGTCAATAATTTTTTTTAATTGAAATTATCATAGTCATAAGAAATCTTTCCAACTTTAGCTCCCTCTAGTTCCATTTCTTCGATGATTAAAAAATACTTTCATATTGAATCAACAATGGATATATTTCGTGCTCTCTTCTAGCTCTTAGTCGAAATAAATGAGGTAAAATCACATTGTGCTTTATTTTGCTACGAGCCAATGCAGTTGCTATCATTCCATATATGGCATCATAGCCTTGTCGACTAACTCAATTGTGTCACATGCTATTTGAACTTCTTCTATAGATAAACTATTAAGAACATCTATAAGAACCTCATTCAAAGTAGCAAGACGGAGGGCTCGATGTCAAGGGTCTCTCAAATTCCAATCGGACACTTGCATTTTAAGAATGCCTTTAGAAGCTCCATTTGCTGACTCTCACCTTGGCCTCTAGCATCATCGAAAAAGTTCCTAACAAAAAATAGAAATTTTTAGATAATGAAGTAGATTTAGATTATCTTTCAATATAAAACGACGAACCTTAATGCTTGCACACATCTTTTGTGTGCTTCACCATTCAAGGATAATGATAGCATTAGAAGTAATCGACGTTTTCTTTCCTTATAACCCATGGGAGTTTGGTTGTACCTTTGCAACTTTACTTCTACAATGTTCTTATCCTTCTCGATTTGCTCCAAAAGCAATTTCAATGAAGCATTCTCCTCCTCCAAGGTTGAATTTTTTTGTGTTCTATTACCATGGCTTGTCCCTTGTCTTTATATTAAACACATTTAAAGAACCTTGACATTGCAACAAAGATTAACGATTGTTGTATAACATTGATTGATAATATTGATACATATGAATATTTCCATCTAAGTGTTTGCAATAACCCAGTAGACTATTTTTACCATCCTTGACAAATGTAAGCAACAAAGACGTGAAATTGAAATGTGGATTTAGCCTAGTGCTAGGATCATTAAGATACAAGGAACCATCCACCCCAAGTTTAATATTTTTATTTTCTTTTAAATGATATTAGAAAGTAGTTGATTCATCTAGCCCATGCTTGCTATAAGTGGACTTTGGAATACCATACTCTTCAAAGCGCAAAATGGACATTCTCAATGTTATTGGAAATATGGCTTTCAATTCTTATCAAGAGGTGATCTATTTGGTGGTGCCTTTCTATTGCAGACAAGTGATCCTCCCTTCCATGCAACATTATCTATGGTCTCAAGAAAACTATTTGTTTTCATGCAAAGTGGACAAGGCAATGATGTGGATGCCTTAGTTTCACAATTGAACATACACTTTAGAGTCTTGAGATTGCCACCGAAGTGCCAATTAATGTTGAGTTATTTGACTCCTTCTACGTAGGGCTTCTCCCCACGTTGCTTGGAAATTATATCTAGATATAGAGTGCGTTGAAAGATTTAAGAGAGAACATTATGGGTCTCCTTGGGCACTTCGGCTGCTGCTCGCCATCAAATTTCCTTTTTTGACTACACTGAACTGTTGGACAAGGATGCTATCTTTTGTATAGGGCTTGGTGTAATTCATCAATGTAAGGCCCACCTTCTCCAACTTGCATCCCTTTACAATTCAACATTCATCAAGATTGATAACAAACTCTAAGGTTGATAACCTAGAAATCATAGTTGACAAACTTAGTAGAAACAAGTGTACTATATTGAATCTATAATGCTAGATTAATACAAGTCAATACCTTCCAAGCATTGCACCTTGTAAAAACATGCCATGGCACATTGCAAATTAACCACTTCAATAATTTTTTTTTATTGAAGTTATCATAGTCATAAGAAATCTTTCCAACTTTGACTCCCTCCAGTTCCATTTTTTTCGATGCTTTCATATTGAATCAACAATGGATATATTTCTTGCTCTCTTATAGCTCTTAGTCAAAATAAATGAGGCAAAATCACATTGTGCTTTATTTTGCTACGAGCCAATGCAGTTGCTATCATTCCATATATGGCCTCATAGCCTTGTTGACTAACTTAGTTGTGCCACATGCTATTTGAACTTCTTCTATAGATAAACTATTAAGAACATCTATAAGAACCTCATTCAAAGTAGCAAGACAGAGGGCTCGATGTTGAGGGTGTCTCAAATTCCAATCGAACGCTTGCATTTTAAGAATGCTTTTAGAAGCTCCATTTGCTGACTCTCACCTTGGCCTCTAGCTGTTGAGATATCGAGCTCCACTCCTGATATGCTAGGGTGACCGTTGTGCATTTATGTCACTGACTTGTTAGTTGCAGATGCGGTTGGTACACTGCCCATGAATAATAGCTAGATGACAGCTATCCTTATCTACTCTAGTTCCTGGCTCAGTTAGTATGCCACCTTAGTTAGTTGAGTTTGGTTTGAGACCCATATATAGGGTTCTTCTATTTCTTTGTACTAGAATTCTTTTTGGCTTACACAACTAAGAAGAGGAAAACTGTTTTCAGCCTCCACCTTTGTGTGTATTCCCCCATTGTGCAAGCGAGAAATCTACAAGTGAGACTCCTTTATTCTCTCCCACAATCTTGACATGGTATCAGAGCCTTGTTTGTGGTAAGGAGCTCAAGAAAGCAAACCAAGTTCGCAGTGTTCTGGTAAGAGGACCAGTGTTGCTTTCATTTTTCTATTTTGGGAGCAAGTCTCTGCAAGTAACACATCCGGAAAGTGCAAGAGTGCATTGTCTCAGATTGAGACGCCCTTTGCTGTGTAGCAAGAGGGCAGTATATGCTGCAAGAATGGGCTTTAGCCCTTGGTTGCTCTGTTTTTTTTATTTGAGGCCATTTCGGAGCCTGTTTTGGAGGCGAAAGTTTTCTGCACGCACTCAGGAAAAGGCCCTGTTTTTTGTTATGCGACCACTGTTCTACAGGTCGGTGAAAAGTTACTGTAGAAATTGCATCGTATGCCTGTGCGCAGAGACATTGGGAGTTACAGAATCATCCTTGTTGCCTGTTGATGCAAAATTGTTACTAGAAGTGATTGTGTGGTCAAATACCGCTTTCGTTAGTTTTGTAGATTTGCCCTTGTGAGGCTGAAGCTGTGTTTTTACAGTGACAGAATTTTTTTGCAGTGTTCTATAATGGCATATGATTCTCTTTCACAGATTGTCACTGAAAAGCTTGACAAGAACAACTTCCAAGCATGGAAGTTTAGAATAACAAATTTCCTTATGGGAAAAAGATATTGGGAATTTGTTGTAAAAAATGAAGAAGAACCAGTTCTTCCTGATGTTCCCAATCAACAACAAATGTAGGCATTTAAAGGATGGCATGAGAGAGCCAGAAAAGTTATGTATTGGCTGTCTATCAGTATTTCAGACTCTATGATTGTGCACATTCAGGATGCAAGTACGCTAAAGGAGGCATGGGATACTTTGTCAAAAATGTATAGCACAAATACGCAAGCCAGGAAAATGCAGCTCAAGCAAGAGTTGCACAATGTGCAAAGAGAAAGTATGAGCATCAATGACTACCACATGAAGATGAAGAAGATTGCAAATGCACTTGCTTCCATTGGGTCGCCAGTGGAAGATGATGATTTGGTTTTTGTGGCCTTGAATGGTCTAGGAAAGGATTATGCACAGTTCCGAACATCCATTTCCGTCCGTGAAAGATTTCTTGATTTTGAGGAGTTGATTGCTCTTCTAATTTCTGAGGAGCAGAGAAATGGTGGTGCATCTTCTTCATGAGAAACTTCAAAATAAATTGTCTTCTACTCAAATGCTGGAAGAGGTAGAGGCAGAGGTAGAGGAGGCCGATCTAGAGGCCATGGTAGAAATCAGATTATGCAGCAAACTCAAGAGAACCAGTCCTATGGAGGAGGACGTGGTAACTCTAGAGGCAGGGGGAGCCAAAGAGGTCGTGGTGGATGGCAAAGAGACCAAAATGCAAACAACAATGTTGAATGCTACTACTGTGGTAAAATGGGTCATATGGCTAAAGACTGCTATAAAAAGCAGAATGACATCATGAATGGAAAATTGTAACAAGGGAATTATGCACCTTCTAGTAGACAGGGTGATGACAGAAATGAGCATTTGTTTATGGTGCAGCACATGACCAATTCTGTGACAAGTGCAGAAGAAAGCAATGATGTGTGGTATGTTGACTCAGGTGCATCAAACCACATGACAGGTCATGCAGAATGGATGCAGGACGCAAGGAAAATGAAAAAACCAGGATTTGTGGAGACTGGTGATGATACTGCACATCCTATTGTGCAGATTGGAAATTTTGCTTTGTCTATGCAGGATGGGAAAAAGAAATACCTTTCGGATGTATTTCATGCCCGAATATCACAAAGAACCTGGTTTCTGTTGGTCAAATGGTTGAGCAGGGCTTGCAGGTCAGATTTAATTCTCATGGATTCTTTGTTGAGGATATGAAAAATAAAGGTCGCTTGATAGCAAAAGGAAAGAAGAAGGGCAAAATGTTTACATTGGATGCAGACATGCGTGAATTGAGTGCAGCAATGTTTGCACATGGGACCGGTGTAGTTGCAGATATTGATATCTGGCATAAACGCATTGGTCATGTTAATGTACAGCGACTTAAATCAATGCAAGCCCAAAATATTGTTGCAGGATTGCCTAAATTCAAGGTTGCAGAAATGTATAAGGTATGTGAAGCTTGTCAGTTTGGAAAACAGGCGAGGAAACCATTTCCTAGGCATGTTCAACAGAGTAAGAAGCCATTGGAATTAATCCACTTTGATGTGTGGACTACTAAAGTTGCATCTCTTGGAGGTTGTCATTATTTTGTCACTTTTATTGATAACTATAGTAGAAAAGTTTGGGTGTATTTTATGAAAAAGAAAAGTGAAGTTTTTGGGCATTTCAAAACTCTTAAAGCTATGGTTGAAAAAGAAACAGGCCTGTAAATAAAATGCCTAACGTCAGATGGAGGGGAAGAGTACCTCGCAAATGAGTTTGCAAGATTCCTGTCTGCAGGAGCATGGCATAAAGCAGCAATATTCATGCAGTCATACCCCACAACAAAATGGAATTGCATAAAGAAAAAACATGCATATTGGAGAGGTATCTCGTGCCATGCTAAATGAAAAAGACCTGCCAGATTTTTACTGAGCTGAGGCAGTTGATATAGCAGTCTACATAATGAACAGGACTCCCACTGCAGCAATACATGGCATGACTCCAGAGGAGAGGTATACTGGTAGGAAACTAGATATTTCTCATTTGAAATTTTTTTGTTGCATTGCCTATGTTCATGTGCCAGATGAGTTGAGATCTAAGTTGGATCCAAAAGCTGAGAAGTGCATCTTTATTGGTTACTCTTTGCAGCAAAAAGGGTATAGATGCTATAACACTTCTACTCATAAGTTTACAGTGAGCAGAGATGTTGTTTTTGATGAGATGAGTAGCTGGTATAAACCAGTAAATGTGATTGATAATGTAGATGCACAAAATGGTAATGCTGCACAGAATTCACAGCAGCAGTCACAAG
Organism: Lygodium microphyllum; assembly: GCF_053477565.2. NCBI lineage: Eukaryota > Viridiplantae > Streptophyta > Polypodiopsida > Schizaeales > Lygodiaceae > Lygodium > Lygodium microphyllum. Next base: position 134,694,733 of record NC_141155.1, read on the forward strand.
ATATTAGTGGACCTGGAGCGTCCTCTAGCAGTGGTTCACATTCTTCGCCATGGATAGGCAGATTGAGATCAGGAGAATCTTCTCAAAGCAATGTAGATAGTGGTATGCAGGTATCACGAAAAGGAAAAGAGAAGGTAGATCAGCCCATGTTTGATGTGAATGCAGGTCACTCTTATGTGGATGGTGAATCCAGTGGCTCAGAACATAGCATTGATGATGAGTTGGGTATTCCTTCTATTGTTACACCTGGAGTAAGGAAGACCAGGGATGTTTTGAGAGCACCTGGGAGTGAACCTACTTTGCACAAGTCTACCAAAGCTAGGTATCCTGTGGATAGGTTGAAATATGATGGATTTACACCCATTCACTATGCCTATATGGTCAAAGTGATACAGGAACCTGGATGAAGAAATGGATGCCTTGGAAGCAAATGCTACATGGGAATTGGTACCTTTGCCTAAAGATAAGAATGCAATTGGTTGTAAGTGGGTTTATAAGGTGAAGCACAATGCAGATGATTCTGTGAACAGATACAAGGCAAGATTAGTAGTCAAGGGGTATGCACAAACATATGGCATTGATTATGAAGAAACATTTAGTCCGGTTGCAAGGATGGCAACCGTAAGAGCATTCATTGCTATGGCTACATCAAAGGGATGCTCTTTACATCAGATGGATGTAAAGAATGCCTTCTTGCATGGTGATTTGCAAGAAGAGGTCTATATGAAACAACCACCAGGTTATGTGCATGCTGTTCATCCTGAGTTTGTTTGCAGGTTGAAGAAAGCCTTGTATGGCTTGAAGCAAGCACCTAGAGCATAGTTTGACAAGATAGGACAGTATCTTGTCACTATTGGCTTTCAGATTTCCAAGGCAGATTTCTCACTTTATGTGAGAAAAACAAAGAAATGTATTATGCTGCTTGTCATTTATGTTGATGATTTGATTATCACAGGTGATAGTGATGAAGATATCCTTCATGTAAAAATGCTATTGAAGCAGAAGTTTGAGATGAAGGATTTGGGAGAGCTGCATTATTTCTTGGGCATTGAGGTGATTAGATCACCAAGTGGGATACGGCTCTTGCAGAGGCAGTATGGATTGGACATGCTGTCCAAATATGGGATGACAGGCTGTAAGCCTATTTCAGTTCCTTTGGAGCAGAATGTGAAGCTGAGCGCAAATGCAGGTGAGCCTTTGGAAGACCCTACTACGTACAGACGCATAGTAGGAAGTTTGATTTATATGACTATTACCAGGCCAGATTTGAGCTATGTTGTTGGATTGGTAAGTCAGTTTATGCAGGCTCCAAGGAAACCACGTTTGGATGCGGCTAGACACATACTCATGCATGTGAAGTCCACATTGCAGTATGGACTATTTTATGAGACTGGGATTCAGATACAGTTGCATGGATACAATGATGCTGATTGGGCTGGTAGTATTTCTAATAGATGATCTACCAGTGGATATGTGTTCTCTTTTGGAAGTGCTGCAGTCACTTGGAGCAGCAAGAAACAGCCTACAGTTGCCTTGTCAAGTACAGAGGCTGAGTACAAGGGTGCAACAATGGCTGCATGTGAGGTAGCTTGGTTGCATAAGCTACTTTATGATATGCATCAGCCTACAGATGGGCCAATTGTCATTTATTGTGACAACATGAGTAGTATACACTTGGCAAATAACCCAGTATATCATGCTAGAACAAAGCACATTGAAGTGCATTATCACTATGTGCGGGAGAGGGTTTTACTAGGTCTTATTGATCTAGTTTATGTCAGCACAGAGGATCAGGTAGCTGACATATTCACGAAGGCATTGGGCGCAGAGAAGCTGCGCAAGTTCAGAGACTTGCTTGGTGTGCAGGAATTGGGATTGAGCTCGAGGGGGAGTGTTGAGATATCGAGCTCCACTCGTGATATGCCAGGGTGACCGTTGTGCATTTATGTCACTGACTTGTTAGTTGCAAATGCAGTTGGTACATCGCCCATGAATAATAGCTAGATGACATCTATCCTTATCTACTCTAGTTCATGGCTCAGTTAGTATGCCACCTTAGTTAGTTGAGTTTGGTTTGAGACCCATATATAGGGTTCTTCTATTTCTTTGTACTAGAGTTCTTTTTGGCTTACAAAACTAAGAAGAGGAAAACTGTTTTCAGCCTCCACCTTCGTGTGTATTCCCCCATTGTGCAAGCGAGAAAGCTACAAGTGAGACTCCTTTCTTCTCTCCCACAATCTTGACACTAGTATCATCGAAAAAGTTCCTAACAAAAAATAGAAATTTTTAGGGAATGAAGTAGATTTAGATTATCCTTCAATATAAAATGACGAACCTTAATGCTTGCACATGTCTTTTGTGTGCTTCACCATTCAAGGATAGTGGTAGCATTGGAAGTAATCGACGTTTTCTTTCCTTATAACCCATGGGAGTTTGCTTGCATCTTTGCAACTTTACTTCTACAATGTTCTTATCCTTCTGCATTTGCTTCAAAAGTGATTTCAATGAAGCATTCTCCTCCTCCTCCAAGGTTGAATTTCTTTGTGTTCTATTATCATGTCTTGTCCCTTGGTACCCCACGACTCCTGTATCCTGGCTGCCATAGCATATCCACATATATGCAGTGTCCTAAAGGTACCTCATAATACCCTTAACGACATCCCAATGCTTCTTGCCAGGTGTAGCCATATAGCGTGCCACAACACCAACTGCAAAGGCAATATCTGCACGAGTGGCAATCATGGCATACATAAGATTTCCCATTGCGGATGCATAGGGAATCTTGGCCATCTCGGCCCTCTTCTCATCTATCTACGGACAATCAGCCTATGATACCTTCACATAAGAAGGCAATGGACAGCCAATAGGCTTTACGTCCTGCATGCGAAAGCGCTCAAGGACTTTATGAATGTACTCCCTCTGTGACAAGTAGAGGAGTCCCTAATGCTTGTCGCATCTAATGCGCATACCAAGTATGTGAGCAGCCTATCCCAGATCTTTCATCTCAAAGCTCTTCTTGAGCTGAGCCTTAAGAGCATCTAGCTCATTATGAGCTTTCCCTGCGATCAGCATATCATCCACATAGAGTACCAAAATCAATAAAGAACCATAGCGGGCTTTCTTCTGTAAAGACATGGATCCATAACACTCCTGCTGTAGCCCTGTGACTGCATAAAGGCATCAAACTTATGATACCACTCCCTAGGTGCTTGCTTCAAGCCATAAAGACTTTTCTTCAATTTGCACACTAGGTGCTCCTGCCAGGTTGTGCAAAGCCCTTAGGTTGCTCCATATAAATCTCATCATGCAAGTCCCCATGTAAGAAAGCCGTCTTGACATCCATCTGGTATAAATCCAAGTCAAGCTGAGCAACCAAAGCCAAGACTAAGTGCAGGATGGTCATCTTAACCACAGGAGAAAAGACCTCATCAAAGTCCACACCATGCTCCTGCTTAAAACCCTTTGCTACCAATCTAGCCTTGTATGCCGGCTTGGGGTGTCCAGGGGTACTTTTCAGCTTGTACACCCACTTGCATAGCAAAGCCTTCTTGCCCTTAGGCAAGGAAACCAAATCCCAAGTCTCATTCTTATGCAAGGAGTCTATCTCAGACTGCATAGCCCTCTTCTAGGAGTGACTGTCACCCCTGCGCATAGCCTCATCATAAGTGAAAGGCTCTCCTGCATCTGTAACCAAGACATAATGCATCGAGGGCTGAAATCTATTAGGTGGATATCTGCTCTAGTAGACCATCTCATGACAGGCTCTACTGCCTGCCCAGCTGCTTGTCCAACACCATGACCATGAGCATCTGCTACAGCTGTAGGCTGTCCAATTGGCTATGTGGGAGCTCTCGGCTCCTCCTGAAATATGGCCCTGCGGATCTCAACAACTCTCTCAGGCTGCCAATGCATCTTGTCTTCATGGAAGACTATATCATGACTGTGGATGCCTTTCTGCACCTGCGGATCCCAGAGATGGTAACCCATCTCGCCTGCATCCCCATAACCAAGGAAAATGCATTTGACACTCTTAGAATCGAGCTTACTTCTCTTGTCCCTGGGCACATGGCAAAATGCATCACATCCAAAGACACGGAGATGCGCATAAGAGGGAGGTTTTCCAATCCATACCTCCTCTGCAACTTGGAAATCCAAAACACTAGAAGGTGATCTGTTTATGACATGCACAGCTGTACTAACTGCCTTAGCCCAAAATCTCTATGGTAGGCCTGCATGGCTAAGCATACTACATACACACTCCTGGATGGTTCTATTCATCCGCTCAGCCAAACCATTCTGGGGGGGGTGTAGGGGGCGGTCAACTAACGCTTAATACCCCGCTCATCACATAACTACTCAAAAGCACGTGAGACATACTCACCCCCATTATCTGTTCTTAGGCATTTTAGCCTATACCCAGATTGGTTCTCAACCAATGCAAGCCATCTCTGAAACACAGCCAAGACATCAGATTTTAGCTTAATGGGATAAGCCCAAAATTTTCGTGAAAAATCATATATGAAAGTAACAAAATACTTGGCACCACCCATAGACTGACAAGGCATGGGCCCACAGACATCCAAATGTACCGATGCCAAGGGCTCACTCATGCGTGGCCTACCAGATTCTTATGCATAGACCTAGTCTGCCTGCCATAAAGACAATGCTCACATGAATCAAAACATGCATAATCAAGGGGCGGTAAGTACTGCAAACGAGAAAGCATTTTCATTCCCTTCAAAGACATATGGCCCAAACGGGCATGCCAAAGAGATATATGTGGGATAGAACCCACAAACAAAACATGATCAGGGGAAGAAGCGGATACAATCAAGGGATAGAGGCTGCCAGCCTTGGCACCTCTCGTAATCACAAGTCTGCCACCACGAGTGATCTTCCATGCAGAGTCTCCAAAAGATACAGGATAACCTGCATCATCAAGCTGTCCAGTTGCTGACATGAGACTGCGTGTCAAAGCAGGTACATGAAGTACATTCTGCATAACAAAACTACTGCCAGAAGAAAACTATAGTCTAACATCACCAATGCCCACAGTGTCAAGAGAGTTGTCATCACCCAAGCGCACAGAACCCGAAACAGTACAGTATGAATGAAACATCACCAATGCCCACAGTGTCAAGAGAGTTGTCATCACCCAAGCGCACAGAACCCGAAACAGTATGGTATGAATGAAACTACTCTCGACAAGGTGTCACATGAAAGGATGCACCTGAGTCCAAGAGCCAACACTGTGCATACATAGAGTGTATCTCTATCATCTGCGAAGCACTAGAAGAAGCTGCAAGGATATAATCATCATCATCAACATCCTCAGGGTGCATAACATTGATCTCTTCAATTTTAACACTGGACTTTGCACGCACTATGTGTAACATTCCCTCCCCCCCCGGTGACCCCGAGCCTTCTCCCATAGGAACTCAACCCCCCTTTTTTATTTTTATTTTTCAAAAAAAAAATCCTCTCCCTCCCCCCTTGTCACGAATCACGTGGTGGGGGGACTTGCTCAAGATGCTATGCCGAACATACACAGAATGCACAAGGAGAAGCTCACTCAAGAGACAAGAAGAGAGATGGAGGCCAAAACGTTTTCTTGATGGTTTCTTCTTCTTCTTCCACACACTTTACAATGTACACAAAGTATAGATAAGATACAACATAAAGGAAAGTGGCCTACTAAGTCAAACAATGCATAACCGACTACACTAGTCGACTGGCGCTATAACTATGCCAGCTGTAAATAGGTGTAACAACCTGAATATAATAAGTAATGAGTCAGTGGCCGTGTGAGAGTCATAATGACCACCGACATGCTAAGTATAGACATGTGGACCCATCTAACCAGGCGGTCCATCATTAATGTATGCATGTGTTGAGCTTGTCATCTCAACACTCCCCCTCAAGCTCAACTGCATCTCTACAACTCCAAGTAAGCTTCAAAACTTTTGAAGCTTCTCTGTACCCAATGCCTTTGTGAAGATGTCAGCTATCCGATCCTGTGTGCTGACATACACCAAGTCAATCTCACCTACTAGTACATTCTCTCTCACAAAGTGGTAGTGTATCTCAATATATTTTTTCCTGGCATGGAACACAGGGTTCCTAGACAATTTTTTACTGCTCATGTTGTCACAATAAATGACAATTGGACCTTCCACCTGCACATCTAAATCAACCAATAACTTTTGCAGCCATACTACCTCACATGCTGCAGCAGCAACACCTCTATACTCAGCCTCTGTACTTGACAAAGCAACTGTAGATTGCTTTTTGCTGCTCCAAGTAACTGCTGCACTACCAAGAGAGAACATGTATCTGCTAGTAGATCTTCTATCAGACATACTATCAACCCAATCTGCATCTGTGTATCCAAACACCTGTACATCTGTACTTGCCTCATAGAAAAGTCCATAATGTAATGTGGACTTCACATATCTCAATATGCGTCTGACTGCATCCAAATGTGGCTTTCTAGGTACTTGCATAAACTGACTCACAAGACCAATAACGTAGCTCAAGTCTGGCCTTGTAATGGTCATGTAGATCAAACTCCCCACTATCCTCCTGAACATAGTAGGGTCTTCTATCTCATCCCCAACGTCAGCACTCAACTTTACATTCTGCTCCAACGGGACTGAAAGTGGTTTGCATGCTGTCATACCATACTTGGACAACATATCCAACCCATACTGTCTTTGGGACAGCTATATACCATCATCACATCTGATCACCGCAATGCCAAGGAAGTACCTTAGCTCACCTAAATCCTTCATCTCAACTTCTTCTTCAAAAAGTCCTTGACTTTAGCAATCCCACTATCACTATCACTTGTAATAATCAAGTCATCCACATAGATGACTATGATGACCAAACCTGCATCTCCCTTTCTCACATAAAGTGAGTGATCAACATCAGAAACATAAAAGCCAATATTGACAAGATACTCTCTGATCTTGTCAGAACATGCTCTAGGTGCTTGCTTGAGCCCATAGAGCGCCTTCTTCAACCTGCACACATACATGGGATGCTCTAAATCTTCATACCTTGCTGGCTGATCCATATACACTTCTTCCTGCAAATTACTATGCAAGAAAGCATTCTTCACATCCATTTCCTACAACCTCCAACCTTTGGATGCTGCCAAAGCAATCACACATTTGATAGTTGCCATCCTAGCAACTGGACTAAAGGTTTCTTCATAATCTATGCCATATGTTTGGGCATAGCCTTTTGCAACCAGCCTAGCGTTGTACCTACTAATAGAACCATCTGCATTGTGCTTAATCTTATAAACCCACTTACATCCAATAGCTTTCTTGCCCTTCGGCAATGATACTAGATGCCAAGTCTTATTGGTCTCTAATGCAGCCATCTGCTCATCCATTGCTGCATCCCAATGAGCATGACCAACAGCCTCCTCAAAACATGTGGACTCAACATCCTCAATCACTTTCACCATATAACATAACCTTCAAAACCAAATGTGTTAATAGGGTATCTCACCCTGCTAGACCTGCATACCACTGGATCACTCAATGGAGTATTTGCATTGACGCGTGCTCTCTGCACACTTGGAGTCCTCACTGAAGGAATTCCAAGCTCATCATCCAAGCTCTCTGAGCCACTGGAGTCTCCATCAAGAATTGCATCAATGCCATCTAACACTTTATTCTTTCCTTTTTCTTTACCTGTAATGCTACTAGATGCACCTGAAGATGTAGAGCTACCCCTTAGTCTCCCAGACCAAGGACTACCAGATGATGTCTCTGGTCCACTAAGAGTCCGTGATTCTTGCTTTTCAACCTGCATATGAGTGTCATGATCATGATCATCATCCAATGCATCACCACTAGTTGCATACCAAGTGCTCATTTCATCAAAGATGACATCCTTGCTCACTCTGAACTTACATGTGACAGGGTTATAACAACGATACCCTTTTTGCTCTAAAGAGTATCCAACAAAGACACACTTTTTAGCCTTTGGATCTAGTTTCTTCCACAACTCATTTGGCACATGAACATATGCAATACAGCCAAACACTTTCAAATGTGAGACATCAGGCTTCTTACCTGTAAAACATTCTTTGGGGGTCATACCATGAATTGCAACTGTGGGAGTTCTGTTCATAATATAAACAACAGTATGAATAGCCTCAAACCAAAAATATTTAGTCATATTCTTTTCAGCCATCAAGGCGCGTGCAACTTCTGCAATATGCATGTTTTTCCTTTCTGCAACCCCATTTTGCTGTGGGGTATACCTACATGTGAACTGTCTCTTTATCCCATGAGACCTTAGAAAATTACTGAACTCATTCAAGAGGTACTCTCCCCCTCCAACTGACATCAATCACTTTACTTTCAAGCATGTTTCTCTTTCAACTGCAGCCTTGAAAGTTCTAAAGTGCTCAAACGCTTCATTCTTTTCCTTCATAAAATATACCCACAGCTTTCTAGAACAATCATCAACGAATGTGACAAAGTATGAACTACCTCCAAGAGATACATTTTGTGTAGGCCCCCAAATATCTGTATGCACAACATCAAGGATATTTCTGCTTACATCTCTGTCATGTGAAAAGGGTTGTCTTGCCTGCTTACCAAACTGGCATGCTTCGCATACCTTATGAAATTCTGCAATTCTAAATGTAGGCAAACCTGTAACCAACCCTTTGGACTGCATTAATTTCAGCCTTTGTACATTTGCATGTCCAATGCGTTTGTGTCAAATTTCAATATCTGCAACAATAACTTTTCCTTTAGCATACATAGCAGCATTCATAGTAGGAATTCCAACATCCAGAGTAAACATACGTCCAACTCTACTTCCCTTTGCAACCAACCTGCACTTGTCATTGAAGTCTTCTACAAAGTAGCTCTTTGCATTAAATCTGACTTGCAGCCCTTGCTCTACCATTTGACTGACTGACACCAAGTTATTTGTAATAGATGGCACATGTAATACATCTGAAAGACTCTTTGTCTTACCATCATGCAAGGACAAGGAAACTTTTCCAATGTGTGAAATTGGGTGGCATGAATCATCACCCATCTGCACATAACTTGTATTTTGCAAATCCTGCATCTCTCCAAACCATTCTGCATGGCTGGTCATATGATTGGATGCACCTGAATCAACATACCAAACATCATCATGTGTTCCCTTTCTTGTAACAGCATTCAGCATATGCTGCATAACAAACATACATTCATTTTTGTCTTCATTCTGTCGTGAAGACGATGCATAGTTTCCTTGCTGCAACTTACCACTGCGAATATCATCTTTCTTATCATAACATTGGGCTACAATATGACCTGTTTTGCCATAGTAGTGACACACAATACCAAAGTTGTTAGAACCTCTGTTCTGCCATCCACCTCTTCCTCTAAAGCTCCCCCTGCCTCTAAAGTAACCACGACCTCCTGAAACCTGCATATCGCCAAATTGCTGATTCAATCTATTTTGCTGGTTGTCACTACCACATCCTGTACCACGGCCTCTTGAAGAGGACCTGCCATGTCCCCTTCCTGAACTGGAGTACAAAGCTTGGACCTATTCACCACTTTTTTCAAATGTCTCACTCTGCATATTGATATCTTCAGTGATCATAAGGAAGATCAACTCATCGAAATCTGGAAATGGCTTTCTGATATATAGGGAAGTCACAAAAGACTTCCAAGTCTTTTCATTATTAAATCCACCCAAGGTAGATGACACCAAATCATCATCATCAGGCATTGCATCAATCGCTCCCAAGGCATCTACAATGCTCCTTACCTTCAGTGCATACTCATTGATAGACATCTTCCCTTTCTTCAATGTATTCAACTCTTGCTTGAGTTGAATCTTTCGTGCCTTTGTATTTACGGAAAACATACTTTCAAGTATGGTCCAAGCTGCATATGAATTCTCTGCATTTCTAATATGTCCCAACATATTATTGTCAATTACTGCAGACAACCAATACATGATCTTTTTGTCTTTTGCATTCCATTCCTTCCATGCCTTTGTCTCTTCTGCAATTGGAGGATCACTCACCTTCGGCTCCTTTTCTTCACCTGAAACAAACTCGTAGAGGCCTTTTCCGATAAGGAAGTTCATGACATGGAACTTCCATAAAGGGTAGTTGTTCTTGTCAAGCTTCTCAATGATGGGGTTTCCACTATTCTCTGCCATTATCACAAAAATAATACCAAATAGCAAGCAAATCTTCTGCAACCCTCGACTTATAGTGCACAACAATACACCAGACAACCTTTTTCACTATTTGCTCAACAATACATGCAATCTGCAACCAATTTGCAGATAAACCTTGTGTTTATTTGCTGGTAAACACCTTTGAACTTACAGATTTGAAATTTGTAACCTGTGCACCTGTATACGGCAGACACAGCTGAAATTGAGGATACCTCGAACTGTTGTCCGCAACCTTGCGAGTCTAAAACAGGGCCTGAAATGACCTCGGATGACCAAAATAGCAGCGGGAAAGCCCTAAAGGTTCAATTTGCAAAATACACAGTCCTCTTCGCACACACCAAATCTCACTGCAATTTGAGATTTTTGCTCTGCCTTGCTTCCGATGCCTCCATAGGCATTGTCCAAGAGAAGAAGTAGAGAATGGAAGAGCTTCTTACCTATTGCTTGCTTGCTCAAATCCTTGGCTCCTCTCCTTCACTTTAGCCTTCAAAACCAACCTCAATCAATGGTGTAGCTCTAATACCATGTCACGAATCGCATGGTGGGGGGACTTGCTCAAGATGCTGCACCGAACACACACTGGAAACAAGGAGAAGCTCACTCAAGAGACAAGAAGAGAGATGGAGGCCAAAACGTTTTCTTGCTGGTTTCTTCTTCTTCTTCCACACACTTTACAATGTACACAAAGTATAGATAAGATACAACATAAAGGAAAGTGGCCTACTAAGTCAAACAATACATAACCGACTACACTAGTCGACTGGCGCTATAATTATGCCAACTGTAAATAGGTGTAATAACCTGAATATAATAAGTAATGAGTCAGTGGCCATGTGAGAGTCATAATGACCACCGACGTACTAAGTTAAGACATGTGGACCCATCTAACCAGGTAGTCCATCATTAATGTCCACATGTGTTGAGCTTGTTATCTCAACAACCCTGACAGTATATCGAGGAGAGAGAGAGAGGGAGTGAAGTGGGGAAAAGGGGGCATGCAACCTAGGTGGCGGCGGACAGCTACGCCCCCCTTTATAAAGGCCACCCCTCCTCCTCGTCAGGCACAAGTTCCCCCCCTCCCCGTTTGCTGCAAGTGCCACCCCCTTGCCGTCATCCTGTCCAACGGCCCCCTCCTCGTTCGAATGACATCTGTGCACCCCCCCCCCCCCCCCCCCCCCCCCCCCCCCCCCGTGGACAATCTGAAGAGGGAAAAGAGAGAGGAGAGAGAGAAGAGAGAAGGAGAAGAAGAAGAAGAGAAGATGGGAAGGAGAGAGAGAAGGAGGGAAGGAGAGAAGAGAGAAGAAAGGAGGAGAGAGGAAGAAGAAGAGGGAAATAAGAGAAGAAGAAGGAGTGGGAGAGGAAATAGAAGAAGAGAAGGAGAAGGGGAAGGAGAGAGGAAGAAGGAGTGGGAGAGAGAAGGGAAGAAGAGGGATAAGGAGAGAAGAGGAAGGAGAGAAGGAGGAAAGGAAAAGAAGAAGAAGAGAAAGAAGAAGAGAGAAGAGGGAAGAAAGAGAAGAGGAAGAGAAGAAGAAGAAGAATAGAAAGAGAGAGAGTAGGAGAAGAGGAAGAGAAGAAGAAGAAGAATAGGAAGAGAGACAGTAGAAGAAGGAAAGAAGAAAGGAAGAAGAAGAGAGAGAGAGATTAATATGATAGGGGAATGGAGATATAGTTAGTGGGAGACAGAATCAGACCGTCATGCTGATAGATAGAGAGAGATAGAGAGAGAGAGAGGGGTGAAAGTTAGAGATTATCTCCAGCCAAGGCGATTTTCAAAGTCATGAACACTATCGGACTTTCATCTCCCTCATCGGTTTGGTGACCACTTGCGAGCCGCCCTTGAACAAAGCCACCACATCAAGGACCCAGGGTGAAGGATCATGTATGCAAGATGGCTCCAAAGAGAAAGCTTACTAAGAATACTAGCATGAAAGCTGCGGTTGAAGATAGAAATGCCAGTGGAGTTGCAACCAACCGTAACATCTCTTCACCCTCTCTCCACATTCAGGTGACCCGTAAAACTCGAAAGGAACTTCTATCTTCCATTGTACACATAATTTAATCTATAAGCATGATTTATCACATGAAATGAAAGGAATTTCTAATCTATTCCCGCATAGGATGCAAACTTATTAAGGCTTAGTACGAGTCATATAATGTTCAGTTGAGGTTATGACATAGATTGCATCCTAAATAAGTTTATAATCAATATCAAAACTGCTTTCTTAAACATCTAAGTTGTCCTACAATATGATGTATCCATTTAGGAATCTAATACATACTTAAGAAATTTCCTACTACACAATAGTTGTTGTGATATGTGTTTACCTTTGCAAACACCTGCACAAAGGTGGATACACTAGGGACTAGAGGTTATCAATGCGTGAACTTCTCATTGCATATCACTTTAATGGGGCTAATAGAGTGGAAAGGTGATAAGAATGGCTATTACATTGGTATGCTCCAAGCGCATGAGGAGTGAATTTGACTAGAAAGATTCTGCATAGTATCACACTTAAATATAGAAGGTTAGAAGATGTTGCATTTACTTAAAGTTAATGTCCAACTGATTACCAACAAGGAAGGTTTATTGCCATACCTTGAAAACTTAAGAACCCAACTCCAAGGACTTAGTCATTTCTTTTCCAACAAAGGGTTGTCCATCAAAGGCTTTGTGAAACTCAATGAACTAGACAGATTGTCAAGTAAGTTGCAACTATCGAGGGCCCTAACCCAAGGGGGAGAGCAAACTTTAGGGTAGTTGATTCATGCTAAGCATGTTGCTCGGAACTGTTGAAATGGTTTTAACGAAGGTTGGTCTTGTTAAAGATGGATTGTTGACCCAAGTTATGCTTGGTTGTTTGGAAAGATTGTAAAAGTGTTTTGATTCATCCAAGTTAAATTCTGGTTGTGCATGCAATGGGATTGCGATGCCTTGAAGTAAGAGGTGGTGCATTCAACTGTTTGTTAATGTGGTTTTGGATGCTAATCCAAGTTGTTTGTGATTGATGATTGCATGGCCGGGTCTGAGATGACTAATTGCCATGGAAATAAAAGGGATATTTTTCCTAGTAATTGTATTAAGCTGGTGGCTTTAGATGTGGTTGATTTCCTAAAGGGACAATTAAGGAAGGATGGTGCTAGCTACCCCCCACGAACCGCCAAACCCTAACCAAGGGGGTTGTGAATCCGTGATGGGAATGTGGACCGAACCCGCCGCAAGAGGTCTCTCCGTGGAAATCACTTGGCGTAGGAGGACGCTTGGGTGCCGGTGGGGGCTCTGGACATAAATCCCAATGCCTCCGGGCCCTACACAAGTATTCTACGTGACTCGAGATGGGATCTCGAGGCCTTGATACTAGTTACAAGCCGGAATCTTAGTAGGATAAAACCTTCGGGGTTGTTGCCGAGAGACGAAAGGATTTTTCTATGAAGGCAAAAAGGAACACTTAATTCTCGTGTATGGGCGGGAGACAAACATTAATTTGAAGATAAGTTAAGGAAGTGTTTGATCATGTTTTATCATGTCTTCGTGTATGTGCCCTAAATTACGTAAAGGAACCTATGACTAATGGGTTAACTAAGGAAGCTGCTTTTATGTGTCAAACATAGCGTGGTAGGTAATTTAGATAACTAAATCAACCCCCGAGGGAAGCGTGGTGGATGTGACCAATGGGTCTATCCTACAGAAGGATGCTCTCGGTTAGCCGAGAGCTTTCCTCAAAGGAAATGTTAACAAGAAATGTTAGGAAAAAGTCAGTCTATGATCTTAGACGATGTTGACCAGGAACTCGGACTTTAGGTCGATCCTAGTGGGAACGACCGGATAAGTTTTGTTGCGGGGCAGACTCGAGAGACCCTAGTTGGCAAACCCCATGTCATTCCTTGGGAGTGCCGAGTAGCATCTTCTAGATATATCTCTCAATGGACTGCTAAGACACGTCCCACAATTTGAGGAGCGGGAACATTACACTATGCTGCGATCAAAAGACTTATCCTGCACTTTGTCTTTCCCCTTATCTTTGTGCCTTTTATTGCACAGTTCATGGCATTGTGGCCTGATATGGCCCTTTTTCCCACAATGGTGACAAGTAACATTTGCATTCCTGCCATGGGATTTGCTACGTGACTTCCCACGAGACTTGGATCGAGATTTCTAAGAATCCCGTCCACGGCCACTGCCACTGCCATGCTTTCCATATCCATCATTTCTGCCTCTAACTGTCATAGCATGCAACACACAAGAGGCATCCAAATTCTTATGGCTAACCTCTTCTTGCAAAAGAGCACTCTCAACATCAGATAATTTCAAGGTAGCAGTAGAGGCACATAATGCAGTGCGGAATACATCTCATGACTCATTAAGAGTACCAAGCAAGAAAAGAGGAGTGACATCCTCTGCAAAAGTGATGTCCTACGAAGTCAAGTTCTTGAGCATAGCATGGAATTGGCTCAAGTGAGCAGACATAGTCGCATTCTCCTTCATGCACAGATCTATAAGCTACTTCAGCCAATACATCTGGCTCGTTGGACTTTTCTTATCATAGAGATTCTTGATTTTATCCCACAACTGCCATGCACTCTGTTCTTCCTCAAATACATTGTAATGAACCTATTCAATGAGAGATAATACAATAGTGAACTTGCATAACTCATCAAGCTCAAGCCATTCCTCATCTGTCATAGTTGTAGGCGGATGCCCGCTCAACCTCAAAGGTTTGATCTGCGATTTCTACACCAACACTTACCAAATGTAGCTCTTTCAATAAGAGTAATTTGTACCATCAAGCTTAATGATGTTGAAAATAGCATGATCAGTGGATGAACTCACCATAATGCAGGTTGGAAAACTGTAGAGAGTTCAAAACTGCTTGCTGTTTACTGCAGAAAATGACCAAAAAATCACTAAAATCGAGAGAAAATGGCGAGAAAAATATAACCAAAGCTGCTGCCCACCAAGTACTAGTGAAAGTACATTATTTCTAAATATTTCAGCATGAGAAATCCATGTCAGTCCAGAGTTATATGCTTGCTGTAATAAATGACAGCAGGGTACTATGAGAGTCAATTGCTAACCAATCATTGCACCAAGTCAATAAATGATAGCCAAGACATGACCAGCCATAAATGGGCATAAATCAGCACCAAACAATCATCAAGACCCTGAGCAAACACCCAAACATGTCACCAAAGCATCCGTTAGTGAGTAGGCATACCCCCTGGACAATAGGGCAAAGTATATATAACACTGGCAAGACCTGACACCAGTAGTAGGTGTATGCTCACAAAAGTGCAAAGCCCAAGCTCAGGTCAAAAGAAACTCCAAGATATCAGTGCATGGACCATGCATCATTTAAGTGTAAGAGATCCCAAAGTCTCAAGGATCTGCAAAATACTCAAAATAGCATAAACCTCCTGCTCAATGTCAGTCAAGCATACAAGGTGCTCCCACTGGCACAAAAGGCAGATAAACGAGCTCAACAGGTTAATCAAACCAAGTCAGAGTACCAAAGACAAGTAACCAAGACAATTTCTCAATAGCATCCCAAGAGCATGACGGCTACAAAGCAACTATAGGTAGCATCCATGAGCAAGACATACATCCCAATGAATATCTCTGACAACCAAAGTGACATCCAATACAAAATTTTGGAATAGCAAATGAGAATCCAAGCCAAGTCTTCAAAGAGCATTGAAGCTCAACAAGTACATGGTACACTATGCCAAGACAAATGCATCAAGCCGTAGGTGTCAGGTAAGCATGTACCCAAAGAGCATCTAACTATGAAAGCACTGATCACTGTCAAGCATAAACCAATGTCAATAAGTGCGGGCTAAAATAAGCTCAAGCTTCCAAAAGCATCCGGATCCAATGACAAGCTCGAAGTCGTCCATCGATGATCAATACATCATAGCATGACCTAAGACATACATCCAGAACCAATAGGCATATGTCAAAGCATGAAAGATAGCTTCAGCCCAAGAGTATTCAGCATGCATTTACTATTATAAACTAAGTATTTCTAGCCCTACAATCAGGCCAAAATCATAGCATTACATGTAGCTTCAATCCCCCAATCAATCAACATCAGTAGAAACATCACATAAGCCATAGGCATACAAATACATGCTGTCTCAGACCTAAAATCTGTTGCAAAATGTTTTGTCATTAGAATTTGGTAAATTCGACATCACCATCACATCTAGAGCGTGCCAAAATCCCAACTTAGACTCTTACCTTGCCTGAATCAGATTCCGAATGCCTGAGATATGACAAAAAGAGTGATTTTTGGGCCAGATTTTGAAATAGGCGCAAAAAAAATGTGAGCTAACTGGGGGGGGGGGGTCTGCTGTCCCACTTGTCAACAATGGGGCCCAAAGAGGGCACAAATGGGGGCCAAAGAAGTCCTACACTAAGCCTCAGCAAGCCTTGATAGGATGGAAGCAAGATCCAGGTGAAGGAAGCTCCAAGAGGTGTGAGCTATGGCTGCCCACAACCTGTGAAAACCCTATTTACCTAGACATGTGGATTGAAGTAAAACTCTGAAATAATGAAGCAATACCTCAATGTCAATGCTGTGATGGTGCGTCAACAGGCCGGAAAGAAGCTCGGGAAGCCGGGGAGTGACGGGAGCTCAAGAGAATGAGCTATGGCTGCTGGGAAGGAGACCCAATGCGAGTGGGGAGTCAATGGGAAGCTGAGAATGCCACGAGCCAAGCTCAAGAGTCAGGAAGTCGTGCTCTGATACCAGTTGAAAGGTGAGAATGATTGAAGCTTGCACTCGAGAGCTATGGCGAGAGAGCAAGAGCAAGAAAGAGAGAGACAAGAAATGAGAACTCCAACAGTCACAATGTGTGACCGGGCCTTCCTTTATTCAAACTATCACTAAAAGAATAAAGAATAAAGTGATGGTGACGAGCGCCCGCCACCTACAGTGTGCAGTGGAGGTGACTGTCAGTGTAGTAATACACGAGCGGCTAGGCGGAGGCATCTTTACCCCCAACAAGGACCATGCAGCAGCTCCCAAGGAGGTAGTATTGTTGATGAAGGCCTGTTAAGTTGTTGATGACAAAGAATATATCACTCAGTTCAATAGTCCCTCGTGTTATAATGATAGATCAGTCACACACCCCATAGTTCACATTGCTCAAAGAGAAATAAGGGAAACCCATATCTCACACCCGGTTTAGAAATTGACAAGAGGGATGGCTCAAAGGGAGTATGATACTGTATACAATTGATGGTGCATTAATGAGTCCCATCCTATCTTACATAGGTGCAAGAAGGAAGGCCAGGAAGCCTTGCAATGTAGTGCATAGAATAGAGCGACACATCCAAATGTGGTGATAGAGGCCCATCCCATATGTGCATAGGGAAACACGAATGTACCTAATTTCTAGTTCAGAACATCTCTCATTCCTCACCTCTCAATTGATTGAAGAAAAGATTACTAACACTCTATCCCCCCTCTGTCTCACCTCTATTAATATATACAAGAGGGCAACCCAATTCCTCATACCCATTGATGCAATCCTCATTGTCACTTGTTCAAAGGTTTATATGCCTTATGTGCAATTGATGGTGCAATCGTGCATCCTTCACTGTGCTGGCATACAGTGTGAGAAGGAAGGCTAAGGAGCCTTACAATGCCATACACAGGAATAGATCATGCTTTGTACACTGAGAGATCCAACCCATGCATGCAACACTCCATTCACACATCTCACCTCTAATTTAGATTTTAAGGGCAAGAACTGGTCACTCAACCCACCCTTTGTCTCATGCTTTGTTGATGTGAATACAGAGGCATCCCATACTTACATCCCCATCCAGTTAGGATGAATGCTCATGTCACTCAAGGGGTTGTCAGTGAAGATCAACTTGGGCTTGTTGATGATGTCAAACATCTACTAAAGAAGAGGCATACCTAGGGAGGTAACCAATAAATTAGGAACTTAGTTTGCATGTAGGAGAGTTCGTCTGTTGTAAGAGTCAAATGCTTTGCAAAGTGATACGACACATCACACTAAGGGAGACGGCTTCAAAACTGCATCCTTAGAGAGTTCGACTAATGAGTTAGTTGATCTAGACTGCGAGGAGTTACCACCTTTTCCGTAATTAGTTTCCTGCCCAAGGTGTTACTACCTTTTCTTGGAATCAGTCCTGTTATGACATGGAATTTCTTCCTTTTCTTCCATAATAGTTTATTTGTTTTTCTTTTTCTTTTTCTCCTACTCCCAAGGGTAATTTTCACCTTTTCTAAAAGATTTGGTTGGTATGGCATGGACCAAAGTCCTTTTCTCCCATAACTAATTTCTTCTTGCTTTTTTCAAAGGTCAAAATACGAGTGTTTAGGACTAGCCACGCCACATCTGTTGGATCGGCAAGAGGGGGAACATAATAGGGCAAGAGTTGGGGGAATAGAGGATATAAAAGAAAGCGTCCTCTTCATCAAAAGAATCCAAATGATGGTGGCTAGCAAAAGCAACACAAGAAGCATTAAAGAGCAATGCCAAGGGAGAAGAGGGATTGTCGGTTGTGATTGTAAAGATTCCTAAGGAGAGAAATACTTCTTCAAGTGATAGCTATTGATTAGAAAGGAATTATCGGAGGTATCCACAACTTGGATCTAAACAAAGCCATTAGGGTAGAGTGCATGTACGCTGTAAGGGCTCATCCAGTGATGTTGAAGCTTTCAGAAAACTTGCCAAAGCATGAATCATATGCTAGGATGAGATCACCTTCTTTGAATTCTTTTTGTTTGATGAAGTTGTTGTGGTAAGCTTTGCCCTGAGCTTTGTGGCTTTCATATATTGTAAGGCCATCTTGCAAGTTTCATCTAGACATTCTAAGTGTAGGAGACGACACTATAAGGACTCAACATCTTCTAGATGCTCTATTATGGCCATACACAAAGAGGGAAATTCTAGCTCAACAAGAAAGGTCACTTTTGTACCAAAAACCAACTAGAAAGGTGTCCATCCTATTGTAGCCTTGTGAGAGGTTCTATACACCCAAAGGGCTTCTGTAAGTGGATCATCCCAATCACAACAATGTGCGGTAATCATCCTTGTCAGGATCGAATAGAGGATGCAATTGGTGACTTCAACTTGGCCATTGGCCATAGGGTAATAGGGTGTGGACTTACGATGGCGAATCTTGCAGATCTCTATTAGCTCTTCCATGATCTCATTCAAGAAGTGAGTGCCTCTGTCAACTGGCAAGTTCTAAGGGACTACCAAAGCGGGTGATAATGTTCTCATACAAAAACAAAGCCACACTATTTCCATCCTCTCGCTTGAGAGCTTTGGTTTCATGCCACTTTTTCACATAATTAGAACATACCATCGTGTATTTGTTTTACTTTCTTCTAGTTGGAGGGTCAATTGGGTCCATGAAATCAATGCCCTGATTCTCGAACGGCTTCAATGGACTATAATGGCATGGCATTGGTTTTTGTGGGCTTTCCAATTCATTGATAGGCATCACAATACTTATAGTAATCATAGGCAACTTTGTGGAGGATTGGCTACCAGTATCTTGGGAGTAGAGCTTTCTTGGTCATCACTTCTCTTACAAATTTTTTACCACATATCTCATCATGGTATGGTTTTAGCATGATTCCAATCTCATCTCTTGGCATCAGTACACTACTTCATCTTTACCTTTCTTATACAGTGTACTGCCTAGCAAGGTATAGGGGGTTGATTCCAACATAAGCTTCTTCTTCTCTCTACCCGATATGCCAAGGGGATACTGCTGTGTAGCCAAGAGGTTGGAAATGTTTGCATACCATGGGGTTACAGTCTTCACTAGAAACAAAGCTGCACCAAGAAGATTCAGATCATCTTGCTCCCCTTCATCACTCTGAGGGATTCACGATAGATGATTAGCCAAGACATCGAAATGACCAGGTTTAGTGACCATTTCAAAATCAAACTCTTGGAACAAAAGGAGCCATCTCATCATTCTGCCTTTGACATCTACCTTATTCATTAGGAAAAATAGAGCCTCATCATCTATGTAAAACTTGAAATGTGTTGATAGAAGATATTACTAAAACTTCTCCAAAGAGAACACTATCTCCAAGCACTCAAGCTCTATCATTGTATACTTCATCTCCCTATCAGTGACTTTTGAGTTTGCATAATAAATCGGTTGGTCTAGCTTTGAGGAACCTTTCTAACAAAGAATTGTACCTAAGACTTTTATTGATGCATTAGTTTTGACATGAAATTCCTTCGTCCAATCAAGAGGTTGTAGGATAGGTGCTCTAATCAAGCACTGCTTTAAGGTATTAAAGGCTTCTTCACAGTCATTTGTCCAAATGAACTTTGCATCTTTCCTTAGGAGCTTGTGTAGGGGAGCTGCCTTTGCTATACAATATGTGACGAACCTTCTCTAGTAGCCCACATGGCCAAGAAATCCTCTTAGTTGTTTTAGATTTGTCATTATGGTTAGGGCTGCAATATTGTCAATCTTAGAAGAGTTTGTGGCTATTCCTCGTGCAGAGACAATGTGACCCAACAAAATGACTAAAGAGACTCTAAAGATACATTTGTCAGGGTTGAGGGAAATCCCATACTCCCAACACCGATTAAAGTACTGCTCTAGGTGTCCCCCCAATGCTTGTATAATGGATTAAAGGCACAAAAATCATCTAGATATATCTCAATGAAATCATGTAGGTGATTTTGGAATGTGGCCATTATAACTCGTTTTGAAAGGTAGTAGGGATGTTACAAAGCCTAAATGGCATCACCCTGCAAGCATAGGTCTACCATTTCGTGGTGAAGCTTCCTTTGGACGTGTCTTTTTTTTAATTACACTGGATTGTATCCACTAAAACCATCCAATAAGGATCAAAGTTCATGACTTGGCACTGTGTCTGACTGTTGATGTGAAGGGGATAGGAAAATGATGTTTTTTGTTTTAGAATTTAGCTTTCGAAAGTCTACACAGATCTGTAACTTTCAATTCTTCTTAGGTACAACCACGATGGATGAAACCCATTCACTATTGGCCACTAGGTAGATAAATTCAACTTCTCTTTCTTCAAACTAGGTGAGAGTATCAACAATTGTCAAAATGTCAAATTAGGGTGAAAGGTATCCAAGTTCTTCACCAAATTATACTCTTTGATAGGATTCACTAGCTTCTCCAAAACTGGCTGGGGAATGGGGCAATACCCACTTTCATTTTTCATATTTCTTCAAGAAAGGAACACATCACCACTTTATCTATTACTAGAAGTATATCCATCTCTTCTATCTCCTGGACCTCTGGTTTTGTATCTTGGGTTGTCTCTATATCCTTCTGTAGAAGGAGCTCACTGCTCAACTGCCAAGATCTACGGACTGCTTATCCCTTCAAGCATTTCAAGCGAGCACCTATGGCTATCTCTCACCTAGCCAATGCGCAAGTTCAATCCTACCGGGGTGTAGTGAGCTTACCTCAATGCCCGAATGAGTTGCCACATCCCTCAAGCATACTGGTAGCTCAAGGATTCATGATGCAAGATCAAGCATCCTTAAGCCTCCACCTCCAAGCTCCATCCTCCACAGCCACGCACAAGATAAGAGAAGAGAGGACAATATGGAGAGCTTCACCTCCAAGATCCCTCACCCTCACACATTCACTCCCTCACACTCCCTCTCTCAAGCACACACAAGCAAGTAAAAAGAGAAGAGGAAGTGAAGAAGATGAGTCCACTTATGCCACACACCAAAGAATGAGCTTGTCTATTTACTTCTTGGCTTTTATACATGCCCTAAATCCTTTGGGCACCCATCCCTTTTTTACATGACCGGACATTGTGGCAAGGTCCTCTTTTTCATTTCCTTCTGTTTGCCTTATCTCTTTACCTATGCCCACTTACCTTTTACAATTTGCACAGGAGGGAGCCTGGGGCTCTTTTACAACAATTTTAGAGGCGCCTTACATTTAAAAATGAGCTTTTGCCTTTGACTTGATTTTTGAGGTTGTCCTTGCGCTTTTAGCTGTTCTCCATCATCCTGCTTCTTTTGTTACATCCATATTCTTGACTTCTTTTTCTTCCATCTCGAATTGGGGTTAAAATTATCCCCTCCTAAATGAGTGCCAATCCCATGTCACTTGTGGAGCTTTGCTGATGAGGGCTTGGTGCTTGGAAGGGTGGTTGTTGAGGTGATGATGGGCCTTGTGTGGGTGGGTATTGGGTCAGAAGCTTGGCAAATGATTGTGTTGTTGGAGGCTGAGGATATGTTGCATGGATGGCCGAGCCTCCAATGTTGGTGGTTTGTAGCATCCGTCATTACTTGAAAGAAATGAAGTGCGCTACCTAGAGGGTGTGTCTACTCACCTTACCATGTGATGCATTGTGCTCGTGCGAGTGGAACTGGGAGCTGGGTTTCACTGCACACACTCACCGCAGGCAAGGCTGGGTGGTGCCCCACACTTGAGGACCCAATTTATGCATAAGGGAGGTGTGGTGGGTGTGGCTTAGGGAGACAGGTCTAACCGTAGGCAAGTGTGACCTCCCTAAGTATGTCCTACCCTTGATGTTCCCTAAGCATGTGTAGTGGGGAATCAAAAGGGCTAGGAGGTTAGGGATGGAGCCGGCCCTGACTAAAGCCACCAAATGCACCATCTAACTTGAGAACCCCTGGATGCAATGCTTGTGGCCTATGTGAAGTGAGATGGTCTAACTGGTTTTCTCGTGAGGTGCTTCTCTTTCTTCTTTGTTCTCTTTTTTTTTTTTAATTACATAGTCATGAGATGACGAGAGCTAGTCTTTGTCATCTGAGTGGGGTGGAGATGGGGGCCTAAGAGATTTATTCAAAAATTGCTAACTTTGCAAATACCCTTTGAGGTTAAAACAGACTTGCAAAGTGGTAGTAGAAGGAAATGGATGATTGCAATGCGTAAATTGGCTATCATTCATATCTTCGAGGAGGGAAAAGCAAAATGAAGGGAGAAGAGCAACTTGCATCATCAATTGAGTCATGGCGCAATTGTCTATGGCATTGAGATCAAAATAGAGGGTTGGAAGGCCATGTTCTTGTGGAGTGGGATCTTGCCTAAGTAGTATTCTAAGTAGTCTAAGGTAATTACATGTAGTGATGAAAGCAGGGTCATGGAAAGAGGAGAATTCATCTACAAAGCGGATTATAGAGTCATACAAATCTTTAGTTGTGAAGACAAGGGTCTCTTTAGGTTTAGTACAATTCACATTGTAGGTTATAAGGAAGTCGTATCGGCCGTGGAAATTGGGGTCAAAATCCACTCCTACTCTTTGAGGATATGGCATGAATGTTGGGTTGTTCTACTCGAAGGGAAATATGTTACAAAAAGCCATCCAAGTGTCCATATTCACATCACAGATGCGCCTTCTCCATGTGGGTTGGCACTCATAGCCAAGCACACATCTAAGCACTTCAAAAAATTTATTCTGCCAAAACTTGGGGTCTTCTCTGCCCTATAGGGTGGGGTTCTGCTCTCTTTTAGCCAGCTATTTCTCCCCAAGCCTGCTTTCAATAGTAATCACTTCTTCCACCATCTTGATTGGCAGAACCCTACGCAAGTTGGCGGGGAATTGGAAACTAAGATCGAAGGGGTTTCTAGAGTAGTTTCTTGTTGTTCCCAGATTATCAGGTCAGTGTGGAAGCTTTCTGGGAAGTCATCCTAGCTTGGTGGAATAGGTGCAACTGGCCCTATAGTCGATTTAGCACTCAGTCTCCTCCGTGCTTCCTCCACCATTTACTTCCTCTTTTCTCTAGGTGCAACCTTTCTTTCTGCGGAGGTGTCTACTTGTTGCTAATCTTCTAGCCGTGGTAGGGAAGGAGGATGTGGGACTAGTTCCTCTTCTTGAGGTTCCAACTCAAAGCTCGGTCCAGCCCCTTCTACTTACTGGTTTCCTTGTGCTGCTCCCTCTGTGAACCCTAGTGTATCTATTTCCTATGGTGTCAAGCCTGATTGCAATAGGTATCTTTGTTGCTCTTCAAGGGTTAAGATGACTCTCCCACAGGTTCCAGTGGCATCTACAGGCCTGCTTGCAAGGCCCTACATGCAATCCCTAGTTTTTTCTTTATGGTGTCAATGACCTCTCCTTCCTTTGTCTAAGTGATGTCCAACAAGGTGTTAAGGAAGGCATGTTATTGGGTTTCCAAGCCCACTTGGGCGGCCTTTGCTCTGCTCTTAGCTAGCACTTTATCTCTTTCTACCTAAGCCAAAGGGTGCGCTAAGGTTTTGATTCTTCTCTCATTGTGGTTTTCCCAGCGTTCAACTCTGTTCTTCATTTCCTCAAGGCTTTCCCCTTGCCTCTAAGCCAGTACCATTAACCTTTCCTCTTGACCTTCAATCTCCATTTTCAGTCTCTGTTGCTCCTCCTACTTCGAGGCTGCTTCATGTTTCAAGTTTTCTATTTCTGTGTGTAATCTGAGGGTTTACTCTTGTCTATGTGTTTCCAGTGTTTCCGTGGCATCCCTGAGATTTTCCATTTCCGCATGTAGTTCTTTACATAACTCTCCCAGCTCCACAGCGTTTTGCTGCATCCTCATGAAGCTCTATTTTTCTTCGCCCAGTCTTGCCTCCCACTGCCTGTCTTCTCCTTCCTTTGCTTCCACTGCCTGTCTTCTCCTTCCTTTGATGCATCCTCATGAAGCTCTATTTTTCTTCGCCCAGTCTTGCCTCCCACTGCCTATCTTCTCCTTCCTTTGCTCTTCTCTCAACTGGTATACTTCCTTTTGGCACATGGCCACTTGTCTGGCCTTCTCAGCCACGACTGTTATTTTCTTCTCATCCTTAGCTTTCTCTAACTGCAAGAGCAGCTCTTTGACATACTCATCATAATTGATAGTTGGCGTCATTGTTGTAGGGATGGGAATCGTGGAGGTTTCCACTTTCTGTCATTTTGGATCCTGTCTTGACTTAGCGTCTGCTACTACCGGTCTCTTTTGCCCAATATTTGTGGTTTCCACACTCTTCCCCTGTGTTAGTTCCTTATTGACAAAGTACTGCACACAGGCCATGAGATTGCCGGCATCTACAGTGGCCGAGGTGCCTTGAGTAGGTGTTGTTGCTATGATAGTGGGTATTAAGAGGGGTGGGATGGGGTCGATAGGGGCCTTGCCCTTGCCCTCAGTCACTACAGGTGATATATTTCCAACTCAGCCACTATTATTTTCTTCTCCTCCTTAGCTTTCTCTAACTATAAGAGCAGCTCTTTGACATACTCATCGTAGTCAGTAGTTGGTGTCGTTGTTGTAGGGATGGGAATCATGGAGGTTTCCACATTCTATCATTTTGGATCCTGTCTTGACTCAGCATCTCCTGCTATCAGTCTCTTTTGCCCAACAGTTGTTGTTTTCACACTCTTCCCCTGTGTTAGTTCCTTATTGACAAAGTACTACACCCAGGCCATGAGATTTCTGGCATTTATAGTGGCTAGGGTGCCTTGAGTAGGTGTTGCTGCTGCGGTGGTGGGTATTAAGAGGGGTGGGATGGGGTCAATATGGGCCTTGCCTTTGCCATCAGTTGCTGCAAGTGGTGTAATTTTTGGTACGTGTGCACTCGAGCCACGCGAGCCTTCATCATCTCATCTTGCCTACCTTGTTGTTCGATGGAAAAGTGCATAGCTAACAAGGCGTCCTCCTCTTCCTTTCTCTTCAATTCCTCCTCCTTTTCAATAGCCTTTTTTTTTCTCTCCTCTTTGGCTCTTTTTTATTCTTCTTCCAGTCTCTCAAACTCTTCTTTCTCTTTCTTCTTCCTTTCCTCCACCTCTTTCTTTGACTCTTTCTTAGCTTTTTGCAAGTCTGCCTTCTCCTTTTTCTTCCTTTCTTCTTCCTGCTTCTCTTGTGTCATTTTCTTTTGGGGCTTTTTTGGTTTTCTTTTGATGGACTGGGCTTCTAGTTCTCCCTCCTCCTCACTAATTATTCTCTCACTTGACTGCTCTCGTTCATGATGGGGAGGTGACCTTCCAAGTGTTTCACCAGCTCCTTCCTCTCCATCATGCGCCTCCTTTACTGCTTCCTAGATGAGAGTAGTCAAAAGTCCCCCATACCCGATGAATGAGGATTTGGACAACAGTTTCTTTCTCTCAGCTCCCTTTGATGCCAGGGATTCTTCACTAGCCATCTTGCTTCCCAGGGCTAGTGCCCTAGCGGATTGATAGATGGTTTTCTGCATGTAGCCATTCCAGTCTATTTCATCCAATGAGTGAGCTACCAAGCTCTCCAGCATGGGCACACTAATTCTGTGCATGAGGGAGTTGTATCTTTGGCTGGAGAGAAGAGGGAATGGATGACTTTTGCATGCATTCTAATTTTTGGGTTGGGGATGTCCTAAATGCTTATGTCATCATTTGTCAAGACTTGCTTCTTTTTCATGTTCAGCATGGCATAAACGTCCCACTTCTACCTCCTTTCCACCTTGGATTCTAGACCCAACGCCTTCTCCACCAAGGCCTCACTGATGAGCTAAATCTGCACTTGCTTAGCTCCTTCTCCCCTCCCCACAGCCACTATCCCACATTCCCTGTCAGGATTGTAGGTCCTCAAAAATTCCACACATTTGGTGTGATTAGGCTCTTGCCCAAATCTCTCAAGGTACTTGGCTAGGTTACATTGCTCCACAACCTTTTTGGCAGCCTTCTCCTTAGCCATCACCTCTTCAATATTGTGGATACTTTGGAACTTGAGCTGGTTATAGATGTGATTTTTGAGGAAAAGGCCATCCTTCACTCTTTCCTCATATGTGAATGGAAGACGGTGGGCACGATCCTGTTGTGCTGCCATCTTCAGCTCCTGTCATGAAACCATGGTTCACCATTAGCATTCTTAAGACACTTTCTTACTAGAAGATAAGTAAGAGTTGATCATGCTTTTATGGAAAGAAGAACATGCTTAAGCACAAAAGAGAAATTTCCTTCAAGAAGTTCTATTCATTTCCAAAATCTTATGAAACTTTTCCTCAATCACAAATTAATTTTCATCTATTTTGGAAATTGATTGAGACTTTAAATTTTTCATTGTGTGTTTCATTCTCCTTACATGTTTGATTTCACCTATTGATTTCAATGTACTTCACCTTACCCCCTCCCCCCTTGGAAATGAGAAGAATCCTTCCTAGGATTAGAGGTTGAGAGATCAAGGGCATTCAACGCTATTCTTCGTGCTTTACTTCCACATGAGCCAAGCATAGAAATTCAAATTGTATTCTAGCTCAGCATAGTGGTCTATGTCAAAAGTACGGATGCCTACTTGAGTGATGTAGGTGAAAACATCCATGAGGAAGTCACCAAAGTCTACTCGATTTGGCAATGTGTAACTCCTCCTCAATCAGAATTCAATCTAAATATGGGTGGGTCAAGAGGTGCTCTTCTAGGCGTCGGGTTACGAATGGTGGTCAACACCCTACAGGAGGTTGGAGCTACATAAGTGGGGTCATACTCCGAGGTTTGATGGCATGTCGTTGCTCAGTGTTAGTCATGATTTGGTAGCCCTATAGCTCCCATTGAAGTTGGAGAGCATACCATTTCCTCAAAAAAGATGAGTTGATGTCAGTGAGCTATTTTAACTCCTCAATTTCTTAGTCTGTGGCAAGGACAGTGCTCTTGTCATAGGACGTAATGAGGCATTGCTTTTGTGTGTGTTCTCTAGAGATCTTGGTGGCAATTATCTCCTCAGCTGCTTCTTCGGAATCCTTAACGAATAAAAATTCTGATTCTTCCCAAGAACAAGGGAGTGTACGCACTTCTGTCACTATAGGCTTGTCCAAAATACCTAAATTCAATTTGTCATAGCTTTTAGCAAGTGTCATAAAGGTAACATCCAAGCGTCTAAGGCAAGCAACCAAGTCAACCCCCATATTCTCTGCTAAGTCTACGGCCAAGGTTATAATTGATCTCTGCTCATCAAAGTGTCTACGACTAGTTGGGGTTTGACTGCAAACTAAATAGTTCAACATGTGATTGTTGCAACTTGGGTTGCTCCTGAGTGGCTTGGCCTCTTGTTCGACATGCTTGGTTGCAATTGCGGGTATTGCGCTACTAGATGCTTCTGAGGCCTTAAGGGCACAAGTGGGATTAGATTGAAATAGCTCGTGAGTAGCAGGTTGCAGTTTTTGTCGATAGCTTGGTTTAGGCTCTACTGGCTTAGGCTTTTGAGGTTCTATGGGTTTTGCAGCCTGAGTCCCTTGTGGCATGTGTGCCTGATTCGTCTTGATGCTTTGGGTGGTCAAGTTAGAGGGTGATGTTTGAGTAGTGTCCTTGGCCATCTTGGCTTTAGGTACCCATATTCATGTATTACCCTTGTAATATCCTTGAGCTTGCAATAAGGTCTCGAAGTCCCATTATGGCTCGACCACTCGTTGATGTCGGTAGTTTTGTCGCGGCCTTCTAGGTTTTGAGTGCAGGTTCTTAGCCTAGCGGTGTCGTGGGAATCTACTCCTAGGTGGCGGGCCTTGATGTTTAGGTATCCATTGAAGCTTTGGTTCATAGGCCTCAGCTTTGGCTTCAGTGATTTGCCTGTCTTGAGGTTTAGCGGGTTGTGACAGGTCACGACCCCCCTTCTTAGACTTGACGGTGGGTTTCTCTACCGATGGCTTTGCAGACTTTGAAGGAGTCATGCATCCCTTGTTGAAAGTGGTGACTATACATATGTTGCCTATGGTGAGGTGAATATGCGGGGACTCGTAATCGACATTACAATGAGCTTGCTTTTTAAATGTGCCTCCTAATAGAGATTTCGTACCTCTATCTTTAGTATTTGGCAACACATAGAAGATCATTGGTATGCTCTCAAACTCGATAGAGATTGCTAGTTTGCCCTTTCCCAAAAGTGCATATGATCAGCCCCCAAATGGGCTAAGTTTGCCGTTAGTGGGTTGTATCTACGGTTTGCCAATTTGGGTCCAATGATCATGAGTTAGGACATTAAAGTCAGCTCCCTCATCAATCAGCGCATTGAGGGTGGACATGTGCTTGGCAATGACCATTATGCTTAGGTAATCTGGTTCTATTGCTTCCTCATCTATCTTCAATCTCCATAATTATGGCCACTCGTACGTTGATAGGGGACTGTAGCATTGAAGGCTCATGTAATGGGTGCATGGGAGGGTAGTACCGCTTGATGCGACTGCCATTGAAGAAGCCTATGTCCTCTCCCTTTAGGATTTCAAGTTCCACATTATCGGTTCTGCTAATGGCACGGACTCTTAAAGGCCCTAGCCCTCTAAACTTCATCTTTTGTTTATGACCCTTGACTTTGTACAAGAGTACTAAGTCTCCCTGTTCGAAATCTCATTACTTGACATGCTTGTCAAACCAGCTTTTGTGTCTTGCCTTCTCACATATCAATGTGTGGGTGGCTAGAAGTCGAGTTTCCAATAGGCATTCTAGCTCAATTAGGCACTCTGTCCATGCTTCCTTCCATCCCATTTCTCTTGAAGATTGATTCTCAAGCTAGGAAATGAACAACTCTATGGGTAGAATTGCTTCAATCCCATAGGTCAACCTAAAGGGAGTCTTTCCTACATCTGTTTTATAGGCTATGTAGTAGGCCCACAAAGCTTCCATCAATTTGTTATCGCAATCATCGCTGCATGTAGTAGAGACTACTTTTCTCAGGACATTCACTAAGATTTATTAGTAGACTCAACCTGGCCATTCGCCTGAGGATAGTAAGGTGAAGACTTTCGATGGATGATTAGAAAGGTAGACAGGAGATGAGCGATCACTTCATTAATGAAGCATGTGCCTTAGTCACTAACTAATTCGATGGGGCAGTCGAATTGTGAGATCACCTACTCCCATAAGAACTTGGCAGTGGTCCTAGCGTCATTCTTTCAAGTTACTCGTGCTTCAGCCCACTTCCTGAGATAATCCGTGGTGGCAATGATGATGTATTTGGCTTGTGAATACTATGCCCTAGGGCCCAATGAAGTCAATTCTCCACTTCTCGAAAGGTCGTCTTACAATGATAGGGTTTAGCTCCATTTGATCCTTGCAAATTAGGACCTTGGTCTATTGGCACTCATCGTAGTGTTTTACGAATCGTGCTGCATCTCGGAGGAGAGTAGGCCACCACAATTGAGATTGCAACATATTGTGAGCTATTATATCTCCATTGAAGTGTCCTCCTACAATCCTACCGTATGCCTCTGCCAGTATGTCATGCATTTCATGCTCGTAACACACATCTACGTAGCAATCTGTCTTGCCCTAGTCTATAAAGTTGGCCTGCTATCAATTTACAGGGTTGGATTTTAAGGATGAGTCGCCTAAGTCGAGCCTTCTCGATAGGTCGTTTAGGGAGTCCATGCTCAAGCACTTGGACTATGTCATCTACCCAATATGGCATCAAATCAACTCTAAATAAATCTCTCTCACTAGATAGGTGAAACATATGCGCATTTGGCAATTCATCCGAGATGCCCTATCTAGCAGCTTCTCCTATGGGTATGCGAGACATATGGTCGTCAATGTAATGTGTTGATAATAGCAAATGATGCTTGCATGTACGCCTGTAAAGGCTAGATGTATGCCTAAAAAAGGTTGCCCATAAGAGGCTTTGTATGAGAGATAAGACAAAGATGTATGCTCTAGAAGCTCTAGAAAGAGATGTCCAAAATCCCATATGCATAGTGAGTACAATGGTACTATCCAAAAAGCTATAAAGGCATGTACTTGGTTGACACTCAAAAAAAGGGTAATGGAACTATTAGTTTGAGTTACTCAAGACTGTGTTTATGAGTCCAAGTTAATCTATCTTGGAACCTAATTCACTTGAGTTACAACCTCTCATGTTGATAATGTATCGTGAGTTTGATTTGCATCCACCATAGCTAACTAGCTCTAGATCCGTGTCTTTAACATGGTATCAGAGCTACGGTTGAGCTAGGTAGCTAGTGGGCATAGTCTTTCAACATTTCCTTCTCATTTTTTTTCTCCTTATACAAACCATTCAACATTCACTACTGTGTAGGAGGTGAAGAAGCTTAAGGAAGTGTTGTAGTGCTGTTCAAGAATATCTGTTTGGAGTTCACATTGGAGGATTTGAGGTCCATTGTCATTGCCATATCCTCAAGTTGTCATTTGGGAGAAAAGAGAGAAAGGAAGATGAGAGACAGAGAGACAGGGACCTTGGAAGCTCGTAACGTTGATTCCTTCAACCAACTCATTGAGATTCTTGTAGAGTTGACCATAATTACACCCCTCTGAGCTGGTAACATAAATTGAGACCCGAATATCCAAGTGGAGAGGATCCTTATTGCTGCCATCATCAAGGGGAGCTATATCCACCATCAGCATATTGTCTACAGGAATAACTTTGACCAACACACACTTGCAGAGGCCTTGTTGGCCAAAACCAGAGTATCAAAGAGCATATGCCCTTGGCCTATCATTCCAACCATCAATACCTACATCCTCCTGACTCTGTCCACCTTCTAGAGGGGGAGAAAATGCACATGAATGGGCTATTGTGAGGGAGTAGCCAGTCGAGAGGAAGGCAACATTCACAACAAATGCAGTGTGATCGTGCGGGGATTGGAACTTTGGCCGTTGAACCTTCTAGGTGCAAACTTGACTAGAGTTGGTTCATGACGAAGTCAACATCACAATCATCAGCGCAATCAACTATGGAATCTTCATTGATTTTTTCTTATTGAGCTGAATTATTAAGGCTTTAACTCCTTTATAATAAATCCATGTTCACACCTACAAGTTCAGCTTTGACCTCATTCACATTATCCTCTTCTTCATAAGTTGAGGTAATTGATTTTTGAGCTTAATAGTGATTCATATCCTTGTAACAAGCCAGTGTTTGTATACAAAATTGATTAAATCCTTGAAAAATCCCAATCTCATTGTAACGAGTTAGACACTACCCGAGCAATTGCAAGCTCATGGCAAGACCTCTCCATGAAATCCATGATTGAAACCCTTAAAAAATGTTAAAAGAAAATCATGAAATTCAACCCAAGTTGCAAATCCCATGTACCCAAGGAAAATGTAAAGCTATCAAGTCATGTTAGTCAAGAGTTATCCAAAGAGAATCTATCAAGCCAAGGAGCATAAAGATGAAGAAGTCCAAGAAGACCAAGAAGAAGATCAAAGGTTATCAAAGAAGCAACAAAACAAAAATGATGAAGAAAATATTTTCCGCCACTACAAACCAATAATATGTTTTGCAGAAATTTCCCATTGAGGATCTTGAATTCCCTAAATGGATCTACTTCCCATAGTGGATGTAAAAAACCCTACCAAAAATCTAAAGTTTCAATCCTTAACTTGACTAGACTACCAAAGAGCTAGTCTCTCGGGCCATGTCATCATGAAGGGGTGGCAAAATCTAGCAAGGGCAGAAATTCATGATTTGAGGGGGGGTGTTGAGAATAGAAAATAATGCTTGCATGTACACCTGTAAAGGCTGGATGTATGCCTAAAAAAGGCTGTCCATAAGAGGCTTTGTATGAGAGACAAGACAAAGATGTATGCTCTAGAAGCTCTAGAAAGCAATGTCCAAAATCCCATATGCACAGTGAGTACAATGGCACTATCCAAAAAGCTACAAAGGCATGTACTTGGTTGACACTCAAAAAAAGGGTAATGGAACTATTAGTTTGAGTTACTCAAGATTGTGTTTATGAGTCCAAGTTAATCTATCTTGGAACCTAATTCACTTGAGTTACAATCTTTCATTCTGATAATGTATTGCAAGTTTGATTTGCATCCACCATAGCTAACTAGCTCTAGATCTGTGTCTTTAACATGGTATCAGAGCTATGGCTGAGCTAGGTAGCTAGTGGGCATAGTCTTTCAACATTTCCTTCTCATTTTTTTCTCCTTGTACAAACCACACTCAGCATTCACTACTGTGTAGGAGGTGAAGAAGCTTAAGGAAGTGTTGTCGTGCTGCTCAAGAAGATCTGTTTGGAGTTCACATTGGAAGCTTTGAGATCCATTGTCATTGCCATATCCTCAAGTTGTCATTTGGGAGAAAAAAGAGAAAGGAAGATGAGAGACAGAGAGACAGGGGCCTTGGAAGCTCGTAACATTGATTTCTTCAACCAACTCATTGATATTCTTATAGAGTTGACCATAATTACTCCCCTCTGAGCTGGTAACATAAATTGAGAGCCGGATATCCAAGTGGAGAGGCTCCTTATTACTCCCATCATCAAGGGAAGCTACATCCACCATCAGCATATTGTCTACAAGAATAGCTTTGACCAACACACACTTACAAAGGCCTTGTTGGCCAGAACCAGAGTATCGAAGAGCATATGCCCCTGCATATGGGGCGGAATTCGAGGGTGCGAGTCCTTAATTTGTGGAGGAATATGGTCTAGGCAGAGCCCAGGAGGCTGCATTAATTCCATGCATATGGGACGGAATTACAACAAAGCATCCAACCATCACTTGGGCATTAATTCCATGCATATGGGACAGAATTCGAGGGTGCGAGTCCTTGATTTGTGGAGGAATACAGTCTAGGCAGAGCCTAGGAGGCTGCTTGGAAATTAGGGGTTAAGACTACTCATCGCTTAGAGATGGCACTACCATCACCATCTCTTTTCTTGGCCTCAATGAGTACTTCACACCATACCTCTCCAAGATTGGTAGTGCATTCGGCCAATGTCATACAAAGAGAGAGCACCTTTGCCAATGCAGTACCAAAAATCCCACACAGATAGCCATCAGAGAGGAAGGCAACATTCATAGAAAATGCAGCATGATTGTGCAGGGATCAGAACTCTGGCCATTGAACCTTCTAGGTGCAAACTCGACTGGAGCTGGTTCATGACGAAGTCAATAGTGCAATCAACTCTGGAATCTTCATTTATTTTTTCTTATTGAAAAGAATTATTAAGGCTTTAACTCCTTTATAATAAAGCCATGTTCACACCTACCAGTTCAGCTTTGACCTCATTCACATTATCCTCTTCTTCATAAGTTGAGGTAATTGGTTTTTTAGCTTAATAGTGATTCATATCCTTGTAACAATCCAGTGTTTGTATACACAATTGATTAAATACTTGAAAAATCTCAATCTCATTGTAAGGAGTTAGACACAGCCCGAGCAATTGCAAGCTCATGGTAAGACCTCCCCATGAAATCCATGATTGAAACTCTTAAAAAATGTTAAAAGAAATTCATGAAATTCAACCCAAGTTGCAAATTCCACGTATCCAAGGAAAATGTAATGAGCTATCAAGTCATGTTAGTCAAGAGCTATCCAAAGAGAATCTGTCAAGCCAAGGAGCATAAAGATAAAGAAGTCCAAGAAGACCAAGAAGAAGATCAAAGGTTATCAAAGAAGCAACAAAACAAAAATGATGAAGAAAATATTTTCCACTGCTACAAACCAACAATATGTTTTGCAAAAATTTCCCATAGAGGATCTCACCTAAATGGATTTGCTTCCCATAGTGGATGTAACAAACCCTACCAAAAATCTAAAGTTTCAATCCTTAACTTGACTAGGCTGCCAAAGAGCTAGTCTCCCAAGCCATGTCATCATGAAGGGGGCAAAAGACAACAAGGGTAGAAATTCATCATTTGAGGGGGGGTGTTGCGAATAGCAAATTCCAGGTTGGCACAACACAGCTCCCATAGTGAATTTCAAAGTGTCGATATGAACATGGAAGGTGATTGTCCAATCTGGGGCTCATAGAATTGGTGCAATGGTTAGAGCCTTTTTCAATTCCTCATATGTGTGTTGGCATTCCTTTGTCCACTTGAATATAATCAGTAACTTGTATAAAGGTCTAGCAATCAATGTATAGTTCAACACAAAGCACCGATAGTATCCAATGTGGCCTATGAAGCATTGAACTCCCTTGTAATTGGAAGGTGGTGAAAGATTGACAACAACCCTAACTTTTGAGAAGTCTATGGAAATGCCCTTCTTCAATACCATGTGCTCTAGGATGCATCCGTGCTTTACCTAGAACTAGCACTTCAAGGGGTTCAATGAGAGGCAATATAATTGACATCGTTCAAAGACTGCTCGGAGCTTATCTAAGTGTTCCTTCCATGTAGAGTGAACACACAAATCATCTATGAAAACCTCTAACTCTTTCCTAAGCATGTCTTTGAAGATGGCACACATGAGCCTCTGGAAGGTAACTGGTGCATTAGTCAATCCAAAGGGCATGACTATGTAGGCGAAGACACCCCACTCAGTGGCAAATGCAGTTTTATGCCTATCATCAGGATGCATTTGCACCTGATTGTATCCCAAGAAGTTGTCCAAAAAACTATAGGCTTCTTTACTAGCCACTCTCTCAAGCATGTACTCAATGTATGGCAATGGATAATTGTCTCTCTTCGTAGTAGTAATGTTTACCTTCTTGTAGTTGACGCACACTCTGATCTTTCTGTTCTTTTTCAGCACAATCACTATGGGTGAGACCCAATCCTTATGCTCAATCTCATAAATGAATCTTGCTCTCAATTTCTTATCAATTTCCTCTTTCGCTTCATGAGTATGCTTGGGATTCATTGGATACGGTTGCTACTTTGACCGGTGTTGCATCGGGTATCATGGATATGTTGTAAGTCACTACACTCGGATCTACCCCTTTTAGCTCATCGAGGGACCAAGCAAACACGTCTATATACTCTCACAATAGAATAATGAGACTTGCTTCCTCATCCTCAGTCAAGTCATCAGCTAAAAGGCAGGTCGGGGTGCCTCCCCTTCCTTGGCTAAATTGACCTCCTTGACCTTAGCCGGTCCTTCTATTGGTTTTCTAGCTTGCTCCTAGCATTTGGCTCCCAGAAAGATCACCACCCTATCACCTTTTTTGAACTTTGTGAATCTCTTTGGTAGGTCTTGTGGCTTTCTTTGCTCATTAGCTTGTGGTTCCTTGGGCTGCTTCCTGCTTTAGCCTTTAGCACCTTAGGTGAATGAGTAGGTCCCCTTTTGTGCATCTAGTCTTAGGAGGTTGAGGTATTTTGGGATCACTATTTGAGCTTACCTCCAACTCAAAATCAAAATCTCCATCTTCACTAGAAGAGGTAGTCTCTCCTGGAGGTCGTAGCTCAGAGAGTGAATATGTTGTTCTGATGAAATGGTGCGGCACTTGGTTGGACCTACCTGCTTGCTCGTAATCTATCGCTCCTATGTGCTACAACCATGTGTGGACAATCCATGCACATGACTCCTTTCTCAATCCTAAAAACATTCTTCTTACTTGGTTTGGAGTTTGCTTGTATCTATTTTATCACTCCCTCAATGTCGTATTCTATGGTATCCATCTCTCCTTCGCTTTGGTCACTAAAGGAATAACAGCCCTCGTATTCATCGTTATCGTCCAACTACTTATCATCTCCTAAGTCTTGATACAGCTCCTCCTTTTCATCGGTGAGACTAAGGCCCAATTGTACATTAAGTTTAAGTTGTGCACTTTGGTCCATCGCCACTTAGGTTCGTCCAAGAGATCTTGGAGATGTTTAAGGTTAGCGACTAGGTTGCTTGCTAGCTTGTTTATCAGATGCTCTAGGATCTCAAGGAGTTCTTGCTTGTTGCTGGGGATATGGAATTTGACAAGGTTTGGTCATTCGTTTGAGCTTTTAGTCATCATGCAGACTGGCATTGAAGGTTCATCTCTGGGCTTACCGACTGCCTTAGTAGCCTGCTCGTACTCCTCACCTTCTGAGAATGGCATATCAATAGTGCCTAGCACGTGCATCCAATCTCACTCATCTTTTATACAAGGGATATACTTAGTCAATGGGCCATAAGATTTTCTAATCTGGGCATCACCCTTCAACATGGCTGAGGTGGCATCTAGGTCAACTGGTGTTGTCTTCCAAGTGTCCATCTCTACCCTCACTGCTTCTGTTCTATTTCCTAAGGAGAATAGACAATTATCCTAGTCCTCTATGACCCATGCATCGCGTATCCAGGGCCATCCTAACAAGATGTCATAGTCTACTCCCTTCATGACTATAAAGTCAATAGAGAATTCGATTCTTGCAATCTTCAAGGGCCAATTCTTTAATACTCAAAATGGCCACACTTTCATTCCATTGGCTGGGGTGACATTGAACCTAGCATTCTCAACAAGCGGGTTGCCCCAGTCCTGGAGTACTGCATGGCTCATCACACTAACTCCTGCTCCCGTATCTACAATTCCCTTTCTCGTGGTGTCACCTAGAGCTAGGACCTATAAGACTACATGCCTTTCGATGCCTTCCCAGAAAGCATTGACATGCAAGGACTTGGGCACCAAGTGCAGCGTTAGACTAGGTATCTGAGTTATTGTTTCATGATCATGTAGATCATCTACCCCTTACTCCATTCGTCCTTCAACCCACTGCTTCAGGTCTTGCCATAACATCAGATGCTGCCTAAGCAGGTCCCCTAGGCTTACACTCACTGGGGTGGTCATTAGCGTGGTGAGGAGGTCATTAGTTACTTGCCTCTCTTCTAACTCGGCATTTCTTGCCCAATGATCCCGATTGGTTTGTTGGCTCATAGCATTGTTACGCAAGCGGCGATCAAGAACAAATCTCACTCACAACCTAATAACGAGATGTTAAGGAGTGCTGGTTGGGATAATTAACTTCGTCAAATGCAAAACACATCACAAAAAATTTAAATGTTTTGACAAACACCACAAGCCACACACAAAACCAAACAACACACAATATGCCTCTTGTAGCTTAAACAACTAAAAATCTAAATCTGGGTAGAGCATCACACAGCCTTTCAACAATTTCAAAAACACCAACAATTCAAAGACAAAACCAAGTGAAACATATTCTCATACCTTGAAAACCTTTGGCCGACACTTGGCACTTCAACTTCCAAGTTCTCCAACTTCACAAATTAGCAGGTCAAGAGTTTGCTCTCTTGCATGCGACCCTCCACTCTCCTCTCTCATAATACAATTGTATTTGAGGGGGAAGGCCCTTTGCTATTCTCTTCCTCATCCTTATATAGTTTTCATAGGTTCTCTCATATACATTAGGCTTTTTTCTTTCAGCTTTTGGCTTTTAATTTTCTACTTCTTTTCATTGTTTTCGTTTTTTCTGCCCTATGTCAATTTACAAATTATTTGGATCATAACTTCGTCATACAAACTTTGAATATAGTCATTTGGGTACTCAAAATGATCGAAACGCATCTAATCGACAAGCCTATATGAGAAGAATTGCAAAAATCCGTAAAAAATATGTAAAAATATTGATTTTTGTAAATCACATCATTTCTCTCCATCTTTTATCTTGGATGACTTATTCCCTTCCTTGTCCTATTGTTCTTGTAATTGCACATACTTTCAACACACACATCCTCTTTTTCTTCAAGAAATACTCGCTGACGATGTAAAACTTACGAAGTTTTTCTTTGATCCTTGAGTCTTCAAAATAAACATTATCTTGATATGAACCTGTTTTTTTATATAGTGTGTCCTAGCAAGAATATGGTTTTTTGAAATGAACTCCGTGCCCAATCATTCATGATTTGAAAAAATATGCAATGTTGGATCGTGGTATGTGACCAATCAATCGATGCTATACACAAAAATAATGTATACACTGAAGAAAATGTGCCTAGCCTATTTAGATTTGCTCATGTGTCATGCATAATGCAAACAAAATTTCTTGATTATTTAAATCCTTAACCTCACCTCTCAACGCTCATCAAAGGAAAGATGTCATACCCCTCTCTATCCAAATTCTCACAATCACTCTAGAAAATGATGGTCCTCAAGATGTTGACCAAATAAGAACAACCCATCTCATAATTGAGGGAGTCCTTCATGACCCTCTAACTCACCCAACCACCTTACACACTCAACCTAACTTTGGTGATAAATATCCCAAATATCCTGCGTGCAAGAAATGTGCATGCTCAATGACAGGTGCTCTCTCATGTGCGCATGCATCTAAGATTTACTGCATATAAGTACATCGGGTCTCATGTCGTACAAGTGATCAATGATGGTACAAAATGTGCATAATCCCAACCCATGGCATGGAAGTATTTGAACAATTCAGGAGATGATCCCTCTTAACCCTCAAACGAACGAAGGTGAAAAATCTAGAAAAGCTAAAGTAGAAGACAAAGGCCAAGGCAAAGTGAAATGGAAGACAAAGACGCACAAGGAGAAAAGTCCTAAATAAGGGAGAAAGGCGCACAAGGAAAAGCGCAAGTCAATACTTTTGTAAAAGAGCGTAAGTCCATCATGGTTTAATTCAAGGAGTGCCGGGTTCTCACCCGTGCAATTTGTAAATGTAGACGGGCGGTGAAAAGGAAGCTAGGAAGATAGAAGGGAAATGGGGAAAAGGGCCTAGGCCATGGCCGGCAATGTAAAAAAGGGGATAAGAGGATGACCGCCCAAAAGGGATTTAGGGTTTTGTATATAAAGTTGAAAAGTGAATGAGAAGCTCATTCTTGTGTGTGGCCAAAAGTGGCTCTCCTCTTCTTCTTCTTCTTCTTCTTCTTCTTCTTCTTGCTTGCTTGAGCTTGTGCTTGAGAGAGGGAGTGTGAGAGTGTGAGGGAGTGAGTGTGTGAGGGTGAGGGACCGGGGAGAAGAAGCTCTCCATCTTCTCCTCTCTTCTTCTCTTCTCTTCTCTTCTCTTCTCTTGCTTGTGGCAATGGAGCTTGGAGCATGGAGCTTGAGGATGGAGCTTGCTTGAAGCTTGCACTTGGATCGTGGAGCTATCGGAGTGCGTAGGAGAGGAGGTAACTCGATCAGCATCACATGGAGGTAAGCTCACTACACCCGTAGATATGGATGGCATGTCGGCTATGTGAGAGGTAGCCATTAGTACTCGGCTTGGAATGCTTGAACAATAAGCACTCCGTGGGTCTAGGCGGTTGAGCGAAGGCTCCCACATTTTGGTTCCGTTGCCGGGACCAACGGATTCAAGCCTTGAGCGCTTGCGCGCTTCGAATCGAGCATTGGAGTAGGGTTTTCCCCGAACCGGTGCTTGAGGTAGATAGGTAGGAAGCGAGGGAGTTTGAAGAGGTATTCGGTCTCCTTAGCAAGTAGGGTTTTGATTTGTTGTTGAATATTAGAGTAGGACCATCCATCTCCATCTCTGGTTTTGATTTTTGTTGCATTAGGTTAAGGTTAGGATAGGAAAAAAGAGGGAAAACAGTAGGGTTTTCTGTTGCTGTATAATAGGCTAAAACAGGGAAATAGGGGCATAGATTTAGATTTCTAGCTGGAAGAGTATGAGGGACTAACCTCTGAGGTCACAGAAGGCTGGGATGGGGCAATAAGAGGCCAAGGGAACCAGGAAAGGCCACATTTGACATATTGCCCTCTGATAAGAGAGTGAGCTTGAGAGCCAGGGAGAGAGAGAGAGAGAGAGAGAGCTGTGGGGAGATCATCGACGTGCCGATCGATTCGAGCACCACACCATTTTCAGGTATGCTAGGCATTCCCCTCTATTGCTTTGCATCTAACTAGACGGCACGGCACGATTCAGTGAAGTAGACGTTAGCCTAGAGGTGTCAGGTGCAACTCGTGGGCCATCGGCCGCGCAGTCGGACTAGTTTGTCCGAGTCCTAGAATAGGATTGTCCTATCTCTGGAGTCGGACCGTTCGACTCCGAAAATCAGACCTCTCCAAAAACCATCTGGCTTCGAAAATCGGACCACCCTTCCGATCCGATTCCCAGAATCGGACCAATCCCAGAATCCAACCAATCCCAGAACCAGACTCACCCCGCCTTGTGCAAATAGAGTAGCTCCTATGATATGCAAGCAACTTAACAAAGGCCATCTTGCCATAACTTTTTGTCTTTTGAGGGTTAAAGGGGCAAGCTCCCCACTTGTACACACTTTCCTCACCTATTGCTAATATATTCCAAGTCTTTAACAAGCACCAAAATAGGCATCGCAATCAGCATCATAGGAGTTTGAAAAAAAAGTAATATCTTGACATGATTGCATTTGTTCGTTGTACTTGACACATGCGACTTGCATATACTCTCATGAAGTGACAAGTGGATGTA
Organism: Lygodium microphyllum; assembly: GCF_053477565.2. Classification (NCBI taxonomy): domain Eukaryota; kingdom Viridiplantae; phylum Streptophyta; class Polypodiopsida; order Schizaeales; family Lygodiaceae; genus Lygodium; species Lygodium microphyllum. Next base: position 134,735,907 of record NC_141155.1, read on the forward strand.
GGATGACATAGGTTTTCGTGTGAACGTGTTCAATGCCCAAGTCACCGCAAGACCACCAACCTCACAAAGCACCGCAACAAAACCATGCTACCCAACGCGAAGAATCACCCTTACGAGTGTCCACATCGCATGATCCAAAGCATAGTCATGGGCTACGCTCTCTTTCTAGGTCAAGCGCTACAGTTGGCTCACGACAGTTGTTACCTCAATTGTATCGACATCGCGTATCGCAAAGAGGTTTGCAATATCTCAAGTGTATCTCCCCATCTCAACAATTGTTTCTCTAACAATGAGGCTAGGGCACAGTCACCACTATAATATCCATTTCCTGAGCCTTCGAAGCTTGACATTTCCCAACCCATTGAAAGGCTGATAGCCTCAACATATTGCAATGGTTGTACTCAGGCAAAAAAAAAAGAAATTAGAAAATGAAAAAAAGAAAAAAGAAGAAGAAAAGAACGAAAAGATAAGAAGCACCCACGATCACAACACAACACCTAGGGGTCCTCAAATTAGGTGCGTCCGATGACCTTGGTCGGCTCGCTCCGCCCCTAATCCCCTAGTCCTTTAACATCACCCACAATTGTTCAAGGCACATCAAGGGCAGGACATACCTAGGGAGCTTGTATTGCCTATGGTTAGACCTGTCACCCTGACCCATTCACACGATTCCCTCTTCCACTCTACCTTAATACCATTGCAATCAATTGTGGTAAGCACCGCACGAATGGCCATGAAAAGTACACTGTCCTCATCAGGCAGGTCCAATAGCTACCAGCTATCAGTAGTGCAGTGTCCCTGTGTTCAATTATCTTACGTCGTGTAGTCACAATGCAAAGGATGTCGCATACACCTTCACATGTACTTCTTCTCAACGTGGAAAACTTTGCTTCATCCACACATCATTATGAGAAACCAGCCCGGGTCTTCTAACTACATAATATCTAAGTATGCACGAGCACTCACATAATATCTACACCAAAATATATACACAGTTTGGGTCCTCAAGTGCAAGACAATACTCTCAGCTTGCTTAGAGTTTAACATGTCTCCCAAACTAATTAAATTATGTCTTGTGCACGACAGAGAAGACTAGCACTACCCCTAGGGAGAGACCACCTATGAGAGGTTTTCAATTGCAGGTATTGAAGACTCCAACGAAAGTGTCGTTTGCTCTTCATCAACACCCAACTCTGAATTCTTATCCTTTATCATCCTGCAAGCCCACTAAGAATCGTCATGTGTAGAATCCCCAACAAACCGCCACTTGTACTCCATCAGTGCAATCCCCACAAAGAACAACCCTACCACCAACTCCAATAGCCCTACCACCACCCACCTAAACCACCAACGAGCCCCAATGACCTTCCTCCCCACCACTACCAACACTCCTCCATGGCAACCACAGACGTCCTTGCCACCCATGTCTTCGGTGCATGCTAAAGCATGCTCCCTACGACGGTGAGTGCCATGGGACTGGCACTCGTCTAGCAGGGGGGTAATGTTAACCCTTAAACGAACGAAGGTGGAAAATCTGGAAAAGCTAAAGCAGAAGACAAATTCCAAGGCAAAGTGAAACAGAAGACAAAGACGCACAAGGAGAAAAGTCTTAAATAAGGGAGAAAGGCGCACAAGAAAAAGCGCAAGTCAATACTTTTGTAAAAGAGCGCAAGCGCATCATGGTTTAATTCAAGGAGCACCGGGCTCTCACCCATGCAATTTGTAAATGTAGACGGGCGGTGGAAAGGAAGCTAGGAAGATAGAAGGGCAATGGGGAAAAGGGCCTAGGCCATGGCCGGCCATGTAAAAAAGGGGATAAGGGGATGACCACCCAAAAGGGATTTAGGGTTTTGTATATAAAGTTGAAAAGTGAATGAGAAGCTCATTCTTGTGTGTGGCCAAAAGTGGCTCTCCTATTCTTCTTCTTGTTCTTGTTCTTGCTTGCCTGAGCTTGTGCTTGAGAGAGGGAGTGTTAGAGTGTGAGGGAGTGAGTGTGTGAGGGTGAGGGACCGGGGAGGAGAAGCTCTCCATCTTCTCCTCTCTTCTTCTCTTCTCTTCTCTTCTCTTGTCTTGCTTGCGGCAATGGAGCTTGGAGCATGGAGCTTGAGGATGGAGCTTGCGTGAAGCTTGCACTTGGATCGTGGAGCTACCGGAGTGCGTGGGAGAGGAGGTAACTCGATTAGCATGGAGGTAAGCTCACTACACCCATAGATATGGATGGCGCATCGGCTATGTGAGAGGTAGCCATTAGTGCTCAGCTTGGAACGCTTGAACAATAAGTGGTCCATGGGTCTAGGCAGTTGAGCGAAGGCTCCCACAATCCTCGAGTGCAATGCAATCAATAGGTGCAACGTGAAGTGCTCGTGCATGTCTCATGTCCTGCAAGTGCTAATGATGATGCAAAATGTGCATAATCCCAACCCATGGCATGGAGGTATTTGAACGATTTAGGAGACGACCCCCGAGTGCAATGCAATCAATAGGTGCAATGTGAAGTGCTCGTGAACCCATAATCCTTGTGATGTGCAAGAGTCTCAGCAAGAAAACAAACCTTATTCCACAATGTTTGGCAGCTTCTAGCAAACTCCATCTTCAACCTGTCCAAAAAAAATACCAAGATCGACCAAAGCTATCAAGTTTCACACTCAACAAACTAAACAAAATAATAGAAACAAACCCTAGGCTAAACAAACACAAGAAATCCAATTATGAAATGACAAAACAAACTATCACGCAAACAACTAAGCTAACAAAAATCAAACCTAACTATAGTTTGACTAGGGGTTTTCAGTTTTCAAAAAAATACTTGACATATTTAGTCCTCCCCCTAGGCTGCAAACATTCATGTGCAGCAGTTGTTCTCACAAAATGATGCAACATTTATGAGCCAAATAAAAATCGGATCCCACTCTCCATTTCTGAGTTCTTCAAACTCATAAATCAAAAAAATCCATGACAAACCATTCTCAGAAAACTTCTTGATTAACATACAAAAGTCTTCCATAAATCTCTCTTTAAAATCCTCAAAATTTTCAAATCCAAAATTCTCAAAACAACTCACATTGTCAAAGCAAAACATCTCATCACCCACAATGACAATCCACATACCCCTCCCATCTTCCCATAAGAAAAACATGACAAAGCTAGGGATTTGAACCAAGGTTTGAACTCTTTCTATGTTGCCAAAATCAAACTCATCCACAAAGATTGCAAACATCTCAGGAAAAACTAGAAAATCATCTCCCATCATCACAAATATCCGAAGACACCATGATCCACATCAAACAAAACCTCCTCAAGACATGCATCCAAACAACGAGACTTCATCTCTTCAAAAAAACAAACACAACAAACAATATTTGACAGCAACCCTCCCACGAACATAATCAACCACAAAACTAGGGACAAAGCACACAAAATCTATGTGTATGGCTCTGCCATTAATCTCAAAACTGAAAAGAAACCATAAATCTCTCTTTTAATAATGAACCGATTTGTTATCTTCATCATCTTCATCCATAGCTTCAATCATTATGCAAGAACAAAAGGGAAAAGAGGAATTTCTGCACAAAAGACAGAGAAGAGAGAACAAATTTTCACACCACAAAAAAGGGAGAATATGTGATTGGAGAAGAGAGGGGGAAGGGAAAGAGGCACACAACCACTGGTGCACTCCACCCCACATCTTCCCCAAAAACCACACCCCTTCATATTTTATTATTTCTTTGAATTTTTTTGATACATTTGATATTATAAGGCCTTTAGCCTTTAATTTTGAGTATTCCTACCCTTTACAAATGCATGCACATAACACTTGAAAGCATACCATTGACTTTAATAGATGTGGCCCCCCTCCCCCTTATGTGGGATATTATTTTAGTGATTTTGTAATAATGTAGTATTATTCTCTTGACAAAACATAAAAATATGATTCATGCTTGGATTCTTTTGTGCCTTGTTTTTATGCTTCTTTGGGTGTCATCAATATTTCTCGCATCATTCTCACAAACAATGTGATGAGACTTTCCACAAAAATCACATGCATGCACCTTAGGCAACATATTAAGATCATTATCCTCATCCAAACACTTGATTGTAAAATTTTCTTCAACTGCAACCTCACAATTTTCTTCACACTCTTTACCCTTAGTGTTAGATCTTTCTTCTCTCAATTTTTTAATCATTTACAAAGCCTTACCCAGATTTCCTCTCTCATCCTCATCACTGCCACTCTCAGGGTCATCAAAACGCCAATCAAAATCATCACAAACATTATCACAAACTTCAGGAGAACTCAAGGAAACCACAAGACTTTCAAATGAAGTTTTCTCTTCGACGTTGTTGCCTAAACCTACCAAGAAATTATCCACACAACTATCAAGAAGCATGAGGTTAGGTCTACCCAAAACAACATTAGCATCACCACAAACAGAAGCCTCTCCAAGGCTACTCAAACCATCAATGACCAACTCACAAGACTCATCAGAGTCAACAACACTAACACCAAAATCACCACAAGATTCATAACCCAAAACCTCAATACTTTCTTGATCAACAAACTCACAACAAATCTCAACAGGCTCATCAGGCAACAAATTTGAACCCTTAACTTCATCTTGAAAACTAGCAGTTTCTAAGCCCTCCCCCTCGGTCTTCCAAAAGACTCAAAAATTCATCCTCTATTCTCTTTTCCTCTCTCTTAAAACTCACTAACTCAATTGCAACAGATGATGCCTCCCTATTAGAATCACTCTCTGAACTCTCATCCTCACTATCATCTTCCTCATAAGAGCTATCACTCTCTTTCTCATTTTCTTCTTCAGAATCTTCTTCATTCACAAGTTCCTTTCTTGAAGACATGTCAAAGCTCTTTGGTACTCCCCTTCGATCATAAATTGTTATTATCCCTTTCCCCCAATCTTGAATTTCTCTTGCTTTCCTAAGCCAAGGTCTACCCAATATGAGCGAAAGAGCTCCCAACCCTGCTGGCATAACATCACAATCAATTTTCATAGAGACTCCATGAATCTTCACTTCTAAATTCTGAATCATACCTAAGCACCTCACTTTAGCATGATTAGCAAGCCTGATTTGAAATTTAGACCCTTCAATGATTCGAAGTCCAAATTGCTCAACACAAGCATGAGTAATCACACTAATTTGTGATCCTCCATCAATATATGCTTCTCCTATGTTCCGATTCTTATGCCAAGCATCAATAATAGGACAAATATCAGGCAATTATTCAACACTCAAAACTCTCACTATTCCTTTCTTTTTTTCCTTATATTTTGGATTCACTAATTTCTTCCAATGTCCTCTCATCTTAGGGCACAACTCCATCAATTGGGCAAAAGATATATCATCTTTCTTACCCATCATATACTTTTTTAGGTCATAATCACTCTCTCCTTCTCCTAAAGGAATGTTAGCAGCATGATAATGTTTCCTACGCGCTCTTGATTTATTTTCCTCTCTCTTCTCTTTCTTCTCTCCTCTCTTTGTTTTACTTTCTCTTTCCTCACCATCCTTACTAGTTTCAAGTTCATCTCTCTCAACATCTCTTCTTCTTTTAATTGCAGACATTACATCAGCAATATAATTTTTCTATTTTTGATTTTCTAAAAGAATAAAATTTATAGCACTTTTTCCTTTCTCTTCTTCAATCAACCTAGATTCTTGAGAAGTAGAATCATTTTTTATTTCTATCCCAAAATCATTCTATCTGTTAGGCAAATTTTGAGGTAAGAGATACATATCCCCTCCTACTCTATGCGAATAAGGGCAATTTGTACTCACATGACCTAACTCTCCACAAGAAAAACAAGTCACCATTGGTCTACGAAAATATCCTCTACCATTTTCTCCTCTCCCACTTCCTAAATTTTCTTAATTCGTCTGTCCTATAGGTCCCTCTCATGGCTCCTAATCTAATATTTTGTATTTTGCATGACAATTGATCCTTAATCTTTGGTGCTAATTGGGCATTTTGTTTTGTTAACATTTGAAAGGTTTGTCCTTGCCAGTTTTGGTCTCTATTTTCAACAGGTGTTCTAAATGATTCTCTTTTTTTAATCTTCTCAATTTTTCTCTCCTTTTCTATGGCAATCATCACAGCTTCTTCAAAAGTACTAGGTTTCTTAATTTCCAACTTTTTCCTCACCTCTCCCTACAATTTTTTAATGAAATATTTATTTTCAGTATTTTCGAAGCTCTCTCTCTTTAGGGCCTAAAGTTACATTCCAACGATCCCAAAGTCTGGTGTATTCCATGGCAAAAAACTTTGTGGTCTGGTCTTCTCTCTTCTGGTAAGTTTCTATTTTTCTTCAAAGGTCCTCGGAAGTCTTAGTTTTCTTAAAACGGTTAAGGAATGACTGCTTAGTTGGTTCATATTCCATAGGAATAGGAGGATTTCTCAATCTAAGAGTCTTTTCATAATCAAACCAATTGCGACCTTCATCCAACAATTGAAATTTCAGAATTTGGAGTTTCAAGTTTGAGTCATTTATTCGCTGGATAATACATCCAAGCTCTAGTTATTTTAGGAATCACTGAGGATCCTCTCCCTTCTTTCTTAAAATTCAGGAAAAGAACTGGCCATCACAAACAATAAATCAATCCACAGATCATGCACAAAGTCAAATTTTTCAACACTCCTCAGCGGGGGCACCAAAAAAGAGATGTTACGCGAGCGGTGATCAAGAACAAGTCTCACTCACAACCCAATAATGAGATGTTAAGGAATGCCGGTTGGGGTAATTAACTTCGTCGGATGCAAAACACATCACAAACAATTTAAATGTTTTAACAAATACCACAATCCACACACAAAACCAAACAACGCACAATATGGCTCTTATAGCTCAAACAATTAAAAATCCAAATTCGGGTAGAGCATCACACAGCCTTTCAACAATTTCAAAAACACCAATAATTCAAAGAAAAAACCAAGTGAAACATATTCTCATACCTTGACAACTTTTGGCCGACACTCGTCACTTCAACTTCCAAGTTCTCTGACTTCACAAATTAGCACGTCAAGAGTTTGCTCTCTCGCATGCGACCCTCCACTCTTCTCTCACATGATACAATTGAATTTGAGGGGGAAGGCCCTTTGCTATTCTCTTCCTCATCCTTATATAGTTTTCACAAGTTCTATCACATACATTAGGCTTTTTACTTTCAGCTTTTGGCTTTTGCTTTTCACTATTTTCATTTTTTCTACCGTATGCATGTTTGCAATTTATTTGGATCATAACTTTGTCATAAAAACTTCGAATATAGTCATTTGGGTACTCAAAACGATCGGAACACAACTGATCGACAAGCTAGCACAGGCAAAATTGCGAAAATCCATAAAAAATAGGTAAAACTATTGATTTTAGTAAATCACATCATTTTTCTCCATCTTTTATCTTGGACGACTTATTCCCTTCCTTGGCCTATTGTTCTTGTAATTGCACACACTTTCAGCACACATGTCCTCTTTTTCTTCAAGAAATACTCGCTGACGATGTAAAACTTATGACCTTTTCCTTTGATCCTTGAGTATTCAAAATAAATATTCTCTTGATATGAACTTGTTTTTTTATGCAGTGTCCCCTAGTAGAAATATGGTTTTTTGAAATAAACTTTGTGCCCAATCATTCATGATTTGAAAAAATATGCAATGTTGGATCATGCTATGCAACCAATCAATCATTGCTATACACAAAAATAATGTATACATTGAAGAAAATGTGCCTACCCTATTTAGATATGCTCATGCATCATACATAATGCAAACAAATTTTTTTGATTATTTAAATCCTTAACCTCACCTCTCAACACTCATCGAAGGAAAGATGTCATACTCCGCTCCATCCAAATTCTCACAATCACTCTAAAAAATGATGGTCCTCAAGATGTTGACCAAATAAGAACAACCCATCTCACAATTGGTGGCATCCTTCACGACCCTCTAGCTCACCCAACCACCTACACACTCAACCAGAGGTTCCTAACTTTGGTGATGAATATCCCAAATATCGTGCGTGCAAGAAATGTGTGTGCTCAATGACAAGTGCTCTCTCATGTGCGCGTGACTCTAAGATTTACTGCATATAGTTGCAGCGGACCTCATATTGTGCAAGTGCTCAACGATGGTTCAAAATGTGCATAATCCCAACCCATGGCACGAAAATATTTGAACAATTCAGGAGATGACCCCCGAGTGCAGTGCAATCAATATGTGCAACGTGAAGTGCTCATGAACCCATAATCCTCGTGATTTGCAAGAGTCTCGACAAGAAAAGAAACCTTGTTCCACAATGTTTGGCATCTTCTAGCAAACTCCAGCTTCAACCTGTCCAAAAAGAATACCAAGCTTGACCAAGGCTATCAAGTTTCACACTCAACAAACCAAACAAAATGATAGAAACAAACCCTAAGCTAAACGAGCACAAGAAATCCAATTACGAAATGACAAAACAAACTGTCACACAAACAACTTAGTTAACAAAAATCAAACCTAACTACAATTTGACTAGGGGTTTTTAGTTTTCAAAAAAACACTTAACAGCGTGTAGACTCTATTTAAGCAGCACTCCTTGTGGCACAGCCGCGTCCCTCAACTTTGGTCGTGGAGACAAGGCCGGTGTGCTTATGCTTGAGAGATCATCGATCTCATCTTCCAATATGGGCTCAACATCCTATAGGTGCTCCTCGGCTTCTTTCACCCACTCCTTGACCTTTTCCATGGCCTTGAGTTGGCATTTTGGGTTGGGTTACTCCTCGACCTTCGCACTCCCCTTCTCGACCGTCTTTGGAGGTGACATTTTTGCTTCTACGTCTGTCACTTTTTTCTTGGTAGATAGTGTCGTGGCACTCTCTATTTTTAGTGTCATCTTTGCGTCAACTTTCTTTCTCCTTCGCCTCTGACTTTTCTTTCTAATTGAGGCTACATCTAAGTTGCTAGGTCCAGGCAGTGATATGCCGGCATGCTTTATCTGCACATGGGTCATGACATGCAACGGGATGGGTGTGTCCTCTCCGTTAAATGTCTAAACTCCAAACAACCCCATGGTACAGATGGCTCATTTTCCACACTAGAGGGTGGTCTTCGCCTCAAGAATTCTGTAAATAGGTGAGTGATTCCACACTCTGGGCATCTAATATCGTTTCTGATTAGCCTGCTATAGTTCAGGGCAGCGTGAGGAGATATATCCTGGGTGTCCACAAGTCCAACACAAGATTGGTTCTTGGGTCTGCCTTCCAAAGCCTCTGCCTCTTTCTCTACCTAATGCCGTCACCAGTACAGGTCAGTAATCCATAAGGATTGCATTGTCCTCTTCATCATATGACATGTAAGGGTGCACATAAGGCTCTTCATCATTCGGCTCCTCCACATAGTGAACTGGACCATCGTTGATGGATGGGTCACGTAGGGTCCAAGTGGTCTAGGTATGCATGTGGGATTTATCTCCATCCTTGGAATGGCCGATTTGGCATCATTAGGTGTTGAGAGAGCAGATGGGGCTCTCCTCCCAAAAAAATTTTGCGACATATTCACTAGGTAAGGCTATCCTTATGGTTGCAACTATAGGAGTCTCCTCGGTAGCCTATAATGCAGGGTATCATGACCGCAAACCTACCACAATTGGCGCAAGGTCGGGACCTCGGGTCCTGACACTCAACTAGCAGCTGGTTGCCACCACAATACACGCATTGGACATGAGGGCATGTTGGTCATCTCATCATTTCTTGTAATTTGGCTAGGTTTGTCTTTATCTCTGCTAGCTCTTGACTTATCTCTGTGCCCTTCTCTTTATCCTAAGTACTTGGGCCTGATCTTTCACTTGACGTTGAAAGCCTCAGATTTTCTAGCATTTGTCTCCTCTCAGATCGAGCTCTTGGGGCTTCTCTCTTTGAGCTGGTCATCCACTCTAATTGCCTCTCGTCAAAGACCCTAGCTAATGCGTCTCATTGCAAGCTTGAATTGCCTACCAAGGCCTTGTAGAGTTCCTCCCATTGCATATCCCATTGATGAAGACTGTCAAGACTGCTCTTTTGGTGGGTTGCTCACTAGTTGGGATCCTCTTGAAGAGACTTTGTACGTGGATGATATAGTCTCTTATGTCCTCCTTGTCTTTCTGCTTGACATTCATCAGCCGCACTAGAAGGTTATCCGAGTACCCAGGCTCATAAAATCTCTTGAGGAAGAGACCCTTGAGGTTGTTAAAGTTAGTTTGCTCAGCAGCCTCTAGACTCGTATACTAGGTCCTACCCTTATCTCTTAAGCATAGACCAAAAGCTTAGTGCAAAAAAAGATCGGTGAGGCTGTTGGCCTCGCAGATATGCTTAAACTGCTCTACAAAGCTATATGGGTCATCATTTTGCTGTTACTTGTCTAGCTACTTAGCCATGACAGGGATTCTTGATTGGCTCTTAGAGCCCTAGTTGATGCATAATCTTGCAAGCAATGAGGTTTCCATTTCAGTGATGCTTCGCTCAACGGAAGTGTTATCTAGTAGTCGCTTCATGAGAACCTCACTCAGCATAAGATCTCCTTCCAGTGCTCTTTCCCTGTCTGCATCAGGGCTTGTTCTATTTCTGCTTGCTAGGGCTAGCACTCAATGAATCTCGTGCATTTCTATGCTCTATCACAAGTTCCTATCTTGCTGCTCATGATTGTAGTTCACTATGCCCTACAAAACTTCCCGCGCTAGTCTTCTCTCCTCTTCAAGATCTGCTTTCATATCCTCGGACATCCTACTGTGGTGGTCTGTCTAGGTCTATAGATCGTAATTGGAAACTAACCTCTAGATTTTTGTCAAGACACCGCCTAGGTCGAGCTCTTCATCTCGTCCGTGGTTAGTTCTTGTCTCTACCATGTCAGCGGTCTCTCTCTCCACCAAGCTGTCGATGAGATTAATTAGATTGGGTAGATCCACTCCTCCAATGGTGTCTGTTCTTGCTATGTCTGGCTTCCCTGTTGCATCTTTTGCTTCATCCTATGCTTGGGGTTTTGATCACCCTAACTATGTTGCAGGGTCTTCTCCTACTGGTAGGTTCATTTTATGGTTATATCTAAGTGTGTTCCTTGTTAATTACAAACAATCCTCAACTTACACTCACTTAGTGTGTATATGTGTGTGTGTACTCTCTTCCATGCACTATGCACAATCATGCTTTCAGCTTTTCTTAGATGTACTTCAAGTGCTGAAAAACAGTACAAGTGTGAAGGCAACATGACTATGCGGCTCTCACAATCTCATTTACGGATTTGGCCTGATAGGCTATAAGTTTGGTTTTAGGCTTGGTTTTTGGTCATTCTCACTAGTTCTAGTTTATGTGCTATGTCTTAGCTCGATCAAGATCTGTTTGGGGATCTATGACTCAATTTGGTGCTACTAACAGCTTGGACTACTATAGCTAGTCGACTAGCATCACTTCTAAGTCCATGTTTTACTGATTTTCTTGTTTCTCGCACCAAAAATGTGTTTTAAGTGTCTGTATGGCCTTTGAGGGTTCACACGGTAGTGGTCTGAGTCAGTCTGGGTCCACAGTTTAAAATTTTGAAAAAATCCAAATTCAGCCTAGCAAGTTCAAATTGCAGGGGACTGAATGCCTGATCCAGCCTGTGTCAAGGGCCGAATGAGAAAGCGTTGAATGCAACTGGTCCAAATGTAGAATTCGACAGTCCTAATGTGGTTATCTGAGGTCCGAATGGCCAAAAAATAATGGGCCGAATTGACCAGGTTGAGGACTGAGTGGTTCATCCGAATGGGTTCAAGTCGAACAGCAAAGGGCCAAGTCAAGTGGGCTAAATGCAAAAATTGTAGAAATGGTTGATTCGTTCACCGTCACTCACACACAGGCCGAACGCGGTGTGGTTTTGGCATGTACGATGATGAATGGATCAAGTAGTATGATTTAGGTCACTACATATAGCACGCATGTAATATCCCCCCCCCCCCCCCATGCCTCCCCCCCATGAGAACCCCCCCACTTTAAAAGGGGAGCCCTCCCCTCCCTCATGGACAGCAGCACCCCCCCCCCCCTCGTTGTCTTGGACAACAGCCCCCTCCCTTATCATCGGACATGCAGAGCCTTCTCCCCCCCCCCCCCCCCCATCATCATCACAAAGAGAGAGAGAGAGAGCAAGAGAGAGAGAGAGGGAAGTTTCTGGAAGTTTCTTCTTTCCCCCCCCCCCCCTCTTAAAGGGAGGTTACACACCCCTCTAATATTTCCGAAAATACACCCCTCCCCTTTCATTATATTTTCACCACTCAAGGAGAGGCTGCAAGAATTTCCTTATAGTTGCATATGAGAGTGTGAGAATTCTATCTCTTGTACACGCATCTTTGAGTATGGGCCTAAAGCGTAGATCCACAAGGATGGCCAAAAACCTTGCAAGTGTGGATGGTGGTTCGAATTAAGACGGCACCGCAACCACGAACAATTTATCAGGCGTGAATACCATTGGAATCAAGACATCACTCCAAATCCAGGTTGCTCTATTATTAAATCATAGATTATAATTATCACGGTGAAAAATCATATTCACATGCATCACATTAATTGCGTGTTTGATCATTTCCTAAGTATGAACTTAGTTGTGATGTATGTAACAAACAAGATAATTTCTCTTGTAACATGACATCATAATAAGTGAAATTGATTAGATAATTGCATTGTAAATTATCAAAAACTTCTTGCAAGAATTCTTGCATAAAGTGCATTGCTCCTTGCACAAGTTCTTGCTTAAAATGCATTTCTGAGGACATTGAAAGAAACAAAGTGCATCTCCATATCGCAAGATGGATTCTAAGGTACATGTAATAAACTGCAGAAAAGATTAAAGTGCAGCTAGACTCATACAATAATCACATAAAGTTATAAAGATCAGATCATTCAAGAAGGTTATAGATCGTGTAAATAATTACATAGAGGATAATCTTAAGATTGCATGCATAGAAAGTACCTTCCCATGTGTGGCATAAAAATATCATATGGATTATATCAAAGTTGTAAGCATTGAAATGAAGGCATGGCATTACGTTGCGTGCATTAAAGTTGTTGGAAAAATTCAACATTGTTTGTAATTTACCAAATGGGACTTCGATCCATGAGTCCCATGTCAAAGCCCTTGGTGACTTCAAGAGAGATAGGTAAAGGTTTAGTGCATGTGAGCATTATTAAGAGGGCTTAAGAAGATTATACTTAAGACGGAGTACGAACTGTTCTAAACAGAACCATCTTGACCAACCATGGTCAAGGGGATAGACAATCTTGATCAATTAAGATCAAAGATAAAGGTACATAGGTACTTCAAGGGATCTAGGAGATAACCAGCAAGTTGACCAACCGAGGACGACGGGGTTGTCCATGATCTATTTTACAATGAGACCTAAGGTAAGGATAATTAGGGTCGGTAGGATACAAACCCTAACCCAAAGAAAAATGGGAAACAAGCAACCTAGCTTGCCAAGCCCTTGGAATCTCGCCAAGTCGCAAACGATCCAAGATCGAATGCTAGGAGTATTCGGGAAAAAGGAATCACACCTTAGTAGTTGGTCATACGAACGACCACAGAAATGATCGTGATTGTACACTTAGGTACATTGTTTGAACTTCTTTGCTCAAGGAACTAATTCAAGGCAAAACACTTAATGCTTCAGGTTAAAAGCCTGGAGGGAGAGGTAGGTTCAGTTACCTCTGACTGCCTACCTGGCCCTATCCAAGGGGGTTGTTAGCCGCGCCGGATACATGGACCGAACCCGCCGCGAGAGGTCTCTCTGTGGGTGCTGCTTGGAGCGGGAGGGCGCTTGGGTGCCAGGGAAGGTTGTGGCTGTAAATTCCTTGCCTCCGGATCCCGCACAAGAGGCCGATGTGACTTGAGATGGGATCTCGAGGCCCGTGTACTAGTCTACGGGCGAAACTTGGAGCAGCAATCCTATTGATTGCTGGGTTAGCCTTTGGGCATAATACTTGATGTATTACGAGATTATGATAAATAAAGATCGGATATTTGAAAAAGGAACTTGCTTTTGACATTGTTTTTGTGTCAGTGCCTAAGTTACGTGAAGGAACCTGTGTTTAAATTGATTAATTAAGGAAGCTGCTTTTGCATGTCAAACATAATGTGGTAGGTAATTAGATAACCAAGCAACCCGAGGAAAGTGCGATGGACGTGACTTGGGTCCGTTCTACGGAAGGGTAGTCTCGGTTAGCTGGGAGCTTTTCTCAAAAGATGTGATAACAAACTGTGAAGACCTAGAGTCGGTAGAGTTAGAATCCCAATTTATGTTGTTTTAGGGGAGCGGAATGGGACTATGCCTTATGGGCAGAGAGGTTGAGCTTTGCATCCCTCTCATTTCCCATTCTCCATGAACCAAGTGCAACATAAATCCGCTTCGACTCTGTTGTTCCTACTCAAAGTGGGTCATTTGTAGCTCGACGCTAGCTACTTCCTAGAGACTTTGCTGATAGGAAAGAAACCCTAACTTCAAGTCGGTCCTAAGTGGGAACGGCCAGATACTCCCACTCGAGGCAGACTCAAGAAGACCTAGATCACAAACCTTGTGACATTCCTTGTGAGTGCCAGGTGGCGCTTTCTAGACTCTCTTCCCGATGGGCTGCTAAGACGTGTCCCACAAGTGGACGAGGGGACATGTTACAGTTGGTATTAGAGCGAACCAACGAGATCTAAAGATTATAAGGGAACTTATTGGAGGAAAATAAAGGGAATAAGGGGGTAAACAGGGGAGGGTGAGTGCAATAGAGCAGTGTTTTCTATTGAAAACATTTCTTTACTCGCTTATGGATGCTGGGTTGCAGAGTCACGAAGCATGGAGCAAGTTCTTGGTGTTCTAGGTCATGTTCATGACTGCAATGCATGCTTTGAATTATCGCCAGAGGCTTGGCATGATGGATATTCTAGACCGCATCTATAATTCTGCGCCTCTGTATGCGGAGTGGGAATGGATGGGAGGCTTAGGAATATACTACATAGCAGCCCACTGACTCACGTACCTTCAGACCAAATTCAAGAGAATCAAGTGGATGGAGGGTTTAAAGATCGTGAAGTTGTTCATCTTTGTTGAAGCTCGCGTAAATGCAACTTTGCATGTTAGTGGTCGGCAAGTCAAGCAGAACAAGTATGTCTATGAAGAAGTGACCCGGGTGATCTCTGGTGAGACAAAATCAAAGTGTTAGGGCGCTATGAGAAGAACGAGTATCAAAGGAAGGGATACCCCAAGCTTCTTATGACTTACCGTTTCCTGAAAATCCATGACCCCACTCCATATTATTATTCCGTCCCTATAGCCGATTGTAACACAATCCTATTTTCCCCAAACTAATGTATCAATCAGCCTGTCCTACTTATCCAAATCAAATGTACTCAAAGGGATATGCCCTCATGAATAAATAAGACTTTTTACACTTGTCTATCTTGATCATAAATGTTAACTGGGGTGTTAAGTGATTAAATCACTTAGCTAAAAAGATGTGCTAGTCATATTAACATAATATGGGAACGTATGATAAGATGTTAATATAAAGAATCTTATTGTTTAGACGCAACCCCAAGCGTAGGTTCCAAATCCGACTCCTGCACTAAGTCCAGTTGTGGAAAAAATTCCTTCTCAAACAAATTAAACCACCCGAGTTTGATGGCAAGGGAAGGACTATTCAAGCGCGATGCCAAGAACTGGATTGAGTCCATGGAGGACTATTTCGAGGCAGCAGGAAGAACTGCACCTGCTAACCAAGCCATGCTCGCCAAACTTAAGCTTACAAGCGGAGCGAGACTTTGGTGGAAACAGTGGTGCAAAGACCAAGTGATGTCGGAGGGGACAATCACTTGGGATAAGCTTAAGGAAGCTGTGCGAGGGAGATATCTGCAACCTGCCTACCGCACACAAAAGATGAATGAATTCTATGACTTGAAGCAGCTAGGATTATCCCTTGAAGCATATTATTCAAAGTTAGTTTCACTCCTAAAGTATGCACCCCCAATGGATATGACACAACATGTATCAAAATTCTGTGTTGGGTTGAATCCACCCATAAACACTCAATTGGAATCAATGCACCCAACGGACCTACAAGATCCACTCATTCAAGCTGCTCCAATAATACAGGAAGTGGAGACCAAACCAAGGAACAACAGGATTTGGCCTTACAAAGATCAAAATAAGGATATGTCTAAGGCTCAGACTAAGAGAGCGCAGGGTCAGAACCAGGGCCAAAGAAAGAAAGCTAGGGTCAATGCTATTAACAACTTTGTTCCAACACTAAGCAATGATCGCAACCCACATTGCTTTCATTGCAACAAGCCCGGACACTTCAAGAGGGAGTGTCCCAAGCTTGGCAGAGGACATCGCCAAGGGCAATTCCAAGGTCAAAATAGAGCCGCTCATGGCCAAGGAACCACTCTTATGGCCAGAGGGAGAACCTGCAGTGTTTCCAACAAGGAGCTAGACAATGAAGAAGATCCATCCATGGAGGCTAACATTGAGAGGGCAATGGTTCATGCCACTCTTCACAAGAAGGGTCCAAATCGCCAATTCTCGATGATTCAAACTCCATCAAAATATCAAGGTAAAGGCTTCAAAACCTTGATTGACTGTGGTAGTACACATTCCTTCATTTCACCAATTTGTGCAAAAAGATTAGGGATAGCCATAATATATCCAGCTACTTTACTTGTGGAATTAGCAAATGGTCGTGAGGTCACTTGTACTAGGCAAATTGCTAAGGTGAAATTCCTACTGGGTGGGAAGCCAACTTCTGTGAGATTCAGGGTAATGAACCTAGGTGTCCACGAATGTTTACTCGGAATGGATTGGCTAATATTCAATGATGCCCACATCCACTATGGAAAGGGCCAAGTCTCCTTCCAAAATTCTGAAGGGGAACTAGTCACGACTCAAGGTGAGGCTGGTAAGCCAAAAATACAGTTGGCAAAAGCAACACGGATGATAAAAGGTGTTCAAAAGGGTCTACCTGTCTATCTGATTAAACTAAATAAGCTATATCGGAATTAGGAATCTGGAGAAGAACCTTCATGGCTAAAGGAATACGCAGACATATTCCCTGAAGATATGACGGAACTTCCTCCCCAAAGGGAAGTCGACTACGAAATCAAAGGGACTTCCTCCCCAAAGGAAAGTCGACTACGGAACTTCCTCCCCAAAGGGAAGTCGACCACGGAATCAAACTTGTGCCAGGAGCTACACTGGTTGCAAAGAGACCATATAAGATGTCCATCTCGAAAGCTATCGAACTGAAAGAGCAACTCAAGCAACTGTTAGATCAAGGCTATATCCAACCTAGTAGTTCTCCATGGGGAGCTCTAGTGTTGTTCCAAAAGAAGAAAGATGGAACACTTCGCCTATGCATTGACTACAGAGGGTTGAATCAAGCAACCACGGGCGAAGATCTTCTCAAAGATAGATCTCAGATCTGGATATTATCAGATAAGGATCAAAGAAGAAAATATTCCGAAGACTGCATTCAGTACAAGGTATGGACACTTCGAATTCCTAATGATGTCATTCGGGCTGACAAATGCTCCTGCTACCTTCAACAAGTTAATGCAGGATATCTTTAGGCCCTATCTTGATGACTTCGTACTCGTTTTTTTTTTACAATACCCTAGTCTACTCAAAACATGGAAAGGATCACGAACCCCAGCTTTGCATTGTTCTTGAAACAATGAGAGCACACAAGCTTTATGCCAAGAAGAAGAAGTGCGCATTTTTCAAGCAACAAATTGAATATCTAGGATTCATTGTATCAGTAGAAGGAATTTCAATAGATCCAGCTAAGGTCAGAGACGTTCTAGAATGGCCAACACCAACTTCTGTCAAAGAAATACGAAGTTTTCTTGGGTTGACAGGGTGGTGCAGAATTTTCATCAAAGATTATGCTTTGATTGCAGCACCTCTAACTGATCTACTAAAGAAGCAAGTAGCAATTGTATGGTCACCTACTAAACAGACCAGCTTTGACAAACTAAAGCAAAGCTTAGTATTAGCACCCATCTTGAAACTTCCTAATCTTAGTAAGGAGTTTGAAGTGGTAACTGATGCTAGCTCACTTGCTTTAGGATATGTACTTATGCAAGAATATCATCCCGTAGCATAATCTTCAAGAAAATTGAAGAGCCATGAAAGGAATTATGCTACCCAGGACCTGGAGCTGTTGGTTATCATCCATGCTCTCAAACTTTGGAGGTATTACTTGCTTACTTGTTGCAAGGATTAAAAACCCAAAACCTATATCTATCTCAAGCTCTAGTTCAGGAATGAACCCTTACTTCAATGCTCGAGTTGAGGTGTGCAAGCTCTCAAGCTTGAATCCATTTGTCCTAGCAATAGAACCAAAATGTAAAGGGAGCTCACAGCTCAACCACCAAGACCCACGGACCGCTTATCCCTTCAAGTGTTTCAAGTGAGCACCTATGGCTATCTCTTACCTAGCTAACACGCCTTCAATCCTACCGAGGTGTAGTGAGCTTACATCAATGCCCAAATGAGTTGCCTCCTCCCTCAAGCACACTGGTAGCTCCATGATTCATGATGCAAGCTCAAGCACCCTCAAGCCTCCACCTCCAAGCTCTATCCTCTACAACCATGTGCGAGACAAGAGAAGAGAAGAGGAGAGGAGAAGATGGAGAGTTTCACCTCCAAGATCCCTCACCCTCATGCACACTCCCTCTCTCAAGCACACACAAGCAAGCAAAGAGAAGAGATGAAGAGAAGAAGATGAGTCCACTTTTGCCACACACCAAAGAATAAGCTTCTCTATTCACTTTTTGGCTTTTATACGTGCCCTAAATCCCTTATACACCCATCCCTTTTTTACATGACCGGCCATTGTGGCAAGGTTCTCTTTTTCATTTCCTTATATTTGCCTTATCTCTTTACCTATGCCCACCTACCTTTTACAATTTGCACAAGAGAGAGCCTGGCGCTCTTTTACAATAGTTTTAGGGGTACCTTGCATTCAAAAATGTGCTTTTGCCTTTGACTTGATTTTTGAGGCTGCCCTTGCGCTTTTAGCTATTCTCCATCCTACTTCTTTTGTTGCATCCACATTCTTGACTTCTTTTTCTTCCATTGTCTCGAACTGGGGTTAAAATTACCCCCCTCCTAGACGAGTGCCAGTCCCATGGCACTTTTGTGGGGCTTTGCTGATGAGGGTTTGGTGCTTGGAAGGGTGGTTGTTGAGGTGATGATGGGCCTTGTGTGGGCTACTCTTTCTATTCCTCCTCCAACGCCAATGATGACTTCTTTATTGTCTTCTAAGGAAGAGCTAGATCAATTACAGTAGAAAGCTAAACTATGTGATGGATTTTTTGCCAAGATAGAGTGCCTTCACAGCTATATATGAATTATGTTCAAGAAGATTTTGTCCACTATGCTAAATTGGTGTCACCTCCAGAGGATGGGTGGCAAAACACATGGTCTACAGATTTACTCAAAGCAATGTTCGATAGATTTGTTGATAAGTTAATCTCTCATGAGACCTAGTTATTATCTTTTATGTATCTTCGAGGAGATATGCACATCCCTAATGAGGAGGACATGAATCTTTATGTAGGAGATGTGATTTTACATGTGTTCATGTATGTACATTCTGCTGAAATGAATTTAGTTGATGGCCTAAAGGATTATCATCAACAGACATTGTGGTGTAGAGGCTATGCTTGGCATCCTCCTGGAGGAAGATATTTTGGATCCTCACCATCGACGGAGTGTCTTTCATGAGTCAAATATTCAACCATTGCGATCTCAAGTGTTGAACCATATTGCTAACAATTCCTTATTCACTGAGGATTTCTTTTTAGCTTTTGATTTTTTATGTTCCATCTACCCATATGATTCTCATGATATCCTATATTATTCCCTAATTCCTTATCAATTGCCCTTGTATATTGCCATCCTCACTTCTAATCCAGATAGTATCCCTCTCTTATCTTTTACCCCTGTAATTTTTCCTAAAACTCGAGTTTTTACTACTTGCCCATTTATTGCTAATCCTACATCTTTGCCTATGTAACGTGCCCGCCTATCAGTTGTCCAAGCACGTTTTTAGCATTCCATCGAGAGATGAATCTAAGTGACACCATCCGTCGGTACTCCCATGGAATGTTACGGGGTTTGTTTCCTAGGGTTTCTTGAGTCCGCCTTACAACGGAACATTCCTGAAATCTAGGTTCCTAATGGTCAAGGTCTCCTGACAACATTCTAGTATCGGTCTTGTTGGACATCCTACTTTACGCAGAGATACCCAAGCCAAACCAGATCCATGCCGCACTTGGTTCAAAGAGAATGGAAAATGAGAGGGATGTGCCGCTCAACCTCTTTGTCCGTAGGGCATAGTCCCATTCCGGTCCCCTAAAATGGCATGAATCAGGGTTCTAACCTAACAATACCTAAAGGTCAAACGATAGCACCACGTTGTAGGACAAACCCGTGGGAGGTTTCACCTACCCAGTTCCCTTGATATCTTTAATTTTCCAATTAGGTCGTCCTATCACATTTATGAGTGACATTTAAAATCAGTTTCCTTAATTAAGCCTTTTAGGGAATGGGGTTCTTTCGCATAACTTATAGCACTCACATGAAAATAGAGCAAGCAGTCCTTTTGACAAACAAGTTCCTTAACTTATTCGGGTTAATCTTTGTCTCCTACCCATACAAGAGAAGTTATATATCCCTTCTGACTAGCAAAAGTACCCAGTCCAAATCACATGGCACCATAATTCCATCCATTATCTAGAATAGGATCTTCCAATGTCATAGACATTGGACTCACGGCAATCTTCAACTCCATTGCCAACTGGCAAGGGGTGTCCAGATCTCCACCTGTGGCCTAGGAGCAAAACACAATTTCTGTGGTTGGCCTTTTCACCACTTGAACTTCGGCCCACGAATCGAGTAGTGCCCTTTTTGAGTTGAAGTGTGATGTGACCTTGGAGATGATCCACCCATGCAAAATATCCATTCTGTGGGAGCTCTCGCTCAACCACCAAGACCCACGGACCACTTATTGCTTCAAGTGTTCCAAGCCGAGCACTAATGGCTACCTCTCACATAGCCGACATTTCATCTATCTCTACGGGTGTAGTGAGCTTACCTCCATGCCCAATCGAGTTACCTTCTCTCCCGAGCACTCCAGTAGCTCCACAATCCAAGAGCAAGCTTCAAGCAGCTCCATCCTCAAGCTCCCTACTCCAAGCTCCATTGCTGCGAGAAAGAGAAGAGAAGAGAAGAGAATAAGAGAGGAGAAGATGGAGAGCTTCTCCTCCCCAGTCCCTCACCCTCACACACTCACTCCCTCACACTCTCACACTCCCTCTCTCAAGCACAAGCTCAAGCTAGCAAAAAGAAGAAGAAGAAGAAGAAGAAGAGGCGAGCCACTTTTTGCCACACACAAGAATGAGCTTCTTATTCACTTTTCAACTTTATATACTAAACCCTAAATCCATTTTGGGCGATCATCCCCTTATTCCCTTTTTTACATGGCCAACCGTGGCCTTTTTTCCCATTGTCCTCCTATCTTCCTAGCTTCTTTTCCACTGCCCTTCTACATTTACAAATTGCACGGGTGAGAGCTTGGCACTCTTAAAATAAATCATGGTGCACCTTGTGCTGTTTTACAATAGTATAGACTCACGCTTTTTCTCATGCGCCTTTTTTCTTGATTTAGGACTTTTCTGCACTTACTTGTGTTTCCAGATTCTTCTTCATATGCCTTCATCTTCTGTTTCACTTTTGCCTTGGCCTTGTCTTCTACTTTAGATTTTTCAGCTTTTCCACCTTGTCCGTTTGAGGGTTAACATCACCCCCTTCCTAGACGAGTGCCAGTCCCATGGCACTCATAGTAGTAGGTAACAGGCTTTAGCATGCACCGAAGACGTGGGTGGCAAGGACATCTGTGGTCTCCTTGGAGGATTTCTGGTGGTGGGAAAATGAAGGTTGTTGGGGCCACATTGTTGGCATGTGTGGCTGGTGGTAGGGTGGTTGGAGTTGGAGATAGGGCTGTTCGCTGTTGGGAATTGCACTGGGCTGGAACATGTATTGGTTTTTGGGGATTCTGCACATGACAATTCTTGGTGGGCTTGCAGGATGATAAAGGATAAGAATTCAAAGTTGAGTGTCGATGAAGAGTGAGCGACACTTTCGTTGGAGTCTTCAATACCTGCAATTGAAAACCTCTCATATGTGGTCTCTCCCTCGAGGTAGTGCTAGTCTTCTTTATCGTGCACAAGACGTAGTTTAATTAGTTTGGGAGACAGGTCAAACTCTAAGCAAGTTGAGAGTATTGTCCTACACTTGAGGACCCAAACTGTGTATATATTTTGGTGCAGATATTATGTCAGTGCTCGTGCATACTTAGTGCATACTTAGATATTACATAGTTAGAAGATTGCGAGCTAGTTCCTCGTAACAATGTGTGGATGAAGCAAAGTTATCCAAGTTGAGAAGAAGTACACATGAAGGTATATGAGACATCTTTTGCGTTATGACAGCACGATGTAGCATAATCAAACACATTGACACAGTGAACTTTCGGTAGTTGGTAGCTACTGGGATTGCTCGTCATACGGTGTACTTTTTATGGCTATTCATGCGGTGCTTACCACGATCGATTGCAATGATACTAAGGCAGAGTGCAAAAAAGAATCATGCAAATGGATTAGGGTGACAAGTCTAACCATAGGCGAGACAAGCTCCCTAGGTATGTCCTACCCTTGATGTGCCCTGAACAATTGTGGGGGATGTGTAGAGGGCTAGGGGACTAGGGATGGAGCCAGCCGACCAAGGTCAATGGGCACACCTAATTTAAGGACCCCTAGGTGTCGTGTTGTGATTGTGAGTGCTTTTTTTTTCTTTTCTTTTCTTTTTTTTTCCCTTTTTCTTTTTCTTTTTCTTCTTTCCTTTTCTTTCCCACACTTTTTTTTTTAAAGAATAACATGAGTACAACCATTGCAATATGTTGAGGCCACAGCCTTTCAATTGGATCGAGAAATGTCGAGATTCAAAGGCTGCAAAACTGGATATTACAGCGATGATTGTGTCCTAGCCTCGTTGCTAGAGGAACAGTTGTTGAGATGGGGAGATGTGACTGGAGATTTTGCAAAACCTCTTTGTAGTGTGTGATGTTGGTACAATTGAGGTAACAACTGCCGTGAGTGCTAGGTGTAGAATTTGATCCAGAAAGAGAAAGTGGCCAACACTGATCATGCTTTGGGCCATGCAATGTGGGCGATCGGCAAGGGTGATTTTCACTTTCGGTGGTGTGGCTTCGTCATGGCTCTTTGTGAGGTTGGTGGTCTTGTGGTGACTTGGGCATTGAACACTTTTGTACAAAGACTTGTGTTGTCATGCATCATCCACTTGACACTTCATGAGAGTATATGCAAGTCACATGCATCAATTATAATGAACAGATGCAACACAAAAAGATATTACTTTATCGAAATCCTATGGTGCTAACTGTGATGCATATCCTCGATGCTTGTTAAAGACATGACATATATTAGTAGTAGGTAAGGGAGGTTTGTACAATTGGGGAGCTTGCCCCTTTAACCACTTAAGGACAAAAAGTCATGACAAAATGGCATTTGGAAAGCAGCTTATACACATAGGGCCTATTCTATTTGTATGAGGCATGGTGAATTTGGGTGATCAGACGACTGGGGCTGTGTCGGTGGTGGGCTCCTGTTAGGCTGGGCGGGGAAGATATCGGCCGGGACCCGAATGGTATAGTCCCTGGCCACAACTGTTTCAAAAATGCTTTTAAACAATTCATCAAATTCCCGCTTGTCTCTAGTTGCCTTCTCCTCTGTTGAGCACCTGGTGCCCGAGCATCTAGTGGGGGCCTACGCAGCCGGTGTTGCCACACCTTGGGTGCTCCCTTGAGCCTTCATCCTCTTAACTTGGGGAGTTTTTGGCCTACATCCTGCGCAGTGTCTCTTGGGGCCTCTTTTTGGCATATACCTCTTTAAAGTAGGCACATAGCATTCTGGTGGGGACGCTAGTGCCTTATTCCCCCTTCTACAAAGGAGAGCTTCCTTGCATGCCAGCTGCATTGTGTGCTCCATGACAATTACTATGGGAAAATCTACAAAATGTGAATCAAGGTTAGTCTTTGAGGCAAGATAGAATTATTTGCATGAAAGGGATTAAACAATGGATTATCAAGCACATATAAGGAGAAGGGGCAAGGTGAGGCATGTAGTATTTGTTGTAGAAGGACGGCCCCCGTGATGATGTTCGTCCTGTCTTGGACTGTGGGGGTGTATTCCAACCATTAGCAAATCTTGGCTTATGCTAAGTTGCGTAGACTGGTTGTCATGGAGTGGAGCAGGGCTCGTCCCTAGAAGGATAGACCGAAAAGGGGAAAGGTGTATAGAAGGGGACGGTGCCCTGTCTACACCATCAGAGATATTGGTCAGGGCTTCCTATGGCGGTAATGAGGGTTGCATGCCCTCCACTTGGAGGCAGGAATGGTCACACGACTTCTAGACGTGTGGTGAGAGGAGGACCTGAGGAGCTCAGTCTGTCAAACCCAACTCTTCTCCCTGCGCTTGACTATCATTGCTTGTGTGTGTTGATATTATCTATACAGGGTCACAAAACTCATTGTTTATTTATGTACATATTTTCAAATCCATGTCACTTCATGAGGATAAAAACCAATTGTAGAACTCAGGATTGTGTTGGAGTGTGGCACATACACGTGGCAGCTTACTCAATAACAATAGATATTTTGCAACATCGCCGAGTAGCATGGTACCTTGTCTAAGTCTGCTAGCAACATGTAACTCCTCCTCAGTGAGAACCTTATCAATTAGAGACTTCTCTCGGCTAGTTCCAACTAAGTGTGTACCCTGAATGGCAGTGAGCACTTGAAAGGAAGTTGGCGCCACATAGGTTGGGTCTCTTTGAGATCGCCATTTGGCCAATCGCTCCTCTGAGACTCTGTCATAATCTGGGCTCCTATTTCGGCCATTCTAACGCGGTTTTCAAACCAACGTTTTTCAAATTGACTTTGACTCTCTGATTGTCGCTTTAGTTGCTCTATCTCTAAGAGATTTGGTTGGCAGAGCACATCATTGAATGTCACAGTTAAGCATAGTTCGTCGGCTTCCTCGTCAGAGATGAGTCGCATGCGTTCATGCAAGAGCCTATCATAGTGCTCGTCAAGATGTTCTTGCTCTTCCCAAGATAGGGGAAATGGTAAGTATTCCCCAAGCTACTTCTTGGGGAATGCACCCATGTCTGCAAGGACGTAGACACGTGTGAATACTTTGAGTTTAGCATCCAATTCAGTTAAGCATTTTGAGGGGAAGTAGTGGTGTGATAGGAGTATGAGGCATACCATCCAAATGATGACATGGAGAGATTTGAACCTATGGAAGGACACTTCCTTTGAAGAGGAGGATGAGCTATATCACTGGCTTAGGATCACATATAAGAAAAAGCTACAGTCTCAAATTGATTGAGCAAACAAAGAAGACCATCAAAGCATTGGAGAAGACTCACAAAGGAACATATATGTTGTGTAACTTGAAAGAGAAGGTTGAAGAGCTAGAAGAACACCTAGAGGAGGTCGACTACCGAGTGCTCATGATGTGCGAGAGAGGTAGACTATTGCAAGTGAAGATGGACCGATAGCTTGACATGGAGCTGCAAGTAGAAATCATGCTAAGGTGGAATTGGGAGATTGCCTTTGGATCTAAAGAAGCCAAAGAGTAGGCTGAACCATACTTAAAGTAGACAAGGACTGAAAGAGTCCAAAATTTAAAGAATGGAGTAAAGCTAGCCAAAGAAGAATAGAAGAGCCAAGAGAAGCCAAAGGAGAACCAAGAAAGAAGAAGCAGGTGATAAAAGAAGAAGAGTTTTGGTTAGATGAAGAAGAAGAAGACAAGGGAGAGGATGAGCTCAACTCGTATCTTGAAACACCTCATCCCTAAGAAGAAGAAGAAGAAGAATACTAGTAGCCATGAGCCAACTACTACCAAGGAGGCTACCCCAAAGATCAATACCTCTACAGGAAATACCCCCTAGAAGAAGAAGAATACTACTATCTTGAAGATTTTCCCATCAACTACTACCCAGAAGGAGATTTCCTCTACAATGACTACTACCCTCAAGGAGAAGAGTACTATCCCTACCGAGAAGAATTCCAACCCGAAGGAGGTTAAGAAGAAGAAGAAAAGATAGAATACTATGTGAAAGGAGAAGGATGGAAGGTGGACATGAGTTCAAAGGTAGAATACATTATGAAGGAGTTAGGATACATAAAAGAAGATGAAGATAGGTTGACATGTGAGAATGATGATCCCTCATACCCATAGCTTGTAGCCCAACTAGAGGATAAACCGTTCATAGAAGAGATAAAGTTTGAGAAGGGGGAGGAGATGCTCGATACCAATCAAGAAATACCTATGCCCGTTGAGATTGAGGGTGAGGCCAAGTTGGTGCCCTACTTTGAGAGACATGATGCCTTTGATGAAGATGATGAGGAGGAAGTATATTTAGAAGATGAGAATGGAAGGGTGAAAGCACCTTGGGCAAGGTATCTGCTGCTACATGGAGCCAACACTTCAATCTTAGAAAAGGAGTTAGGAACAGAAGAAGAAAAAAAGGAGGAGTTAGAAGAGAAAGAAGAAGAAAAGGAGAAGATACACTCGGCCCAAATCTTGGAACACCTATACCCCAACAACCCAAAGAAGAAGAGAAGAGTGAGGGCATGAGCTCAGCCTAGATCTTGAAACACCTTGACCTTGACCTTGACCTTGACCCCAACAACAACAACCAACTAATCCCACAAGGTTCAATGATGATAGGTTAGAAAGAGAGTTGAAGAAGAAAATCATCAAAATATGTGATGAGATAGAAGATGATGATAAAAAATAAAAAGAGACTTGTTAGAGGGAGCCATAGAGAAGATCAAGACAAGAAAAGAGAGGAAAAAAGATAGAAGAGCAAGTAGAGTTAGCTAGGAAGAACCTAGAAGAGAAAGAAAAGATAGAGCAAGATGACTGGCAAGAGACTAAGCCACTTTTAACTAGGTTGCCAAGCCAACTCCTAAGAGTTGGTGCACTAGATAGGTGACTGCAATAACTTTGTCTAGCCTTCCCCAATATTTATGACACTCCTCCGTAGTAATTTGACTATTCTCATGTAAATATCTAGACCTTAGTAAGCTTACTTAGTCTTGCACTTCACTTTTATTAACAAATTATCCTAGTGGACCTCCACTCTTTATTTTCTCGATTTCTCAATAATTTTTTATAGAAAATAAAATATAGAGTTTCGGTTTAGATGCTGAGGCTTCCTCTCATGCCATCATATAAGTCAATTGTTAATTTTGATATTATTCATGAATTTTTACGATTGCAAGTATTCCTTGTTAAGTTATCTGTTTAATAAATCTTAACAAATTTATCGATCTTAAAAGTAATTGAGAATACCCTTACGTTCCCCTTGTCCCATATGGTATAACTTAACACTTTGTGAAAACTCTTAATTTGTGTGAAGTCGAAAACACCATATTTTTTATAAATATTTCTTAAAGGAACAACATTAAATAAATTTTCTATTTCCTTAACTTCAAGAAAATTTCATACATTTTTGAATCCATACTTTCAACTTTCCTCTACAAGATTCTAATTTTTTTTGTTGAGCTAAAAATATGATTTTTATCAGTAAATATTGTAATTTTCACTCAAAATAATTTTTTTTATTTTTAAAATATGTTAAATCTCTTCCAAAATTTCTAAAAAAAATTCAAAAGATTTTTAGCACTATAGAATTTAAAAATATCGTATCTCATAAGTGTTTCATTAAATGTTTTACAAAAATTTAGCTATGCCATTTTAGAACCATTTTAAAGCATTTTTAGCTATTTTTGATTTTTTTTAATAGACTCAAACATAAATAAATGTTAACCATTCAGAGTTGAAAATCAAGCTTTAAGGCATTAGATAAAAATTATAAACCAAGAAATTTATCATTTCATACTACTTATTTTTATTAAATGGATCGAACACTTACTTGGAAACGCGCGAGTCGAGATCTTGTAGTTGGAAGTACGCGTCACGTAGTCCAGCTAGGAAGTGGGGTCCATCCAATCGTCTTGAACACAAGCTCTTTACTTTTTCACTTCCTTGCAACTCCTCACTTATTGATTTACTTGTCCCAATATGAATGGCCCTTAAGAGTTTAAAGTTATTAAGGTTTAATTAAAAGCTTAAAATCCATGGCTATGGCTTCTTCACAAGCGACATCCAAATGAGGAGAAGGTAACTAATTCAATGCCTTGCCCATTTCTCCACCAAACTGTGTGCGAGGTAAAGCGATTTGAAGAGGAGAAATTCTTCTACCAGCCTATAATCTGAGTCTACCCAAGTACGTTGAGGCTCTATATTGATTTCAAGGGAGAAATCATGGCGATGGAGGGGACGATCCACAATTGGCATGAACTTGGAAATTCAATTGAGCGGGATTAACTTCTTGATGTTGTCATGGACATCATTTCCCTTTAATTAAACCAATTGAATGATCAAAAAATTGGCACCCTCCATAAGGTTCTCTCTCTCTCTCTCTCTCTCTCTCTCTCTCTCTCTCTCTCTCTCTCTCTCTCTCTCTCTCTCTCTCTCTCTCTCTCTCTCTCTCTCTCTCTCTCTCTCTCTCTCTCTCTCTCTCTCTCTCTCTCTCTCTCTCTCTCTCTCTGTGATAGGCATATGAAATGAAAGTCCCCTAATAGTTTTGGCTTCAATGATTTGACTATCTCATTGAAAAAAAATCCTATGCTGGTTGTGGAAAGGTTCAAGCTTTCCGATAACCTGATAATCAACACCTCCCCAAAGGGATCTCCATAATAATCAATGATTTAACGATCACCCCTTCACGATCATTAGGACAATATTAATGTGGGTAATGAAGATGATCAGGATGCAACAGAAGGGTTTTGCTCTTAATCACGTTGGTTTCTTGTCAGGTAATTGCATACCATATCATATTATCATGATAATCATGATACTGTTTGTGTTCTTGAATCTTAATCATGAATTTTCCTTGGGAGGTAGACGATAGCATAACTTGTGAAATCCCCCACTCCTTAGAAGATATCCTATCAACTTGTTAATACCTTGCCAAGTCTAAAAATCCCCCGAAAACCTCTAATTTATAACAAGGTCTTATCTTCTCTAGGTGATAACAATCCTTACGAGAAAATTTAAAATGGCCATGGCTAAGATTCACTAAGAAAGTCTATTAGGATTTGTCTATAACACCACCTTTCTCCCGTACAAAAACTTCATTGCACCAACATCTCCGTGCCAGACTGCAAAGTCCGTCTTTCGAGGACAAAATTTTGAATGTATCTACATAGAATTAATATAAAAATATGGTAATAGTATCTCAGATGTATACAATTTTTGCAAAAAAATTGGTAAGTATTGATATGTTTCTAAGTGTTGTCATTTTTTCCCCACTTAATTGCGAAGGGTCCTCTCAAGCATAACTACAAGATCTGCAAGATAACACATAGAAGACTAGTAGACACTGAAAAGATAAGCAAATATTTATTTGTGTCATATTATAAAATAGGCAAGACAAAGGTTTCAATTATGGGGTATAAGAAATTGTGTAGACTAATATTCTCCTTTTTCACTCTCCCCACTAAAGTGCATAACAGAGCTTCATCCAGTGCATAGAATATACCAACTAGGAAGCTTTTTAGAGCCGCTAAACAACAATAATCCCTCTAGGCAAGAAAATGCCACACTACTATCCCACTAGGAATATTGCTTTCGAAATAGCCTCACTGATAAGGTCCATACCTAACAAAGAACCCAAACAAAGCAAGCTAATATTATGACACCAAATAAGACTCCTATGGTTTAGTTGCTAACCCTCCATGTGCTACTAGAACAACTAGTTAATTGTCCCTAACTTCCGACTGTCCAGAGTGTTTGTTTATTTTTTTAAAATAGTAGTGGCTTTCTTTTAACACCAAAAGAGTATATACATTTATTCTCCTTTCCAAAAGGTCCCACCCCAAAGAGATGCAAGGCATCAAAACCAGGGCACCCATCAAGGAAATCCCTACAGCCTACTAGGTCCTCAGAGGCGATGATTTTCTTATTTTGGTGTTTTTCTTTTCTTTTCTTTTCTTTAACCCTACAGTCTCAAGGCGTTTTTTTTTTCTTTTCCTTTAGAAGAATAAATATATAGACTCTTCCAAACTTTTATTATTTGGATTGGAAGTTAAGTGTTTTGTTTTTTTTTTAAATTTAATAATAAAGGATCAACTAGAAGGCTAAGAATGCACCACTTAATTGAACGATCAAACATTTCATCTCAACAACTTCCCTCGAGGAATCTAATCTAACACATAATACTAGTCACGTTGCCTAGGAAAATGATAAGCAAAGAGACTCATTAGCTCAGCATCTCCCTTCCATGCTACTCCTAGTCAAAATTTCGTGGAGAGAACCTTATTATTCAACTACCCCACATCGCTAAAAAAGTGACATAAAGTCGAGGGAAATTTCTATTGGATTCCTAATTAGACTTCCATACAATGAAATTCACTATGTCATGCACACAGATCACCCCCTTTTAATCACTCCCTGGTGCTAAGTTCCATCCCATGTGGGTGGACTCGCATATAGACTAAATTGTTTATGTATCTTTCGGTTTATTTGTGTTTTAAAATGTTTTGTGCTCTATTTCTTTTGTAATTACTTGGGCTTTGAAATCTCTAAATTATTTCAATAAAGTTATATATATATTTTTAATTATATTTATTGCAAGTGAATGTAAATAGATAGATTAGTTATGAAATAACTTGTTATGTACGCAGATATTGCAACTCTAAGATAATGCGAAGATAAACACATAGTGGTTCTCAAATTACAACAATCATCAAACCTGCACAAAACTCAACCACTAACCACTAAACCATTAATAGGTTAGATAAATAAAGAGTGAAACTCCTTTAGAAACCTACTACATACTCAAACTTCCTTGTAATGAGCTCATAGCACTGAAGGAGTATCCCAACCATGCATGCAACTAACTAACTAACCATGTGAAGACTAGTAAGCTAAAGTGCGTTAGAACCTACAATATAAAGTCATAAACAAGTCTTGTCTTTTTTTTTCAATTTTGTTTTTTAAAATAAAAAAATTTTTAATAGGATAAAATAAACACAAAAGAAACTAAGAAATCAAAAGATCTAAACATTAGGAAAAAAATGAACTCATAAATGGGCCTTTTAGCCCCCCCTCTCTCCTCCTTAAAACAAGGAAAAGATGAGAGAAGAATAGTAAAATAATCCTCCTCTCTCTCCACTTTTGCAATCTTGTTTTGCCTTTTTTATATTATCTACAAAGATATACTCAGATTCCTTCTCTCTCCTCATTGAAGAAGTCTTTTTCAACCAAATTTTATATTCAAGTTAGTTACGAGTGTGGTGCTTCGTTTTCAATGCAAAGTGATTAGTAGATACGAGGTAATTGATTTTTTAATCGAGAACAAGGAAAATGAAATTTTGGAAGTTCCTTTTAAGATATTTTGGGGATTTTTTATATCCTAGCTTTTGGTCAAAAAACAAAGCAACTAGTCAAATTTTGTATTTTTTAGAGATGTTTTTGAAGGCAAAATAGAAATATCTAAAATACAAAAAGTCTTGGACATCCCTACCCTCTGAGCTATTTCCCCCCATATCTATACTCTCTCATGACTCTATTGTGACCTCTTCTCTGTGTTTATGCAACCTTCATTAATAGAGTCAATTACTTACAGCCTCCTTTCCCTTGGCACCTTTGTGTGCCTCTCTGTGCATCTCCACTCTACCTTTTGTGACAACCAAGTAGACTCTCCGTTTTTATTAATAGTAAAATGAATATAGAAAAGAAGGAGCTGCATATTGAGATAGAGATTGAATATGCCCCATTATTCAAAAGAACCCAGTGTACCAGTGGCAACCCTCGGGTTTTGTAGAGTTACATGCAAATGGTATTGAAACATGTGGATTTGTGGGTTGATGGGGGAATCTACCTAATTGACCCCTTAAACAATAGACCTCCAACTTCCTCAGGAATCACAAATTTGCTGAAGTATGTGTGCGAGGGTGAAAATGGGTTACTTGGTTATACTAGGCGGCTCAATGATCAGGCGTTCAAAGTATTTACAACTTGCCAGGCAACCATAAAAATTTACCATGATGTGATCGTTGCACATCAACTTCATATACAATAGCTCATAGGACAAGTGGTACAATTGAATGACACTGTAATTCAACAAAACAATCAAATTATTTCAATACAGGACACTATCCATAACATTGGTATCTCATATGAGGAGGCAAAGGCACAATTGGAAGACTTGAGAAAGATCAACAGCAAGCTAACACAGGAGCACAAACAAAAGAAGAAGCCAATTAATGAGTTAATTGTGAATAGTGTCCAGTAGAAACGACGTATCAAAGCATGTAAGGTAGCTCAAAAAGAGAACCTAGGTGAGGGTGAGGTTGGATCGTGTATTAGTAGATTGCTGAAGGCAAGTACACTGGAAAACGCTTTGAGCAATCGTAAGTTTAAGGCTGTGAAGGAAAAGGTGATTGAGTGCACATTAAAAGATGTGTCAAATGAGTTCTCAGCTGTGGATGCACAATCTATTTGATAGGGCCAGCATTAGCACAACGACTTACTCAAAGATATTCAAAGGTGTGAAGGCTGGGTTTGGTCGTGTGCTAAAGAGAAATAGAATTGTGCCTCTTCCTCAACCTTCAAAGTTAATAGAGGCCCAACGACAACTTAATACAAAGGTTTTGGAGTTGATAGGAGATCCCATGCATGTTCAATGGAAACACTAAAGGTTGGGACCAAAAATGCATATGAGGTGAAGTTCACCGAACTCAATAATTACTATTTAGATTTGAACAAGGTGCAGTCGACAATGGTAATGTACTACAATATGTCTGTTGAGGAATGTAATGGTAAATTGCAGTTTGTTATAAAATTAGATGAAAGTGAGGTCATCAAAGGAGTAAAGCTTGAAAGAGTTAGTGTAACTCTGATGAATAGAGCTTTACAATTCAACAAGAATAACCTAGGGAACTTTAGTGTTCAATCTGAGTACCATGTGTGGTGGCTCGCTGCATTTGAAGTTCCTAAGGAAACATTTGAGGTGTTGCAGCTATTCTTTATGCACACAAGCATTCCAAGCATCATCAATCGTCAGGAACATGGCGAGATACTCTCAGTTGAAGGGTATGGTCAATACTTGGTTGAATGGCATCTTGCAGGAGACTTGAAAACTTTAAAATGCATGTGTGGAATCTCCAATGGTGCAAATACAAAGAATCCATGCCTATATTGCTTGACAGAGAGGGTGGAAGGAAAGGACGGAAAGAAAAACTAGCGAAAGATGACAAGTGCTGCACCAACGCACAATAGAGAAGATCCCACTTGGAATCCCATCTTCAACATTCCCTTGGATCATATTCACATTTGTTCATTGCATGCTTTTGTCAGAATCATGGAGAAACTTGTATATGAATATATTTGCTTTGCTTATAGGATGCAACCAGAAAAAGAAGCCATTGCAACGTGTAGGAATGTGGAGCGAGTGCTATTAGAAATTGGGCTACACAAGCATCAAGTGACGATTGAAAAGGATGAGAATAGATTAGGAAAATTTGGTAACTTGCCAAAAAAGCCTTGCTTTGGAGAAGCAAAGGCTAGGAAGTTTCTCTCAATACCCATCAATGAGGAAGGGAATGTCATGGTTCGTAGGCCACAGGACTATGATGGGTGGAAAAAGTTACATTTTTCAATTCATGTCGAAGTAATGAAGGAAAAACAAGATTGGCCAAAGCTAAGGTTTGGATAAGCCTTAAAAATTTGGCTCCCTTACTTCGCAAGATGGTGTTTAACAATGAAGATAAGCAAGAATTTATCAATGCTGTGCATAGCTTCTACAAAAACATGGTGGAAGCATGGGGCAAAAGCTCTATCACACATTACATGGTGCATACTAAGTTAATATTTTAAAATTGTATGAATTATATAAACTATTGAGCATAGTTTTACTCATGTGTGATATGTGTCTTTGTAGCATATCCTTGAGGCACATGGGTCATACTTTGCAAAAAAGGGAAGCATTGGAATTTGGTCCACACAAGGGATGGAAAATTCACATTGGATAGCGCATGGTGCATACCAAAGAAAAACTGATCATGGTGGAGGGGTGAATGGTAGCAATCCAATGATCCAACTACTATCTTGGTGGTATAGGATTATAGTAGCGGATGAAGCTAAACTCTCGCAAAAGAGAGCAAATGAAAGTATTGATGAATCGGCTGCAGACATGATGGAATCACGTCATGTCACTAAAAGAGTGTGTTATAAAGTCTCAAGTGCCAAAGAAAACCATGCCAAGTGGCTAGAAACAAGGCTTTGACAAGGCAGCTGGGTTCGAAAAGAGCTAAGATAGTAAGATGAACAATGTGAGTCAGTGTGAATGCAATTCATAGTTTAAGAGAGAAAGAGAGAGTGTGCATCTATGTGAATGAGTCTCACAGTTTAGGGTCATATAAAAGAGGGTTTCACTTTCTATCTTATTCATTGAGTTTTCACATCTCTTGTGCATGAAAGATGGCTAGGTCTAAGGTAGTTGCAAATAAGATTCTGCTTAGAGCCCCATATCGTGTTCAGCCCCTTGGAGAATCTACTAGCTTAGATGCACCCCCTTCTCAACCTAATCCACCTTCCTCAAGGCGCCCTCACAAGGGTCCTCCTTAGCATCCCCACAAGAAATGCAAGTGGAAGCCAGGTACAGTGGCCTTGAGAGAAATTAGAAGGTATCAATGCTCTTTTGATCTCATCATTCCGAAGGCGAGCTTCTCGAGACTTGTTCGCGAGATTATGCAAGACCTCTACCGCACAAAAAGCAAGAGGTGGTTTTCGGTACAAGGTCAGGATAGACCTGATCGCTTCACAAAAGAATGTCTTCATGCTCTACAGTGTGCTACAGAGGCCTTTTTAGTTGACTTGATGACTGATGCTCAACGTTGTGCAATACATGCGAAGCGTATCACTGTAACTCCCAAGGACTTCCAACTTGTAAGAAATCTTCAAGCAATGAAGGATGCATTCGTTCCAATGGAATGAACAAAGTTTGCAATGTTATCTTTTTTGGCATAGTGTTATCCTCATGCATTGGACATATGACTATGTCCCAGTGCAAAACTATCGTATGCACCCTTAAAATATGAATTAAAATTTTACACTTATCCTTTGCTCTCGACTTTGACTGTGCAACTTCGCTGTATTTTCGATTCTTACTTACAGTTTTTGTTAGCACTATCAATTTCAATAGCAATAACATGCAAAAATTTGCCATTTCTTGTTGTAGACTTTACTCCTAATGCCTTTGTATAGTTTATGTGGTGCGAAGTTTCTAAGGGCCAGTAGTCGTGAAGTTGATTTCTCAATTATCAATCTATCCATAATTTTGGTGTGGGATAATTTTTAAAATACTAAACTATATCGGAATGCAACGAAACTTCACACACACACTCGTTGGGTGGCCAAGAACCCTTTTTTTTTTGGAAAAAAAGTGACTGCAGACCCCTGGTCCGAAGTCTGGCGTCTAGAGCCACTTTCCTACCCTTTTTTTTGGAAAAAAAGTGCCTGCAGACCCCTGGTCCGAAGCAAGAAAGTGGCTCCATACGCTAGACTTCAGACCAGGGGTCTGAGGCACTTTTTTTTTCAAAAAAAAAAACTGGGCTCTTGGCAGAAAAGTGGCTCCAAACGCTAGACTTCAGACTAGGGGTCTGCATCATGCACTTTTTTTTCAAAATTAAAAAAAATTGGGCTCTTGGCCACCCAACGAGTGTGCGTGTGAAGTTTCGTCGCATTCTGATATACAAGGTTATGGATTTACGATCACACGATGGACAGTGCGTATGAAGCTCCATTAACCCGGTTTTGGGATTTAAATGGGTTAAAAGTTCATTCTTCTTCTCATTTTCACATCTTGATTTCTTTGCTTCCTCCATTTTCACATACCCAACCTCTATCTCTTCTCCGTCTTTCCCTCCTTGCATGGCACGAACCAAGCAAGCATGTCGCCGTTTTGGCCTCAGGAAGACATCGCGCCAAGGCCCACCACATGGAGCACAAGGTGGAGCCTCCTCTAGTGTAGCAACAGGTGCTCCCCGTAGAGCACAAGGACCACCATAGAAGAAGAGGAGATGGAAACCAGGCACTGTCACTCTTCGAGAGACAAGGAGAATCCAATACGAATACGAGCTTCTCATCCCAAAAAGTTCTTTTCATAAAGTTGTTCGAGAAGTCATGCAAGGCGAAGCTGAAAGGGATGGGAAGATTTTGGGCACGAGTGCGGGATGGCCCACCAGCAAGAAGGTGGACTGTTGCAAACATGGAGGCCCTACAAACCGCTGAAGAGGGGTCTCTTATCGACTTGTTCGATGATACACAACTTGTAGCCATCCATGCAAAGCGTGTTACAATCACAGACAAAGACATGAACTTTATCATTCGGCTTCAACACGGCAAGGGGACCCCGCCATAGTTTACTAGATTAATGATGCAAGGTTTGTAATGAGTGTTACAGTGCCATAACATCTTGGAAGTCCAAAAAAATTTGTACTCTGCCACATTGGAATATTTATTTATATATACATAATATCTCGTGCGATGTATTGAATTCAAATAATTGAGTAAAGTTGTTTTGTTTTGTTTATTGAAACGCATGACTCTTAATTTTGGTTTAACGTACAAACGCATCAAAAGTAGTAATACGTATGGATACAAGTTACGTTATTGCTTATGCACAATCACAAGTACAGTACTACGCATTGAATTATGTTAATATATGCGGATGCGTCATTCACGTACCACACATTATCATCACACTTACACAATTGCAAGTGTAGTACTACGCGTTGAATTATATTAATGTATGCGAATGCGTCATTCACGTACCACACATTATCGTCACACTTATACGAAACCCACATTTATTTAATAAATATTTATTTATAGAGACAAAGTAAAGTATCTTATATTCATCAAGAAAAATACATGTGATGGTTATTAGTGATGGCAGATACAAAAAGTCGATAGCCAACAAGAACTCTCAATTGTTCCTTGGCTTTTTCTTCAGTGGAGAGGAGGGGCCAACTTCCGATGAAAATATAAGTTCCTTCTTT
Source organism: Lygodium microphyllum (assembly GCF_053477565.2). Classification (NCBI taxonomy): domain Eukaryota; kingdom Viridiplantae; phylum Streptophyta; class Polypodiopsida; order Schizaeales; family Lygodiaceae; genus Lygodium; species Lygodium microphyllum. Next base: position 134,773,167 of record NC_141155.1, read on the forward strand.
GCTTCAAAAATGATGTGCTCCCCCTTCAACTCTTTCTCCAGGAGAAGCGTATCCGACACTTTAGCAAGGTCGCCTAATGTCACAAGCACACATATAGCTCCACCCCGCGTTTGATCAAACAAATACAGAAGCTTTGACCGCTTGATTAGCACCACCTTCTCTAAGCTAGATGTCACAGGTATTGCTCGAAAAGGTCCAAACTTGGTCAAAGCTTGAATTTTCATAATTATTTCTTGCCCTTCTAGTGAGCACTTCTTATGGAAAACCACCAAATCTGTAACAAGGTTACCGATATACGCCTTAAGAGTTGAATCCTTGTGTCAATTTGCATGTCGAGCTCCTCGTTGCCCTGATGCAAAGTCATCTATATACAATATGTCCTAAATGACAAAGTCAAATCAAACAATATATTTAGCGACTAACCTAGAGTTATCAAAAAGTGATGAAACTTGATGGTAGGGTGTGTCGGGTCCCCCAGAGTCCACGGGTGCAAAAAGTGGCCCCAAACGCCAGACTTCGGACAGGGCAACTGCAGGCATCATTTTTTGCCAAGATTTCACTCGTGGACTTCCGGGGACCCGACGCACCCTACCATTAAGTTTCATTGCATAAAAATATATGGTAGTTAGAAATCTCACCTTCCACAGATCATCTTGTATCTTCATTTCCTCATGTGTCAGGGAGGCACCTCTTTGGGCAGAGGGATCTACAAACTCCTTGGTAGGAAGCTGGGGCCTTGGTCCGAACAAATCATGCTATAGTGCTTCAAATTTAGCATCGGGCACAAGGTAATCTTCTTCAACCGAGGTTATATGCTCCTGTGCTACTATGATCGCACTCACAGTATCTAAGCTTGTGCCATCATATCTTACAATCTCTGCCATTGTTGGATGCACATCCATGTAATCATAATCAATCAGGTCTTCCATTGAATCCCTGACTAGGATAGAAAACAACTCTTCTTCCTTCATTTCCAAGTATTGCAATATATCTGATAGAAGTAAGTATTGTACACCATCTACTTCAATGGGTGTCAAGGAGGCAAGGTTGGGTTTGTTAACTTGTGGCTGTTCTGAAGAAGATGGCACCATGAGAGCCAACCCTTGCTCTGTTACCACTCATGTTCCTCTTCAACATTTATGAGCTCTTCAATCGGTTTTTCTCCCGTGTATGTGATAGAAACAACCTGTGGAGTTATACCTTCATCGCTCTCCTCCTCTAGGGGTGTATCCAATGCAAGGAGGTAAATTGCCAATGCGCAATTACACTCCACGAGATCCAAAGGTGATGTACCTGGTGCACTTCCCATGGGAACAGTGCATACTCTATGTGAAGGATCCACATGGGCCAGACACCTACTCACCACTTTTTGGTGATTCTTCCCTACCTGAAATACCATGAGCTGTTCCAGAGACACCCAAGTCATGTCAGATCCCTCGATGGAGTATGTGCATGTAGCAATGGTGCTCACAAAGTCTTCCAAAACCTGAAGGGGGGGATCCAGCAATGAGAGCATGCTTTCAAGGTTGAAGTTCTTAGAGAAAGCCTGGAATATCTCATTACCCTGGTTGGCAAAGATAGTCTCGTGGATCCACTCATCAAAGTGTGCGCGAGCATCCATCGTAGCAGGTAGGAGGGATGTGGTGGATATAAAGAGATGAAGAGAGAAAGTGTGAAATGAAACAATGAAACAAGAACTAAACTAGTTCTACCTTAAAAACCTTAAGTTTTAAACCATTAAGGGTTGTTCGCATACGATATTTAGTTATGGCTTTACTTATATCTTTGTAAAGTTTACATGCATATGTAAATGTGTTGATGTGGAAAGTGTATAACAAGTGTATGATTTTGCATAAATACCATAATTTTTAAATATTACAAGTTTGTAAGCAACAATATTCTATTGGCCAAAAAAATCCAAAAATTTACAAGTGTTGGATATTACAACTTGTGGTATTGGGATTTTTAGGGAGACTCTGCAATTTCTAAAATATGTCGAGCCACACACTTTCCACTGGTAACAGTATCCTCAACTCGGCTTCGAATTTTCCTACCATCTAGTTTAAAATAAAAGTTAACAGGTGGATTCTGCATTAACATTGTAATTTCCTGGCGCATTATACTCAAGGGCCAATCATCCTCCATTTGCAACAATTGGGGATCGCGGCCCTCACAAATGACAGTAACATCCACAGGTGCACTTTCACGCATGTCTTGATCAAGGCACAACCATTTACCCTTGAGCATCCTCCATCTACGATACTTGAACACTAGGAATAAAGTTTATCGTGCGACAACGTACCTATAATTGGAAAGGAAAGTTAGCTGATTCATCCCAAAGTAAGATAATAGTTAACTAAAAGAGAAAATTTTTACCTAAAAGTCATGTCCCTTGTTGTGACTTGAACCTCCACTGTGTCAAGACTGTGAGTTATTTTTTATGTCTAAGTTTTGCCTAGAATCCTTGTTACATAATCCTCTGATGTATTTTTTATGACATACATGCTTTTGGTACGTCTCAAACCCTTACATTCCTTGATCATGTGTGTAAAAATTGCAATCGCTATGAACCAGCTTAGATGTACATTCTTTGAGCTGGTGCTTGGCTTCATAGAATTCAATATGTCTGTTGAAATTTTTGTGCTACACATGTGCAAAATGTTGCTACTACACAATGGCCATTCTATGCTATTGAGATTTGATATGTGCATATACTCAAGGGTTCCATATTCTCGACTCCCCTTAGGTAATATGTACTTGGAGTCATAGAAAAAAACAAGGTTCTCTACGAGTTGCTTAGTTGTACGCCCCTCAAAGAGCAATCTACCAATTTCGAGGTGGTAACACTTAAAAGAACCAGTGAAACTCTCAACATTTTGCCACTCACAGCAATCCAAAGAGTATACTTTTGTAAATACAAGACAAGTTGTTACATAGGTATCATGAAAGTTCTCACTCTCAATGAGTTGCAAATACTTACTGTTTGCAATGTTTCATTGAAAGGGCACAGTGGGCGCAATGTGTATTTGTTTTTGCATGAATACATGTTGTACAAATGCCTCTATTACAAGGTGAGAATCAGCATTCATTTGTCTGAGAGCTAAAATTTTACCCTGAAAGCTCCCTTCATACTCGGACGCATATGTACCCAAGATGAGCAATGATACGTACATATGAGAGAATGCTTGTTCTTCTCTCAGGCATTATAACCTATGCATTAGATATAAAGAAGTATATAACCCCTAAATAATAAGCATTTTAAGTCTGTCCAGTAATCACCAATATGCCACACAATTCAACATGGAATTAAGAGATGTTTACACTTTTGTAAACAGACATAAACATCGATATCGAAACGCATGTGGTTATATACATCAACACAAAGTATAGATTTAATTTCAAGACATCACTTTAATCATATCATTTACATGAAATATAATGAAAAGAATAGCACAAGAATACTCAGAGAATTTCGCCAAAATAAATTTTATTATAATGAAGAGGAGTCTGATTTGACTCAATACATTGTATGAAATGTGGGTATTATAGAGTAGTTGTTATAAGGATAGCAGCCACATGGCATGCAAATCTTAATAGGCACATTGGATTGACACCTGAGATATTCTAAGACTCAACACATTGTGTGTTATATAGATGATATGATACAAGAGTTTCATGGATCATTGCCAATTGGCATGGAGATCCAAATGGACACATAGGACCAATAAAGCAGAGGATTTTTGAACCATCGACTTCCAACAAATCCATATCATCCAACACAAAGGAATCACTCACCACATCAAAATAGTTGATGGAGAATTATAGGTGAAACCTTGTACAATACTTGCATGTACAAAAAAACACCTACATGAATCCCTTTTAACAAAAATACTTGCATGAATCCCTTTTAGCAAAAAATATCTAGATAACTGCATGAATAGAAGCAATACAAAATAGGGCCAATTTACCTATAAGCTGATTTGTTGAAGATAAGATTGAATCATTGCTAATCAAAACCCATTGCAAATGATGGACATAAGAAAACATCAATCCCATCAAATATAAAAGTTACTAATTAAATGAATAAATTTTAGCACCACAAAATATGGTAGATTTACCTGTAAATTGAGCTACAGAATCTCTGCTCTACCTTGTGTTAAAGTGATGTAACAACAATTGATCCTTAAGTTAGAACTAGCATCAAACCTTATTGTAAAGATAGTAGAAAAGGGATAATGCAGAGAGGAAGAAAGAGAAAGTTTGTGTGAGTATGCGGGAGAGAGAAAGAAATGAGCACCTATCCAATCTTGCTCAAATTGATCTCTGCAAAAGACAATTTTGCAAGAGTTTGTATTTACATGAAGGTAAACTGAAAAAACAATAGAAAAGAGGAAACATAGATAGAGAAAGAGAGAGGGAGAGAGAGATAAACACTTATGCAATGTCACCCAAAATGATCTCTGCAACAAAACAACAACAAGGGTTAAAACTAACATTGTGTTGTATTGAAAAGATATCAGTAAAAAAAAAAACAAATAGAGAGAGAGAGATTAACACCTTTGCCTCTTGCTCCAAATAAACTCTGCAAGAAAACAACAATTAGAACCAATATCAAATTCTATTGAAAACACAACATAAAAGACAAACAACACATAGAGATAGGGGGAAAAGAAAGGAGAGAGAGATGAGCACCTCTGTCTCCTGCCCCAAACAACCTCTGCAATAAAACAACAACAATAGTAAGAAACAACATCAAACCCTATTGAAAAAATAGCAAACAAGAGAAAATGCAAAGAGAGATGGGCACCTGTGTTTTGCCCAAAATCTAGAATTGCATGAAGAAGAAAGTGCAGAGGTAAGCAGAATGCTCAAAACCCTAATTACTCTCAGCAAGGAGCTTCAATGGAGACGGAAATTCATGAGTATAGAGAAGAGAGGGAAAGTGGTTTGTTGCTCAACTTTTGGGTCAAACTGATTTCGTGAGAGGGAAAAAAACCGAAATTGAAAATTCTCCAAAAAAAGGGGGGAAATACGAGGTGAGAGAAACTCAAATTTTGTGTACTATTCATTCTCCCTTTTTTTAATCCCCCACTACCCCTTTTTTTAATAGAAAACCCAAGATTTGGAGAGAGAAGATTCACCCTCCATGGATGTCAACATCTAGCCTTCCTATTGGACAATCCAAAAGGCCCACATCTTAAACTATATTATTTTTAAGGGTCCATTTGTGAGTTCATTTTTTTCCTAATGCTAAAATCCTCACACTCTCTAAAATCTTCAACTGCAAATAGTAACTCTAATCCAAAATCATCCACACTATCTAAGTCAAAATTATCAACGAAACTATCAAATATAGGATGCTAATGAATAGCCTCTAGCATAGGCACATCAGAGGTCAAAGACCTGCTATTAGGTGCATCGCTAAAAACCTCCATCACATCATGGAGCGGAGTCACAGCTACATCGTCATAATAGGGCATAGGTGCCACTAGTAAACATCCTAAAGAGTAGCCCTTGGTCACATCCATATACCAATAGATATAATCCCAACAATGACAATTGACAGTTACTTGATCCATCAGGATATGATGGAGTAAGACGGTAAACAATAGCTTGATATCGGGATAATTCCTATTGTTCTCTACCCACCCTATACTAAGCAATACCACACTAAGGTGAGAATACACTATCATAATTGTGGCACTGATAAGTGTAGCCTAAAGCATCCTATAGGACAATGGTTCCATAGCATCGAAAGTAAGTACGACACTGCCAACACAACAGTTGCACATGCACACAAAGATGTCGCTAACATGGTCTACAACCAAAGGGTGGATATGGTATTGCAAATAAAAAATGATCACAAAAGAAGAACCGCAAGAGGCCTCTCCCTTGGGGCATATAAAAACCTGTCATGTGTCTAAAAATGTGGAATACTATAAGGCACTTGGATCAAAACTATCAGCATCAAGGTGAGGGTAAAGCGTATCCATCCACAGAAAAGCCATACATGTATCCCATTAAAAACCCCCAAAAGAAAAGAACCCAAATGTAGATTAGTTAAGGGTTATTCTAACCACTTACCTAACTATACCTAACTAAACTAAATCACAAAATGTTTTAGGCGGAGGCCATTAACTCTAAATATCTCATTTTTAGCATTAATATCCTGCACATCTAGAGACCCATTATCATAAACTTTAGCAACCTTAAAAGGTCCTAATCAACGAATTTTTAGCTTCCTTGGAAATTTATAATAACGACTATCATAAAGTAAAACTAAATCGTCTTCTTTAAACTCTCGTACTTTAATGTTCTGATCATGCCACCCCTTACGACGTTTTTGCATTGCTTCTAAGCTCTATAAAGCTAACAGCCTTTCCTCATCTAACTTCACCAATTGCAAAATCCTTTGCTTCAATGATTCAGCCTCACCTAATTGTAACGAGAGGGCTATTCGTAAAGTAGGCAACACTTGCTCAAATGGAAAAATAACATTAGTTCCATAAACTGAATTGAAGGGTGTATTTTACACTATCAATTTATAAGTGGTTCTATAGGCCCATAATGCCTCATACATGCGCTCATCCCAATCTCATCTGTGAGAAGCCACTGTTTTAGTTAAAATCCCACAAATAATGAGATTAGTTAATTTAACTTGGCCATTAGCTTTGGGATAATAAGGCGTTGATTTATGATGCTTAATTTGATATAGTTATATTAACTCGTTAATCAAGCCATTCAAGAAATAAGAACCTCAATCACTTACTAATTCCAGTGGGCACCCAAAATGGGTAATGATATTCTCATACATAAATTTAGCCACCTCAATGGCTTTATCTGTTTTAAGTGATTTCGGTTTCACCCACTTGGTGATATAATCAGTACTACATACCAATATATAACGATTAGATCGATATCTGGTAGGTGGATCAATTGGGTCCACAAAATCAATCCCCCACTTCTCAAATGATCCTAATGCCAAGATAGGTGTCAAAGGCATAGCAAAACTCTTAAAAGGCTGACCAATCCTTTGACATACCTCACATTTTCGGCAATAATAATAAGCATCCTTAAATAGGGTAGGCCACCAATAAACCAACTAATAGAACTTTCCTTGCGGTTAATTTACTGGCAAAATGGCCACCACATGGCTCATCATGCAATGCCTTAAGAACCACAAGGACTTCATCTTCCCTTACGCATCATCGATAAATACCTTCCCTTGGAAAAATAATAATAAGATAACCCCCTAATAATCCATAGGAGCGTGCTTGCATTAAAATTTGTCACTTTGGTCGTTTATCAACACCAGATGGATTACGAGCTATGCTAAAAAAAATTGCAATATCAACATACCATGGAACTTACATCTCCACAGTAAAAAGTGATGCATTTGGTAAATCGTCCTCCACACCTTCTTCCTTATCAGATGTTAATAATCGTAAAAGATGATATGCTAGAACATGAGCTCTACCACGACAAGTAACTATTTGAAAATCAAATTCTTGAAATAACAATATCTAACGAGTCGCACGTCCTGAAAGTTCTACTTTATTAAGCAAATACTTCAGCGCTTCATGATCAACATAAATAGTAAATCTATTTCCTAATAAATAATGACCACATTTTTTTCACCGCAAATACCATTGATAAGCATTCTTTCTCAGTGGTAGTATAATTTCTTTCCGCATCACTTAAATTACGGCTTGCATAATAAATCAAATGATCCACCTTATTATCATATGCTTGACATAAAACTACTCCCACAACATTCATAGATGCATTTGCATGGATATGGAATTCCTTCGTCCAATCCAAGGGTGCCAATAATGGCCTTTTCCTAGGGATTTTGCAATAATATCAGCTACTTTTGCTTCATCAAGAGGGGATTGAGATTGCGGCATAGAAGGCATTCTTTTCTACATCATATAGGTTGGAATTGAAGTATACGGATTTAAAGGTACACTTGATACCTTGGAACTTGCAATTACTAATGGATTTAAAGGAACGGTCACATAAGACAAGTTCTTAGATATCCCGCTTGAAGTGCTTAGATATTCTATCTAAGGTTCTTTGAATAAATCCCTTCATCGTTGTTGGCTAAGTTACACTTCTTCCCACCATCTAGCTGGCCGTTGTAGACTAATATGTTGATGAACTTCAGGATTAAGCCCATCAATAAATATACGCTTTTGCATGAGATCATCAGGAGATTGATTCATCTTTTGAATAATTGTCTCCATACGCTCAATATAATGTTCAACACTTTTAGTTGTTCCTTGGGACAAAAAATCCAATTAAAGGGCTAGTCTATCTTGGAAACCTTGCCATCAAAATTTTTCTAGGAACGCTCTTGATAAGGCAGCATAAGTCACTTTATGTTGAGCATCTAGGTTCTCATACCACCTCGTTGCTTCATCTTTTAGTGCTGTAGGGAATATATGAAGCTTTTGGTCAGCATCTACTATCTGATTGGCGACACAAGTCACCTCAAATCTTTGCAAATGCGCATCGGGATCCTCGTCCCACAGTCCCCCCAAATTGCATGGAGTCAGCTAATCTGACTGGGTTGTAAGCCATTGTTTCTCTAAATAATATCTCTAGTCCTAAATCTTTGGTAATATCGAACCACGTAGGTTCCTTGGGCTCATTAAATAAAGATCTTAGACCTAGATTAGGTACATCTTGAATTGAATCTCCCTCTGGGAAATTCTAAACAAAGATCATAGTTCGAAATTTGCTACTTGCTCTAGCCAGGGAACCTCTTTTGACTCCTTAAATAATTGGTGCAATTCAAAATTTGACTCTAAATCCCAATCAAGGGGCAGTTCAGTACTCCCTACTATAGTATTAGCTTCACTCTCTCTACTTTCACTACTTTGTCTACTCCTTTCCCCAGTGACACTACTGGTGCCTGAGGCCACTCAATCCCATTGATATGAGTTTGCTTCACTTTCTTTTGATGATGTTCTATCGAATGATATGCTAAGCCTAACAAGTTCTATGGCTGAGTTAGACACATCATATATCCCCAAGTTTAGTAATGTATTCATCCTTTCAAGCCTTTCTAATAGCCAAGCCTCGTGTTATGCCGCATGTTCTCTAGCTCGTTGATCTCGAGCTTCATTTTACTGTCTCCGTCTCTCCTTTGAATTCATCCACTATTAATGAAATAGTTATTACTGTCATACTCCAAAATTTCACACGTTTTATTTAGAGCTCTAAAGTTAGGTTCTTGATTGTATGTGCACTTAGAAGTTTAAGAATGATTGGTAACTCTGGGTCTATTTCTCCATAAGGCAACTTTTCTTCAGCTCAGGAATTAGGCCCAAAATTTTAGCAATCTCTCTAATGTCTTTTGTATCAAATGTAACTTTTAAACCTCTGGATACACATATACAAGGCAACACCTCATCCCATACCGCTCTTCTAAAAGTCCGATAAGCATTGATATCAATCAAAGTGGTATGACACACTAGTTGTATTTATTTCAATTGCATCCATTAGCCCAAAGCACGCTGCTAATAAAACTATGGTTTGCGCGTAATCGTTATAGCCCCAACTCTAGGAAGATAATTGTTCTACATCCATAGTTAATTGCGGGCCAAAATATTTGCTCCCCCTTCTACTAATTATGTGTCTCTTGCCCAATCCAATATTCTCCTTTGGCAATCTTGGGGAAATTTTGGAAAATAGTCCCTTAGAAAAGAAGCCTCATGTTCACTCATAAATACCTAGGATTTAAATATCCTAGTGAGATCAATCACATGTTCAAGTGCACTTGTCTCTAGGCAAATGCACCAAAAAACAGAGACCAAGCCACTTTTAACTAGGTTGCCAAGCCAACTCCTAAGAGTTGTTGCACTAGATAGGTGATTATTTTGCCACTAGCTGCAATAACTCTGTCTAGCCTTCTCCGATATTTATGATACTCCTCCATAGTAATCCAACTATTCTCATGCAAATATCTAGAACTCAGTAAGCTTACTTAGTCTTGTACTTCGCTTTTATTAACAATTCACTTTTATTAACAAATTATCCTAGTGGCCCTCCACTCTTTATTTTCTTGATCGCTCAAGAATTGTTTATAGAAAATAAAATATAGACTTTTAATTTAGATGCTAAAACTTCCTCTCATGCCATTATATAAATTAATTGTTAATTTTGATATTGTTCATGAATTTTTATGATTGCAAGTATTCCTTATTAAGTTATCTGTTTAATAAATATTAACAAACTTATCAATCTTAGAAGTAATTGAGAATACCCTCACATTCCCCTTGTCCCATATGGTATAACTTAATACTTTGTGAACACTCTTAGTTTAGGTGAAGTTCTTAAAGAAATAACATTAAATAAAAATTATATTTCCTTAACTTCAAGAAAATTTTGTAAAACTTTAAAATTCATGCTTTTAGCTTTCCCCTACAAGATTCTAATTTTTTTGTTGAACTAAAAATATGCTTTTTTATCAATAAATACTGTAATTTTTACTCAAAATAATTATTTTTTATTCTAAAACATGATTATTCTCTTTTAAAAATTCTAAAAAAATTTAAAAAGACTTTCAATAATATAAAATTCATGAGAAAAATATTATATCTCATAATTGTTCAATCAAATATTTTATAAAAATTTATATATGCTATTTTAAAACCATTTTAAAGTATTTTTAGTTATTTTTTATTTTTAAAAATAGACTCAAGCATACATAAATGCTAACAACAATTCAAAGGTAAAAATGAGGCTTTAAGGCATTATTTTAAAAAAATATAAACTAAGAAAATTATAATTTCATACTACTTATTTTTATTAAACGGGTCGGACACTTACTTGGAAACATGCAAGTCGAGATCTTGTCCTTGGAAGTACGCGTCCCGCAGTCCAACTAGGAAGTGGGGTCCATCTAGTCATCTCAAACACAAGCTCTTTACTTTTTCACTTCCTCGCAACTCCTCACTTATTGATTCTCTTATTGATTTACTTGTCCCAATATGAATGGCCCTTAAGAGTTTAAAGCTATTAAGATTTAATTAAAAGCTTAAAATCCATGGCTATGACTTCTTCACAAGTGACATCCAAATGAGGAGAAGGTAACTAATTCAATACCTTGCCCATTTCTCCACCAAACTACATGCAAGGTAGAGTGATTTGAAGAGGAGAAATTCTTCTACCAACCTATAATCTCAGTCTACCCAAGTACGTTGAGGCTCTATATTGATCACAAGGGAGAAATCATGGTGATGGAGGGGAAGAACCACAATTGGCATGAACTTGGAAATTCAATTGAGCAAGATTAACTTCTTGATGTTGTCATGGACATCATTTCCCCTTAATTAAACTAATTGAATGATCAGAAAATTGGCGCCCTCCATAAGGTTCTCTCTCTCTCTCTCTCTCTCTCTCTCTCTCTCTCTCTCTCTCTCTCTCTCTCTCTCTCTCTCTCTCTCTCTCTCTCTCTCTCTCTCTCTCTCTCTCTCTCTCTCTCTCTCTCTCTCTCTCTCTCTCTCTCTCTCTCTCTCTCTCTCTCTCTCATGCATTTCACCCTCTTGACGGCAATTTTTCCCAATCTCCCTCTCCTCTACATTTGTCGTCATATGGAAAAAAAAAACATCCCCCAAGATCCCCCACTCTCCTCTTCCCTCCTCGTTTTGCAACTGTTTTTTTTTTTCATTTTACTAACTCTAAAATCTTTCAATTAACCTATGTTCAAAAGAACATCTCCAACTTCACGTGTTTTTATAAGTAAAGAAATTGAAGGTAACTTGTGGAGCTTTGAATCATGTTTCATTTCCCAAGACAATAAGCAAGAACTAGGATCATGGCCTCACTTTCCATGCAAACTTTGCCTTCCCTAACAAGATTTGATGCCATGCCATTGTGGCTCTCTCTCCCAAGTGTAAATCCAAAAGGATTTAACAAGCCTTGTGCAATTCTCTAAACTTCCAATTCTTTGTAATTTGTTTCCAGTCAAGCAAAGAATCCTGAAGCATAAACAATGATGAAGAAGCCCCCAGTGCAAGAGAAATTCAACTACACTAGTGATAGGTATATGAAACGAAATTCCCCTAATAGTTTTGGCTTCAACGATTTGACTATCTCATTGAAAAAAAATCCTATGTTGGTTGTGGAAAGGTTCAAGCTTTCCAATAACATGATATTCAACACCTCCCCAAAGGGATCTCCATAATAATCAATGATCTAATGATCACCCCTTCATGATCATTAGGACAGTATTAATGTGGGTAATGAAGGTGATCAGGATGCAACAAAAGGGTTTTGTCCTTAATCATGTTGGCTTCTTGTTCATGATATTGTTTGTGTTCTTCAATCTTAATCATGAACTTTCCTTGGGAGGTAGACAGTAGCACAACTTGTGAAATCCCCCACCCCTTAGAAGATATCCTATCAACTTGTTAAGTCCTTGCCAAGTCTAAAAATCCCCCGAAAACCTCTAATTTATAACAAGGTCTTATCTTCTCTAGGTGATAACAAACCTTACGAGAAAATTTAAAACAGCCATGGCTAAGATTCACTAAGAAAGTCTATTAGATTTTTTCTATAACGCCACCTTTCTCCTATACAAAAACTTCCTTGCACCAACATCTCCTTGCCAGACTGCAAAGACCGTCTTTCGAGGACAAAATTTTGAATGTATTTGCATAGAATTAATATAAAAAGATAGTAATAGTATCTCAAATGTATACCATTTTAGCAAAAAATTTGGTAAGTATTGATATGTTTCTAGGTGTTGTCACGAGATGAGAATAAGCAAGTAGAATAAAACAAGAAGAAGAAAGTTAGGAAGAAGAATGAAGAAGTAGAAAGAGGTGGAGGAGCCGACTTAGTTGAGAAAGTGTTGAGAGCTAGAAATCCAAAAGAAGAAGATAGGTTAGAACAAGAAGAGTAAGAAAAGATAGATCTGGGCATCAAGGCCAATGGGGAAAAGATTGAAAGGTGAGAAGGATCGAAGCTTGCATGCGAGCTATGGTGGGAGAGCAAGAGCAAGAAAGAGAGAGACAAGAAATGGGAACTCCAACAGTCACAATGTGTGACCGGGCCTTTCTTTATTCAAACTGTCACTAAAAGAATAAAGAATAAAGTGATGTGACGGGCGCCCGCCACCTGTACTGTGCAGTGGCGGGTACTGTCAGTGTAGTAATACATGGGGCGGCACGGCGGAGGCGCCTTTACCCCCAACAACCTCCCACTTAAAGGCGAATCTGCCCTAGTGAGAGAGAAAAGAAAAAAAGAAAAGACAGTACAAATGTACATAGGTACAAGGGATGAGGAAAGGCAACATCTCATCCAATGCCCATCAATCTCCTGAGGAAGGCAAAGCGCTCAGTAGTGAGGCTTTTCATGAGCAGATCTGCAGGATTCTCATCAGTGGAGATCTTGATAAGGTCAACAGACTTGTCCTCCACAACACCACGTATGAAGTGATACCTCACCTCAATGTGTTTTGTCTTCGCATGGAAGACCGGATTCTTAGCCAACTGAATGGCACTCATAGAATCCGAATGCAGTGTAGGTATAGCATCAATCCCAAGGTCAACAACTAGACGGCCTAGCCATATGGCCTCCTTGCAAGCCTCAGTGGCTGCAACATACTCGGCCTCAGTGGTAGACAAAGCCGTACACTTTTGAACCCTGGACATCCAAGAGACAGCCCCTCCAGCATAGGTGAATACATAGCCAGAAGTGGACTTCCTACTATCTGCATGTCCTGCATAATCGGAGTCAGTGTACCCCACGACCCCTGTATCCTGGCTGCCATAGCAAATACACATATCTATTGTGCCCTTCAGGTACCTCATGATACCCTTCACGGCATCCCAATGTCTGCTGCCAAGTGTAGCCATATAGCGTGCCACAACACCAACTGCATGCGCAATATCTGGACGAGTGGCTATCATGGCATACATCAAACTGCCCACGGCTGAAGCATAAGGGATCTTGGCCATCTTGGCCCTCTGCTCATTTGTCTGCAAACAATCGGCCTGTGATACCTTCACATAAGAAGGTAATGGACAGCCAATAGGCTTTACGTCCTGCATGCGGAAGCGCTCAAGGACTTTATGAATGTACTCCTGCTGTGAGAGATACAAAAGCCCCTAATGCCTATCGTGCTTAATGCGCATCCCAAGTATATGTGAGGCCTGTCCCAAATCCTTCATCTCAAAGCTCTTCTTCAGCTGAGATTTAAGAGCATCTAGCTCATCATGAGCTTTCCCTGCTATCAGCATATCATCAACATAGAGTACCAAGATAAGCAAGCTGCCATCACGGGCTTTCTTCGTGTAAAGACACGGATACATAGCACTCCTGCTGTAGCCCTGTGACTGCATAAAGGCATCAAACTTATGATACCATTCCCTAGGTGCCTGCTTCAAGCCATATAAGCTCTTCTTCAACTTGCACACTAGGTGCTCCCTGCCAGGTTCTGCAAAGCCCGTAGGCTGATCCATATAGATCTCATCATGCAAGTCCCCATGTAGAAAAGCCGTCTTGACATCCATCTGATATAGATCTAAGTCAAGCTGTGCAACCAAAGCCAAGACTAAGCGCAGGGTGGTCATCTTAACCACAGGAGAGAAGACCTCATCAAAGTCCACACCATGTTCCTGCTTAAAAACCTTTGCTACCAATCTAGCCTTGTATGCTGGCTAGGGGTGTCTAGGGGTACTTTTCAGCTTGTACACCCACTTGCATGGCAAAGCCTTCTTGCCCTTAGGCAAGGCAACCAAATCCCAAGTCTCATTCTTATGCAAGGAGTCTATCTCAAACTGCATAGCCCTCTCCCAGGAGTGACTGTCACCCCTGCGCATAGCCTCATCATAAGTGAAAGGCTCTCCTGCATCTGTAACCAAAACATAATGCATAGAGGGCTGAAATCTGTCAGGTGGACGTCTGTCTCTAGCAGACCATCTCACCGCAGGCTCTGCTGCCTATCCAACACCCTGGCCCTGTGGAGGAACTGCTGTAGGCTGTACTACTGGCTGTGCTGGAGCTCTAGGCTCCTCCTAAAAGATCACTCTGCGGATCTCAACCACCTTCTCAGGCTGCCTGTGCATCTTGTCTTCATGGAAGACGACATCATGGCTACGTACTATTTTTCGTGCCTGCGGATCCCATAGGCGATAGCCCATCTCTCCTGACTCACCATAGCCAAGGAATATGCATTTAATGCTCTTTGGATCCAATTTACTCCTCTTGTCCTTGGGCACATGGTAGAATGCCTCACATCCAAAGATACGGAGATGCGCATAAGAGGGTGGCTTACCAGCCCAAACTGCCTCTGCAAACCTGGAAATCCAATCCACTGGAAGGCGATCAGTTTATGACATGCACTGCCGTACTAACTGCCTCTGCCCAAAAACTCTGAGGTAGGCCTGCATGGCTAAGCATAGAGCGCACGTGCTCCTGAATAGTCCTGTTCATGTGCTCAGCCAAACCATTCTGGGGTGGGGTGTAAGGGGCGGTCAACTGACGCTTAATACCCCTGTCATCACAAAACTGCTCAAAAGCATGCGAGACATATTCTCCCCCATTTTCAGTCCTAAGGCATTTCAGCCTATACCCAATCTGGTTCTCAACAAGAGCAAGCCAATGCTGAAAGACTGCCAAGACATCGGACTTTTGCTTTATGGGATAAGCCCACACTTTCCTAGAAAAATCATCAATGAAGGTAACAAAGTACTTCGCGCCACCCATAGACATGCAAGGCATAGGCCCACAAACATCGGAATGCACCAATGCCAAGGGCTCACTCACGCGTGGCCTACCCGATTTCTTATGCGTAGACCTATTCTACTTACCATAAAGATAATGATCACACAAGTCAAAACATGCATAATCCAAAGGCGGAAGATACTGCAAACTAGATAACATTTTCATTCCCTTCAAAGACATGTGCCCTAAACGAGCATGCCAAAGTGATACATGTGGGATAGAACCCACTGCCAAAACATGGTCAACTGAGGACCCAGATACAACAAGAGGATAGAGGCTGCAAGCCTTGGTGCCTTTAGCAAGCACAAGTCTGCCACGAGTAATCTTCCAGGCAGAATCCCCAAAACATACATGAAATCCTGCATCATCCAGCTGTCTTGCAGACATAAGACTGCGCGTAAGCGCAGGTACATGACGTACATCCCTAAGCAAAAATGAACTGCCATTGGAAAATTGCAACTGAATATCACCCATGCCCACAATGTCAAGAGACCTGTCGTCTCCAAGTCTGACTGAACCGGATATAGTGCGGTAAGAGTGGAACCACTCACAGTAAGGCGTCACATGGAAGGATGCTCCGGAATCCAATAACCAGCACTGTGCATACATACTAGATGTCTCAGTCAAGTGTGAAGCATCAGAAGAACTAGCTACAAGTATAAACTCATCACCACCATCGGACTCCTCAGTCTGCATGACATTAATTTCCTCAATCTTGACGCTGGACTTCGCAGGTACTATGCTGCGATCAGAGGACTTCTCCTGCACTTTATCTTTCCCCTTATCCTTGCGCTTCTCATTGCGCAACTCATGACACTGTGGTCTAATATGGCCCTTTTTCCCACAATGATGACAAGTGACATTTGCATTGCGCCCACGCGACTTACTACGCGACTTGCCACGAGATTTAGACTGGCCCTTCTGCAAGTCACCTCGATGGACTGATAAGACATGTCCCACGATTTGAGGAGCGGGTACGTTACACAGTTCCTGGGTCTTGGCGGTTTATGCCTCTATACCTGTACTCTTGAAGTAAGACTTTCAAAGAAAGATACTCTATTAAATTCTTAGACTAATCTTTTACCTCTTTATTCAAGTGTAATACAAAAATCAATGAGTGCTTCTTGTACTCCTTGAGTTGTTTAATGGTGATAAGCTAAAAATTGGATTTACTTGGGATTCCTACAAATGAATAAGCTGCCCATCAATAGTAAACTCCATGTATAACTGTGAGAATCTATAGTAATCTTCCCTGAATTCATCAGCCAATCACAACCAAGTACAATATTAATGGGTCTCATTTCCAAAGCAATTAGGTTCACCTATACTTCATAATTTTCAGCTGACTGTATGGAAACTTGTGGGCATATTTGAGTGTTCATTTTTTCTTCTCCATTAGATACTTGTACTCTTATGGGTTGCTATAAATCAATAAAAAAGAAATATGACCTATACACAAGTGACTTATTTACAAAATTGTGTACACTACCACTGTCTATCAGGATAAACACATCTTTTTCACAAATGGTACCCTTCATATAGAGTGTATTAGGGCTCTTTGAACCTATCCAAAAATCCATGAAAATAGAACAAAGGGTAGTGACAATAAGAGGTAAATTTGTCCCACCAGGGTCAAAAGGAATATGCCCACCTAGGTCAAATGGAAATCCATCCGCAACCTCATAAGACTGAGCGGGATCAGAATCCTCATCATGCTCTTCAAATTCAACTTGTGCACTCACTGTTGGTTCATCAACAACTTCATCATCCGCATCCTCAAGTACTATCATGTTATAATTCTTAGCCTTGGCATTCTTGAAAGTACACTTTGATGCATGATCAGCCATAAACTTTTCACCATATTTGAAGCATAGAACCTTTTCCTTTCTTTCCTAAATTAGGCTCCAAACCATAGATATACTTATGCAATGTTGCATCATCGTTCACACTCTCTACATACATGGTAAGATTCAAAAATTGATGTGTATACTCTCTAATTGATAGGCTTCTTTGGTCCACCAATACCATCTTCTTGCCAACTTTTCTTTCTCAATGGGAGATACAAACACTTGAGCCATCTTAGCTTTAAATTCCTCAATTGCATCTAGTCAAAGCGGAACAGAACAACATCAAGCTACAACTGGGAGGATGACTAGAAATGACAATCCTAACGATAGATGAACCTTGAGTGGCACTGCACGGACGACCCAAGACATTAGTGGAGAATCCACATCCAGTTGTGCAGTTGGAAACTCAAAGGCATGTATCAGAAGGCTTCAATTTACAAGCCAAGACATGGAATACAAAGACATAGTACCACATGCTTATCTTAGGGTCAAACTCACTGCAAAAAGGGAGCACTGTGTCGACGCTCTCATTGACGAAGGAGCTGATTTTAATATCTTGACCTATGAAGCATGGACCCTACTAGGCCAACCAGAGCTCACACCGACTAATGTAACTCTTACTCCTTACAGGGGACACTCCCAAGCACTTATGGGGAAGTGCAAAATCCTTGTAACCATTGAAATGAGTTGGGCTTTTAGAATTGCCAATGTTAACTATGGTATCTTTGGAAATTATGTTGAGGACGTGACCATTGTGTTGATATGACCCATTATTGCTTGGTGGTGACCCTTGTGTGCTGTGAATCCCCCATGGGTCACCACCTAGCAAGAGAGCTCCATCACAGTAGTGGAGTTCCCTCCTATGACTTGGTGGTAACCCTCGTGGGTAGCGAGAATGAGAACCACGACTGCCAAATGTGATATGATGTTGTGAGTGGCTATAGATAGTGATCTCCAAGCTTTCAAAAATGTCAATATTGACTATGGTATCTTGGGGAATTATGTTGAGGAGGTGACCATCATGTTGATATGGCCCGTTATCACTTGGTGGTGACCTTTGTGTACTGTGAACCTCCCATGGGTCACCACCAAGCAAGAGAGCTCCCTCACAATAGTAGAGTTCCCTCCTACTACTGCTTGGTGGTGACCCTCGTGGGTGGCAAGGGTGAGAAGCACAAGTGCCCAAGTGTGATATGATGTTGCAGGTGGTGATCTCCAGACTTTTAAAAATTTCAATGTTGACTACGATTTCTCAAGGAATCATGTTAAGAAGATCACCATCATGTGCAAAGGGTTCCAAATAAGTTGCCACCATGTGAAGGAGGCACCTCCCAAGGGAGTTGTGGCTCATTATCACTTAGTGGTGTCCTGCATGTGGTGTGAATCCCACATGGGCCACCACCAAGTGAGAGAGCCCCATCCCAATGGTGAAGTTCCCTCCTATTGCTTGGTTGTGACCCTCGTGTGGGTAGTTGGTGTGAGAACCACACAATGCCAAGTGTGGTTATAAGAATGTCCCATCCTAGTATTAGACAGTAGCCCTCTATTATAGAACCCAACATAACTTTGGTACTATATCTTGAAACCAAATGTCTATTCCAAGATCAAGAAGAGCACACAAGGCAAATAGGGTACAATGTCCAGGTTTTAAAACAGAAGGTGATGGGAAGAGTGCACAAGACAAATAGGGTACAATGTCCAGGATTTAAAATAGAAGGTGATGGAAAGAGACAAAAAAAACCCATGTGCATTAAGTCAATGATAGCATTGTTGCATTAGTTACAATTTGCAAGCATAGGGCTTGTTACAATGACAATGAGGGCACTTCCTCTCCCTACCTTAGAAAAGAGCTTTGACAAGGTGCAATCACTTGGAGATTTTTCCACCACTCTAGCCATCTCTAGACTAGTATTGCACCCTCGGCTAATCCGATATCCATACTTGCTCCCTTAGCACTCTCTTCATAGGCCTTTGATCCCGCAGTCTTGTCCACCAGCTTTCTATGACTATTAGGAACCATGTCCTCCATGGCATCTTTTGGCTTCTTGTCATCCCACCTTCAACCCGTTAGCAACCCCCTCCATCTCCACTTTTGGTATCAATAGCATCCGAATCCCCCTTGACCCCGATAGCATGGCACCACCTTATTCAATCAAAGAGTCTTTCTTAGCCCTAGTGCACTCCACATTTGGCACATCATCCTCAATGTTCTTAGGTTCAACAACACCAACTCCCGTGTCCATGTCCCGTGGGACATCTCTCACCTTCTCCATAATGTATGACTCCTCATACATGGGACTGGTACTAGCAGATTTTGCCAACCTTGTCCCATCATATTTCACATTATCTACTATAGTCTTTCTATCTTCGACAACCTCAACCACATGTTCATCATCTATGTAGTAACCATAGGAAATCCCAAATGCATGAGCACACCGAATCAATATTGTAATCCACATCTAAAACAACCATGATGGATAATTGTGCCAACTTTCTCTTCACACGGTAGTGCCCAGTGATCTATGCTTTTGCCACCATAGATACTTCAATGCTACACCCTTCTTTCATATAAAACCCACCACTATGCAGAAATGCACAAAAGCAAAGGGGGTGGTATTGATGTCGACACTTGAGCATGAAGTTGCCGATGACATGTGCTACTTCCATTCAACTCGCCGCACACAGTATAAATGTCAAATAGATGGATGGTGTTTGTTGTCTACAATATGTGGCCTAGGGAAGAGATTTAGAAGGTGAAACTCTTCCCCTTCTTCACATTAGTGATCATTTGGTTGTTGACAAAGTCCATGACATTGTGTACATACCCTTCCTTACAAGAGCCCTCTAGCTTGTCATATTGTGACTGTGAAGTGAAAGAAATAAAGAGGATTAAACTTACAAAAAGAAAACATCACAGGAACCAAGCAGCAAGTACCAAAACTTTCAACTATTATACCATTATCAACCATTGTTGCAAGCTTGAAGAAAATTGCTTGTGCTTATAGCAATGCATACCAGTTGAACTTGATGCACTTAGGAATTTAATTGAATAATTTAAAAATCCTAATATACTAAGTCTGCAATAGGATAAAAAGGAATGTGCACTAGACATCCCCCAATGCTAGTTGCGAGTCTCTTCTCTAAGGGGGAATAAATTGCCACCTTGGAGAGTTTTGAACCAACCTCGATGGTGACATTAGGGGAGATTTGAGGTCAATTTTTGGCCTTGTAAGAAATTGAGGAGAGAGAAAGTGTTGTGTAATTTATAAAATACACCATTGGAAGAAAAAATCGCAATCTAGGGAAAAATTAGCTCTCAACGGGTGAAAGCACGGATTAGTCGTACAATAAAAGGACCAATTTTGTCTATGCTTAGTTGTGGTGCTTCCATTAATTCTTAATTTGGATTTTGAAGAGGAATCCCTAGATAAGAAAAGTTAAATTTGTATAGAATTTTGAGCATGTCACTGATCCAAATGATGTCAAGCTATGACATATGTATATGGTGTCATTATGGTCGCGTATGGATACAGTTTGACCAACTAGACTGAAGTTTGAACTACTGAGAAACATCCTATCCTGCAAATGAATCTTTCCATCATCCAATCGATGGGGCATAGGAGACATGCTAAAGCTTGTTGCCCTAGATATAACATGAGCCCCCTCCAACTACCTTTAAGCTCTCAACATAGCCCCCAGGGCTCTTTGTTGTGTTGCTCAGACTCTCCTCTTGGTACTTTGCACCCAGTTTTCCAGCTTGCTTATTGTCATGAGGACTCCATTAAGGAAGGGAGCCATTAAAACCACCTCCTAGGAGGTCAGTCATAAATATATGTGTGTATCGCATGGGTTCAACATAAGGGATTTAAAAAATAAAATTTTTACACATTTTTCACATACAGAAGGGTCACATATAAAGGGGTTACTTACAGATTGAATAGAAAAGGGTTATGTTTTATTAAGGAAAAATTCAAAGGTAAGGATATTTCTAAATAGGCCTTGTGAATGCACATGATATAGATGGTATACATATAGTGAATTCCCTGGGAAACCGCCCTAGTGAACCCCCCAATGACAAAGGGGGGCTCCGATGTAGCCTTACAAGGTGCCGAATGAAGGCCGGAAGATCGGGGAGGAGGTGGGAGATCAAAACATACCTGCAAATGAAGGTGCCATGGCTATCATTGAAGCTCAAGTTGAAGCTCTTCAAATGCGGGTTGAAGAGAATGCTAGGCAAGCTCCAATGCCTTTGCTCTAATACCAATTGAAAGGGAAGTAGAACCCAGGAGGAAGAAGCTTGGCGGATGGAGAGCAAGAGTAAGAGAGAGCAAGACTCAAAAGTGGGAACTCCAACAACCACAATGTGTGGCCGGGCCTTCCTTTATTCAAACTGTCACTAAAAGAATAAAGAATAAGTGACTGTGACAGGCACCCGCCACCTGCAGTGTGCAAAGGCGGGTTTTGTCAGTGTAGTAATACACGGGTGGCTAGGGAGACGCGCCTTTACCCCCAACACCTGCGAGATTAAGAAAATAATCCACAACTTGAGGGAGGGGGAGGTGTTATGTCATAGGGGGTGTGTGGCCTTATATAACCACTTTGACATAGTGGGGCATTAAATGCATGTCACAGAGAGAGAGAGAGAGAGAGATGGAGGAAGGGAGACTGGGAGACATGTGCCATACGAAGAGAGAGATGTGAGAAAGGGACGGAGGGGGGGAGATGCTAGTCATATTTTTCTACACCACAAATATTGGGCTGCCGGCGACCCCTTCTTTGGTGACAAAATGATCCCAATCCATATGCACTCTCTCTCATCAGCCATCCTAGCCCACACGCACTCTCTCTCTCTCTCTCATACCTTGGACCCAAAATCCAAATAACTAAGATAGATGATTGTAGGCGCGTCGACGACCCCTTTCTCGACGAGCAAAATGATCCTAATCCACATGAACTTGCACTCTCACTTCATTCCCTCCAAAAAAAATCCCATACAACTAATGTATTAATATACAATCATACTAACTAATTAATTAGTATAACTATTACAATACATTGATGTATATGAATTAGTTTTTAACAACCAATAAATATATTTTATTCAAGTGGTAATTGTTAATGGTAATATTATATATTTATTTTATTTAAAATATTAAATAATTTTATCACATAATTATTTAATAATTTAAAATATTTATTACTCAATTAATTAATATAAATCTATTGATCAAAATTTTATTGATTCAATATAAATCAAATAATATTTAGCAAGATGGTATTCGTTAGTTCATTGATAAGATATTTAGTGTATCAGTCAAATTATATCAATTAAATTATTAATTAATTTTTTAATTCATAATAGTCAACTATTTATTAATTTTAAGTAATTAATTATTGGTTATTACTAATTATTTTTTAGTTTGAAGTTATTAATTTTTAACAAATAGTTATTAATTTCAACTAATCGATCAATATATAATTTTATTGGTTAAGTAATTAATTAATAGCTAATATATAAAATAATTATTTATTAATACTTAATATTAAGTAATTAATTATTTAACTAAGTAACTAATATAAAATAAAATGTTATTTGTTAATTAATAAGTAATTTCTCAATTGGTTAAATGGTTTCTTAATTAATTACTTGATTTTTAATTAGATAATTAATTATGAATTGACTATTAAATTATTGGTTAATTAATTGCTTAATTAAATACTTACTTATTAAATAATTAAATTTAAAAATTCTTAATTAATTAATTACTAAAAAAGTTATTACTTAATTTTTGTTAATTACTTGATTAATCAAGTTAATTAGTTCATAGTTAATCAATTATTTAATTAATTGGTTATTTAATTATTAATCACTATTGATTAGTTAGTTAATTAATTTTTTAATTTAGGAGAAAATAAATAATACTTTTTTATTTTTTAGTTAACTTGCTAAAATAAAAAATTAACTAATTTATTAACAGTTAATTAATTAGTTTTTAATTTATTATTATTATTATTAATCATTATTGATTAGTTAGTTAATTAATTTTTCACTTTAGAAAAATTTAAATAACGCTTTTTGCTTTTTTTGTATTTATATAAGTGAGAGAGATCCCCCCCCTATCTAAAGAGAGCACGTACGGAGGACGAATGTCGGCGGGGACAAACGCAGTGCGACAGGCGGGCGGACGCAGATAAGCTCTAGAAGCTTTCTCCCCATCCGCTTCCCCCAACCAACCCACAAACCTACTAGGAAGGGGGCGCTGGCATCCCCTTAACCAACCCACAAGTCCCCTTCCGCTCCCCCTAACCAACCCACAAACCTGTTAGGAAGGGGGCGCCAACGCCCCCTTAACCAACCCACAAGTCCTCTTTGTCCCCCTCCCCCCGAAACAAATCCCCTCTGATGTCATCGAGTGGGCGCCACTCCAAGGCGGCAACCAAGGCATAGACCTTGGCATACTTGGAAATGGGCTACGAAGGCTTCGTTAGCGTCGTTGGCTGCGCGTGAGGAGCTCTCACTAGCTTGTAGGAAAATCTTCCTGGGAGGTTACCCATCTCGGTAGTGTCATCACCCAAGTGCACTTAACTGCCAAGTGACTATCCATTAGGGTAGTTCTTTTTGTTGTTCTATACTACAAACATAGTTTTAATAAGCTAGTCTTGGGAGGGTTTTCGAAGTCTTTTTTCCATGAAATGGTATATAATACCTTATTAACAATAATAATTATCTTCATAAGTAGAGCAAGTTTCATAATTACAGCTAGTTTTTAAAAATGTGCAACATAAATCAATTTTCTTTGGAATGTATACGCACATTGTTTATTAAAATAAACTAAGTAATGGGGAACCATTCCTTGCGAGAGTAACTTTTTGCCCAACTAGATTTGTGGGTTTTCTTCGTTTAATAAAGGACTACCCCAGCGACCCCTTTTTTATGAAAAAACAAACCACAAATCCCAAAATATATAGCATGGAGAGAATAGGGAGCAATAGGATACAAGCTTTTCTTTGCCTAATAAGGGATTGCTGGCAACCCCTTTTTGACAAGAAAACAAATCACAGATCCAAGAATATACAGCATGGGGAGAATAGGGACCAATAGGGTACATGTTTTGTTTTCTATTCTCCACATGTTGTATATTCTCGGATCTCTGGTTAGTTTTTTCGCCAAAAAGGGGCCACCGACAGCCCCTTCATGGGCGAAATAAAAACCACAAATCTAATTGGGCAAGGAAAGTGAGAGTAACAAAGTGATGGGGAAAGAGAGAGTAACAAAGTGATGGGAGAGGGATGAGAGAGAGAGAGAGAGAGAGAGAGAGAGAGAACATGAATAAAGCAATGTTTAAACGAGCGTGTTTTTAAAGAAATAAAGCAATGTTTGAACGAGTGTGTATAAGCTTCTACTTTGTATGACTATCTCATATGATGCTTCTAGGAGTGTAAAGATCTACTATTAAGAAAAGTATATCTCTCTCTTTCGCTCGTAAAGTTAATTAGGTAAATATTTGTTTCGTTGGCAACCCCTTACCGATGAAAAATTTTATGGCGACCCATTCCTTACGAGAGTAACTTTTCACCCAACTGGATTTGTGGGTTTTCTTCGCCTTATAAGGGGCTGTCGGCGATCACTTTTTGGCGAAAAAACAAACCACAAATCAAGAATAGGGACCAATAGGGCACGGTTTTTTTTTCACCCAAGAGTGAAAAAAAAACCCATACCCTATTGGTCCCTATTCTCCCCATGTTGTATATTCTCGGATTCATAGTCTGTTTTTTCGCCAAAAAAGGGGCTGCGAGCAGCCCCTTAATAGGTGAAAAAAAAAAACACAAATCTAATTGGGCAAGGGAAGAGAGAGTAACAAAGTGATGGGAGAGGGATGAGAGAGAGAGACAACATGAATAAAGCAATGTTTGAACGAGTGTGCATAAGCTTCTACTTTGTATGACTATCTCATATTATGCTTCTAGTAGTGTAAAGATCTACTAGAGAGAGAAAGGGTGATAAGAGAGAGGATATGTGATGTGTGTAATTTTTTCTCACCAGAAAGGGGTCACCGGTAGTCCCTTATCAAACAAAAAAAAAATTGGTGACCCATTCTTTGCAAGAGTAACTTTTCATCCAATTGGATTTATGGGTTTTCTTCACCTAATAAGGGGCTATTGGCGACTCCTTTTTGGCGAAAAAACAAACCACAAATCCAAGAATATACTGCATGAGGAGAATAGGGACCAATAGGGTACATGTTTTTTTTTTCCACCCAAGAGCAAAAAAAACCCATATCCTATTGGTCCCTATTCTCCCCATGTTATATATTCTCGGATCTGTGGTTTGTTTTTTTGCCAAAAGGGGGTTGCCAACAGTCCCTTAATGGCCGAAAAAAAAACCACAAATCTTGTTGGGCCAAAATTTACTATCCAACAATGGGTCATCGAAAAAATAAATCGTCCGACAAGGGGTTGCCGACAACCCCTTTCTGATGAGAAAAATTTACATATCAGATGCTCTTCCTCTTTCCCCCCCTCTTTCATCACTCTTTCTCTCTCCCCCTATTTTCTCTCTCATTCACCTATAAAAGGATCCATCTCCCCCTTTTCACATCGCAAATCGTTCCACTCTCGGTATGTGACTCTCTCTCTCTCTATCCCTCCCTCACTCTCTCTCCTTTTTGTATTTAAAAGAAACCCCTCCCCTTGCAATTCAAATTCTTGTTTTCTGTCCCCCCTACCCTCAGTACAGTTCCGTCTCTCTCTCCCCCCTCGTAGTTCATCGGCTTCCTCGTCAGAGATGAGTCGCATGCGTTCATACAAGAGCCTATTATAGTGCTCGTCAAGATATTCTTGCTCTTCCTAGGATAAGGAAAATGGCAAGTATTCTTCAAGCTGCTCTTTAGGGAATGCGCTCATGTCTGCCAGGACATAACACGTGCGAACACTTTGAGCTTAGCATCCAACTCGGTTAAGCATTCTGCGACACTTCTATGTTCAACAAGGGCTTGCTCAGTTGCTATCTCATGCAAGGTTCTAGGAGTTTGCCTAGGCTTTAGCATAGCTGGGGGCTCAGGCCTAGACGAGCAAGATTGGTCAATCCTAGGATTTCTTATGCTGTTGGGGTTTTCACATTTCTCCTAAGGCTTTGTCATTGCATCATGGTTCTCCTTGGATGTGACTGGTATAAATTTGTCACCCTGTTGTGACAGCGTTGTATCCACTCTTGATTGGTCAATGCGAGTTCTGTTGTCGGTGGATTGAGTGTCGCAAGCAACCATTGATGGTAACGTCTGCTTTGATTTTTCAGAGTACACGAATGTGTCTGAGGTTTCACCGCTATTAGGAGAGGCATCAATGGGGTCATTGGTGGATGGACTCGATGCTTTATTCCTCAACTCTCCAGCGCTCTTGGTGTCAGTGTTTTTGGGGTCCACAACCACTTGTAACTACTATTGTTTTCACTGTTTTCTCCTCTTTTTCTTGGTCAGTGAAGGTGCATCTCTCAACGACTCAGGACCCTAGACTAGGTCAACCGTTCATGTGCTTGGTTGGGCCTCAGCATTCTCTTTCTCTAATGTATCCTTATGGGATATAGCCATGGCCTGCTGAATAGCATCACTAGGTTGTGAGGGTACAACTGCCTCCCTTTTTGGAGAGTCTAGCTCTTCCCTTCTGTTTAACTCCTCCAGCCTAGACTTTAGGCGCTTTGGAAGTGCTGGAGTTGTCAATGAAGTTGGTTGCGACACCTCCTTCACAGGTAAACTACTAAGGACACGTTCCGCAAGGGGCATTGTCACGACCAAGGGCTGTGACTGCTGTGATCCCTGATTGGAAGTAGTGGCGGCTATTTCAGTGGACTTGCTACTACTAGTAGATTGCAGTGTCAAGTCCCTAGGGTGATCGAAAGTGGTCGTGTCTTTTATTGCCCTTTGAGCATTCACCTTTTTAGATTGAGAGCATAAGTTGATCTAGCCACCTTAGGTTGCACAGGCATATCCTTGGGTCGAGAGCTATGGATGGTGTCATGTCCCACCTCTTGGATATTTAGAAGCTTAGATGGAGATAGAGATTGGGATTGAGCAGCCGCCCTTGACGACTGCTGTTGTGCTTCTTGTGTCCATTTGGAAAAAGAGGGTGTAGGAGATCTAAGACTCTTAGGTGGACTTAGCACTGGCTGAATGATTTTCTCGAGGCTATTAGACGATTGTGATATATGCTTTGTTGAGCAATCAACCTTCTCACGAGCAGCACTGTGCCTCTGGTGCTCATTATCCTCTTGGGAAGTCAAAAGCTCCTTGAGCACTAGTAGTCTTTGTGCACGCTCAATGGTTACATATGACATCTGCTTATTAAGCATGCTAGGCTGAGGCTCTTTCTTTCGAATACTCATGTTTGGTTTCTTGCCTCAAGACCTGGAGTTTCTCTTAGATTTCCTCCTGTGCTTCGTTGCTTTTGATGCAATCTGGTCTTCAGTTGATAGAGATGGTTTAGCAGGGGGTTTTGGTACCCAAATCCATCGGTTACCTGCATAATACCCTTGAGCACGTAGCAACGCTTTGGATATCCATCTCGGCGTTGTATTGTCCCTCCATCGATGCCTTCTTCTATAAGGCTTGGGCTTCTTTTGGGGTCTTCTATGATATTTGTAAGTCCTAAGCCCGTCCTTAGCATTGTCTCTTGACCTTCTTATTTCAGGCATGGCCTCACTCAGTGGTTCTCGTTGTTCGACCTATGCTTGTATCAACTCTTCCAACAAGTCCTTGCTCTCGTTAGCAGGCTTGACTGTTATGTTAGCACCTTCCTTGCCTTTCCTTCGAGGTTCGATGAGGTCACCCTTGTTGAAGGTTGTGACTATCCTCACACTCGGTAGTGTCAAGTGTATCCTCTGCGCTACATAGTCGGCCTCACACTTGGTCGCCCTTTTGAAGAGTCTTCCTAGTAGGGTTTCCTTCCGACAGCTAGCACTATTTGGAGGAACATGAAATACGATAGGAAAGCTCTGAATTTCAACTATCACAAGGATTCTGCACTTCCCTATGAGCGCTTGTGGGTGTCCCCCATAAGAACTAAGAGTTGCATTAATCGGTGTGAGCTCTGGTTGGCCTAGTAGGCTCCATGCTTCATAGGCCAGGATATTAAAATCTGATCCTTCATCAATCAAAGCATCGATAGTGTGCTCTCTTTTTGCGGTGAGTTTGACCCTAAGATAAGCAAGTGGTACTATGTCTTCGTCTTCCGAGTCTTGGCTTGTAAATTTAAGCCTTCTGACAAATGCCCTTGAGTCCCCAACTGCACGACCAGATATGGATTCTCCACTGATGTCTTGGATCGTCAGTGTAGTGCTATTCAAGGAGCATCTATCATCAAGACTGTCATATCTAGTTCTCCTCGCAGTTGCAGCTTGATGTTGTTGATTTCTGCTTTGACTAGATGCAGTCCATATGCAATACATATGTGTTTTTGCAGTGTGGCCTTTTTGCCCTTATTGGCTAGATTGGCCCATTGATGTTCTAGGGTCTCTGTTTTTCTCTGTTCAGGTAGGGGCTTTTGGTTGCTCTTTTGCAAGTGAGAATCCATGCTCGTGTAGAGCCATTAGTACACTAGGGTCCAATTTGGAGGACCTATCACGACGCGCGTTTTCTCTCCAACCTACTTGGGGGAGGTGCGGAGGAGGCAGAGCCCCCTCTACAAGGGTCCAGGGGGGCCAGTCCCCCCCGGCCCACAGGGCCGTTACAGTAACCACCATGCGCAATTTGGAGGACCGTTTATAGCCAAATTTTGAACTACTTGCTCTAAGTTTCAGTCTAGTGATGGATCTGTGATGTGCCTTTAGCTCTACGTAGCCTTTGGGGTCAATTTCGGGGTTTAGATGCGTCACAATTTGTGTTCTAGATACGTGTCCGATTTTGATAGTTTTCTGTCCGATTCTCAGATGTCTGATTTTCAGGAGTCTGATTATCAGAATCGGACATCCGATTTTGGGTTGGTCCGATCGATCCAATGGTCTGATTTTGATCACGTCCGATTTTGTGGAATTGGACATCCGATTTTGACAAGCGTCTGATTCTGAACTCGTCCGATTCCTTGCGTCCAATTTTCGTATGTCCAATTTTGAGTCTGATTTTCAGTGTGTCCGATTTTCAGGGTCCGAGTATAGCAGTCGAATGAAGTGGTCCAATTTTCGGAGTGGTCTGATTCTGGGAGTCGGATCGAAAAAGTGGTCCGATTTTCGGAGTCGAACGGTCTGCCAACTCTAGAAATCAAGCGGTCCTATTTTGGGACTTGGACGACTTGGTCCGATGGTGCGAACGAAGGCCCGTGGGTTGCGTGTGATGCTTTAAGGTCAACGCCTACTCCACGGAATTGTGTCGTGCCTTCCAAATAGGTACAAAATAATAGAAGGAACTGCCATGCATACCTGAAAGCAATGCGGCGCTTGAATCGATCGGTGCTTCAACAATCTCCCCGCAGCTCTTACTTTCTCTCGCTCTCTTCCTGGCTCTCAACTTACTCTCTTCTCACAAGCCAAAATGTCAAATGTGGTCTTTCCTAGTTCCCTGGGCCTCTTATTGCCCCATCCCATACTGTTGTAACCTCAGAAATTAATCCCTCATACTCTTCTAGCTAGAAATCCGAATCTATGCCCCTATTTTCATGTTTCAGCTTGTTATACAATAACAGAAAACCCTACTGTTTGCTCCAATGTTTTGCTCCTATCCTTCCTAAATACAAGAAAAAATTATAAGAAAAATACCTACACTACTCCATCATGCTTTCCCAAGTCCAAAACAACAAAAACCTACTTGCTAAAAGGAGATCGAATACCTCTTCAAACTCCCTTGCTTCTTACCTATCTATCTCAAGCACCGGTTCGAGAAAAACCCTACTTCAATGCTCGATTTGAAGCGTGCAAGCGCTCAAGGCTTGAATCCGTTGGTCCCGGCAACGGAACTAAAATGTGGGAGCTTTCGCTCAACCGCCAAGACCCACGAACCGCTTATTATTTCAAGCATTCCAAGCCGAGCACTAATGGCTACCTCTCACATAGCCGATGCGCCATCCATATCTACGGGTGTAGTAAGCTTACCTCCATGCCGATCGAGTTACCTCCACTCTCGCGCACTCCGGTAGCTCCACGATCCAAGTGCAAGCTTCAAGCAAGCTCCATCCTCAAGCTCCACGCTCCAAGCTCCATCGCCGCGAGCAAGACAAGAGAAGAGAATAGAAGAGAAGAAGAGAAGAAGAGAGGAGAAGATGGAGAGCTTCTCCTCCCTGGTCCCTCACCCTCACACACTCACTCCCTCACACTCTCACACTCCCTCTCTCAAGCACAAGCTCAAGCAAGCAAGAACAAGAAGAAGAAGAAGAAGAAGAGGAGAGCCACTTTTGGCCACACACAAGAATGAGCTTCTTATTCACTTTTCAACTTTATATACAAACCCTTAAATCCCTTTTGGGCGGTCATCCCCTTATCCCCTTTTTTACATGGCCGGCCGTGGCCTAGGCCCTTTTTCCCATTGTCCTTCTATCTTCCTAGCTTCCTTTCCACCGCCCGTCTACATTTACAAATTGCACGGGTGGCAACCCAGCGCTCCTTGAATTAAATCATGATGCACTTGCACTCTTTTACAAAAGTATTGACTTGCACTTTTCCTTGTGCGCCTTTTTCCCTTATTTAGAACTTTTCTACGCTTCTTATGTTTCTAGATTTTTCTTGGCACACTTTCGTCTTCCATTTCACTTTGCCTTAGCCTCTGTCTTCTGCTTTAGCTTTTCCAGATTTTCCACCTTGTTCGTCTGAGGGTTAACATTGCTATAAGAGAATAGTTTAGTTGAAATGGATCAAGATCAAAAGAGAAATCGAGATTGTGACACAAAAGCCTTAGAATTATTAATTTCAAGGGGAGCTTCAATATTGACAAATATCACCCATTAACAATGTAGTGGATTAATGTATAATCTATGTGTAGATAGAGCTATTATTTTAGTTTGGGGAGTTGTTGAATGCTTATATCTTATATCAATTTTCCTTTTTGGAGTGGCATACCAGTATCTCTCACCCTAGGGAATTCACTATATGTATACCATCTATATCACGTGCGTTTAAGGCCTATTTATAAATATCCTTGCCTTTGAACTTTTCATTAATGAAACATAGCCCTTTTCTATTCAATTTGTAAGTAACCCCTTTATATGTGACCCTTCTGTATGTGAAAAATGTGTAAAAATTGTATTTTTTTAATCCCTTATATTGAACCCACATGATACATACATATATTTATGTAACTGACCTCGCCGGTACTAGTTGTTTCCTATCTAGCATATATAATTGTTCTTTTGAAATGAAAAGAACAAAAGTATCCATCTCAATTACTAAGACTTATTTAGCATTCAATCATAATAGATTATATTTCTTTTAATGCAAACAATCACTACACAAAAGGCTACATAAATAACATGATTTTAAAAAAATGAGGATCCACCCACATGGGTTGGGACATAAGCATGCTAGAAAGTGTAAATTAGGGGGTGACTTGTGTGCATGACTTGGTGGATTTCATTGTATGGGTAACCAATAAGAAATTCGATATAGTTCAATCCCATATTTTATGTCGCTTTCTTTAGCAATGTCAAGTACCTAAGTAATAATATTCTCTCTGCAAAAATTTGACTAGAAGTAGCGTGGATGAGAGATGATTATAGGGTATTTTTCTTTCATTTACCTAGGCAAGGTAAATGATATTATGTGCTAGATTAGATTCATGGAGCAAAGCTATCAAGTTAAGATGCTTGAAAGCTCAACTAGGTGATGTACTCCTAATTTTCTAAATATCTACTCTAATCTAAAGAGACCGAGAGTCAATAAAGATAAATAAAATTCAAAAGAGTATATATTTTTATTTTCTTCCAAAAAAACCTAAAGAATAAATGGGAAAAAAATGAAAAGAAAAAAAAACAACCAAAAGGATACAACCATCATTTCTAAGATCCTCATAGGCTACAAGGATTTGCTTAATGGGTACCCTGAGTTTGATGCCTTGTACATCTTTGGGTGGGACCTTTTGGGATGGAGAAATGAATATATATACTCTTTTGAATCCAAAAAAAGATACACATAAAAAGAAAGAAAAATGTAAATTTGGAGTTAGAGACCATTGATTGGTAGGTCCAGTAGAACATGAAGGATTAGTAGTTAAACCATACGAGTCATATTTGGTATTGTGGTGTTAGTTTACATTGTTTGGATCCTTTGATAGGCATTGTACTTATCAAAGATGCTATTTTAAAAATGGTATTTCTAGTAGAAAAGTAGTGTGGTGTCTTCTTACTAGAGGGGTTATTTTGTTTAGTGGCTCTAGAACACTTCCTAATCGGTATACTCTATGCATTGGATGAAGCTATGATATCCATTCTAATGGGGCGAGTGAGTAAGGGAACAACTAGATTGCACAAATTTTGAAACAAATGAAAAGCAATATTGATCATGCTTTCTTAATTTCCACCAATGGATCGCTGAGCTCTTTCTACCTTTTCAATATTTACTAGTATTCATTGTATTGTTTTGCAAGCCTTGTAGCAATGCTCACGAAGCGAGGACGCTTCATAAATGAAGTGGGGGAGTTTATATTTTCTTTTTGAAGCTGTGTAGCTACGCTTGTGGTAGTAGTGTTCTTGATGCTAGATGTTTGTGATGTTTGTCATAGTTGTGCTACGAGGACACTTCACACTTAAGTGAGGGAGAAATGATAGTCCTTGAACTCAAAATTGTAAAGTTTTCAAACTAATTTGTATATATCTGATGCATTGTTACCATATCTTGAAATTAATTTCATGCAGATGCATCGCAGTTGTTGTCTTTCGAGACACATCAATGCAGTCTAGTAAAGGGAAAATTTCTAGTTCAAAATGGACTTGGAGTCCAAATCTAATGGATTTTCTTAGGTAGTAAAGTACCACAATCATCGTTAGAAAAAAAAAATTATACATATCAATAGTAAAGTGTGGAGAAGATTATTACATAGACTTGCTAAGCACAAAGCATATTTTGATCAACTTTTCACACTTAGAGCTAGTGATTTTGGATTACATTGTAAATATGCAAAAAACTAGGATGGGTATAAGATTGAACCTCTTTAATAGACTTAGATTGATGGAAGAGGAGAACAACAAAGAGCATAGACTGCTATGGGGTGTTCAAGATTTCCAAAATGGTTTCTTGGGGCGATTGTAGGAACTAATATTGCAAGCTAGCCATAAAGTAGCACCTAAATAATCATTATCATCAAGAGCTGGATATCGACATTGTCTTGCCCATATCTCAAAAGGTCATGGGAAAATGGTTTCTAAGGAGGGAATTGTGGGGTTGAAAGATTTTAAGCCTTAGAAAAAGGAAAAGGAGATGAAATGAAATAGAGAGAGAGAAAACATCAAGTTCATGGTGGGGGGAGGGATTGTTGGGTTGGCCCATTGAGAGGAAGCATGTTCTTGTGGGGCACCATCTTCTACACAACAATAGAGGAGAAGGAGAGGAGGATTATGGGAGGGAGTGATGTAGCTGCATGTGAGAGGGGGAAGAGAGAGGATCAAGCACACCATCAATTTAACGATCATCGCCATCCTCTTTTGAATCATTGCCATGCTCTAAAACTCTGAAAGTTTGAATGGGTTCGAGTGATGTAGCTGCATGTGAGAGGGGGAAGAGAGAGGATCAAGCACCATCAATTTAACGATCATCGCCATCCTCTTTTGAATCATTGCCATGCTCTAAAACTCTGAAAGTTTGAATGGGTTCTTAATGATCATCATCTAATTCAATAATTCAATCTCTCATTCCCCGTGAGGAGCAAGGCATCACCATTCCCTAGCAAGGCATCAACACTAACACATCTTGTGACCAAATGAACATTCATTTCATAGCCATCAACATTTTATTAAATATTTCCTCTAAACCTTAATTATTAAGGGTTAATCAACCAAGTCGTAAGGCCTAGTTCCTACCATACTAAATATGACCCATGTATGGGGTGTAGAGTGCTATAGATTGTGGAAAATGGAATAACATATGAGAGAATGAGTGATTAGATTGGAATTATTGGACTGCAATACAAACCCCTCCATATGCACATCCACCTACACTGGATTTTCCAAGTAAGTGACTCATTTATTAATTGTGAATGTGAAAATGTTGCAATTATATATTTTTAATCACCTCACTAAAGCTTTTTTTTGCACTAATTATATGCTACCATGATTTATAGATTTTACTAAAATTTTTAAAATAGGCAAAATGTCAAAAATATAATAAAATCGTTCTAAATTGAGCTTTGGAAATTTATAAGAAAAGATAGAATGCACATTACTTCAAAATTATATTTTAAAATGTTTTACATATTGCGATAAATATATTTTATTTTTATTAACTTTTAAGATATATTTATATTTTATAAAAATAAAAAACTATGAATTTCTAATGAGAATTACAATTTTTATTACATAAAATTTTATGAAATATGGTTATAAAAATCTAAAGCTTTGTAAGAATGATAAGAAACATGTCTCAGATTTTTAAAATTTTATCCAATTTTTGAGACAATGTATAATTATAATTCAATTTTCAAGTTAAATTTAATGTGAAAGTTTGTGGATAACATTCTATACATGATATGTATAGTTTGGAAACTACTTCTAAAATGTTGTGGACTAGTCCTAGGATTTAATTTTGAATAAAGATACAATTAAAAGAGACACCATTGACTAACATGTCATGGAAAATAAATTATTTGTTTTTTGGGCTCCCATCTTAGTCTATTCTTGCTATTTTTAGTTGTCGATTGTGATATACTATTGCTAATGATTATTATTTATGGTAATTGCTATCTATGGTGCTTGTGAAAAAGATGCTTTCAATATAACTTCTAGTGACCTTAGTAGCTTCCTTTATACTTTTGGGTTTTAGTATATGCTATTTTCGTTGATTAGTATTGTAACAACTACTATTTTTCATGGTTCTTGAAATTCCTACTAGCCTTGACTTCAAATTATGTGACCAAGGCCCTTCCCAATACCTTAAGTACTGATTAATCAAGGCACCCCTTGTCCAAGGAACGCAATTTTACTTTTCAAACAATCCAAAATACCTTTATGTCCCATGTGCAAATTGGTTGTACCATGTGAAAATTAATCTATTGAGCTCCCCTTGAACCATGTGCTATCAAAGTTATCATTTGATCTCCAAGACTTAGGGTATAAGCTCAAGGAGTATACTGCTACTTCTATTCCTAGAGTTGATAATAACAAAAAGTAGTGCCAAGATTTGCATTACAATTGAATCTCAAGATCATCTTTTTTGACTTGTGATAGTCTTGATTCCTAAGACAATCAAGTTGTGTGGAGTTGGACCTTGATACTTAGAACCTAGTAGTCAACAAGATTACCAATACTTTCTAGCTATTATAGCACAAGCTTAGAGAATACTAGAATTGGTATTAGTTAGTATAGTCATGTCATAGAGAGAGCCTTTACAAGACTCTTAAGCCTAGTGTTGTGCATTAGTTGTTATAGTAGGAAGCAACACCCAAACTTGATTGCCATTCAATGAATCATAGGCTTCATCAAAAAGCTCCTTAAATCAACCTATTTTTTATTGAATTTTTCGACACCTAGATTAGTGCTATCCAAGTTACACTTTTTAAGACTTTCTAGACACCTACCAACATCAATGCTTTCAATTCCCACAACACCTCTAACAAGCATCACGTGTGTTATAGTTACTTCATCCTAAAAGATTACCTATTTTAGGTAGATCTCTAGCCCCTTCACACCAAAATGGAAAAGAGTGATAGGTAGCATTATGATTGCAAATTCTTGAAGCTAGCCATGTGAGAAGCTAACTTTTAAAGTAAACGTAGATTGAAAATAATGAGAAAACCACTAACAAACTTCAATTACACAATAAATTCAAAATATGTATCCTTAAGAGTTGCAATAACTTAGGGATCCAACTGACAACCTAGCTATAGAGGGTGTTCACTCCACCTATAAGCTAAGTGTTCTATAGGTCATGCATTCCACTCCACCAATTGTTATATAAGCCTTGCATCCCACCTGTAGGAAAATTGTTCTATTAAAATGGGAGCTAAATTAACAAGGCAATGGAGAACAATCCATGAATTCATGCCAAGAACAATATCAACAAGACCTCCTAATTGGATAGTTGTCGAGATAAACACGTTGAAAATAGATATAGCAAGACCTTCAATAGTTTTAAGAAACTAATTGAATTCTTGAACCACCCCACAATGCAAAATTGACCTAAATTAAACTTGTGTTCAAGAGGTTCATCCTAGGTGATTCTAGTTTTGGAAAATGCTCCACCCTTTGGGCCAAGGTGCTATCATAGAATGTGAACCAAATTGCACTTGGTTCAATGAGTGTGTGGAGACCTCGTTTTAGATAAAGATTTTAATGTACAATTGTTCAAATAATATTCCTCCATTAGGCTTGTTTATATTCTATTCATGTGAGTATTGTGATCCACGTCCAAGAGCATGGTATGAAACATTTGATATTTGGGTCTCAAGTCTTAGTCCTATATGGCTATGAATGATAATTCATTGTAATCAAGTAGAGGAGAGTATCCCCAACTTCAAAGGCCTTATGGCCCTTGTTGCATGGTTTCCTCTTCCTCTTTTTGCCCAATGCATCTTTCACAATACTATCTATTAGTGTTCCAAGATATTCCACTAGACCTTATGGTGTTAGTAGCACCACATGTCTATTCTTGGTAGAGATTCAATAAGACCCTAGAAATTCCATGCACATTTGGTGGTTGATGTTGCCTCTTAGAAGCTACACATAATGGTGGAGACCACACTCATCAATGAGTTGCTTAATATGTGGGTTGCCATCCACTACATGATCCAAGCTCAAGAATTGGTAGAACATAAGGTCATTATACTTCCAAGACCTCGAACTCAAGTACGCATCTTTCTTATATTTGCATAAGTTGACATATGACCTTGGTTTCTCTCACGACCTTGTTTTTTCCTGCAAGCTATATAATGAACATAAAACTTTCTCGAGCCATTTAGTTGCATTAAAAAGTATTATTACAAATAATTGTCTAGTCCTTTTTAGGACTACCTCAATTGATATCCATGTTCATCAAATATAATATGCTTCTTGGTGTTGTCATTACTATGGGTGTTAAGTATTTAGTTTTCATGTGCAAGTTTCATTTCAAGCAGGGATTTACTTTATGTATAAGAGAAAAAAATGGTTTTTCTTTACACAAAATTGAGATAATATAGTGCAACGTCTCTTCTCTTTGACTTGGTTGTTGAATAAGTTATTCATAGAAATTTGGATTGTATTGGAGTGATGCATACACATTACGAATCTGTGGAGCACAATCTATGAGGAAGATATAAACAAACATTAATTCATATCATCTCAACCTAAATAATAGGCCAATGCATCAATATGTTAGCTTGGCCTTAGCAACTAGCAAAATTCAACTTTTTCTTTGTTAGTAGTTTGTGAAAGTAGGGGAGGATGTTGGAGCTTTCTCATTTACTGGAAAGTTCCTCATCACTACCAACACTCATTAAAAAAAAAGTAGAAGCCTCATACATTGGATCACATTTGAAACCCTTTATGGATCTTCTTTGTATACAATCAGTCACATCATACAAATTCCTATTTTGTGAAGTGAAGATGGACTTGCACACTCCTTGCTATTTGAATGGGTTTTGTATACTTTTTCATCCTCCTCTAGGATCTTTTGGTAGAGTTTAATGTGAAAGATGAAATAAACCCGCATTTTAACCATCTTTTACAATGAGCTTCAAGAGTTCATCCATACTTGCTAGGTAATTGTGCAAATATGTTATGGCTCTTCCCATGTCATTGGTACCATTGTTTAGATTTGGTGTGTTTCTATAAACCTACCAATATCCGCTCAAGTCAAAGACATAGGCAAGTATCATCATTGGGTCATCAAGTTCTAACAAGCACTTAATCAAAAGTACACCTACTTTTGAGCCATCTCTTCCACCATTGGGTCATCAAGTTATAACAAGCACTTAATCAAAAGTACACCTACTTTTGAGCCATCTCTTCCACCATTTCCAAAAAGAGATCAAAAGTGCACCTACTTTTGAGCCATGTCTTCCACCATTTCCAAAAGAGATCAAAAGTACACCTACTTTTTACTTGGGAGTCTCCTTACATTTTGATTGAGTGCTAAAAGCTTGTCCCTTGACCAAGTAGCTAGATATTAGAGGTTCCAACCTTTTTAATTTCACTCTTGATTGGGAAATTATAGCTACTAATTTAGGGGGTATTGTACTTTAGTAGTCAAGGACAACTACTAGCTTGGATCCATAGATAGATTGGAAATTTTACCCTACTAAGAGGCTTTAGGAGTAGGATTGATGGGTTTTTTATTTTTCCTTTAGGATTTGGTTTTGTAGGTTGAGTAATGACATGAGGATATTACTTTTCACTCATATTTTGAATATTTTTTTTTGTTATTGACATCGTTGGTATCTCTAATGACTAGCAATAGATGTGGACAATTACACATCTATAATAGACACAAATGATATCATTCTCCTATAAACAATCACTAGCTTTTTGGCCATTAATCTTTTTTGTTGAATCTTTTACTGCCTCAATCAGCTTTGTGGTTGGATTCACATTGTTTATATTTTTCTTTCTTACTCTTTGGTTTGGAACTTTTGCAAAGGACATCCTTTACTTTAGTGTAGCAAGATTTAGTTTGGACTGTCAAAGCAACCAAGTCCATTAATTTTTAGCATAGTAACTTTGAGCTCACAATAGAGCTTTAGAAGCACCTCACAATGTCAAATCGACTCTATTAATACTTGCAACGAAAACCTTGTGATTTCTTAAATTTCATGGGTAGATCCATTTAGTGTTTCTTATTGGGAGGCTTTAGAGATTTTTTTGCCAATGACCTAAGCCACCCACTTTGTGCTCATGGTTTTCTTCTCAAAGACCTTGGTTTTTCATTGGCACAAATAATGAGCATTAGGACATGAAGTCAAAAGAACATTCCCAAGAGCAACCCAAAGAAAACCTAGTAGCTGCAAGAATGCTCCAAGCATTCGGATCTACTACCTAGCATACGTTGGATATCCTATTAGAGATGTTGGTTGGAGAACATGAGGGGGTTGCTCACTAAAGAATTTCAATTAGCACAAGTCAAGGCCAATATCCCCATTATCTTCAACTTTCATCTCTCAAAACCTTGCCAAAGTTCTATCTCCACAATCAACATATTATTATCAATACATACATTTGCATCTAGAAGATGGTTCAAATCAATAGATAAATAGACTTCTATTCAAGCTTGCAAGCATAACAAAGCTTGGCATACAAGATGCACATTGAAAACCGAGAACACATATGTAAACCAACTAGCATGGGGGTAGAAGGCCCTCGAAACGAATGTCTATGCTTGGTTCTTTACAATACCGCTACAAAGGCTCTAGAGAACAAATTTAATTTGTTGCACTTACACCAAGTAGCATGGAGATTCAAATGCTCTTAACAAGCATGGAATGTATAAATTCCCAAAGATTCATAATATCAATGCAAAAGACTAAGAGACTACATGCCTATTGCATCCTAACAATCTTGGGGCCATCATTCAATGATTTCAGCAAAACATTCACAAACTATCTAGACCTTGTATTCACAATTTCATTTAGTGGTTAACTTACATGAAAGGGAATAACGTAGTAGGATTGGTTAGAAACGTCGCCCTTAGATGTGAATACTAGAATACTAGAGTTAACAACAGAAGCACCATGGCTAGGCTCATACTCCATGCTACTACTTTACCAACATACTATTTCAACTTGCTAGAGGACATGGCCAAGGCTTAGCTTTCCTATTTTTCTCACAATTTCCTTCCATCTCCCACTCAAATATAGTGTGCAATGAAGGATTGCTTGACGAGCAAGGCTAACATGTATCAATAATTAAGCCCAATTCTTTAGGCATAAATTTCAAAAATAAAACATGATATACACAAAAGACAACAAAGAAATACAAATGCTCCACCTTAGTGTAGGTGGACATATGATCAATGTACTTTGGAGCTCTCAAACTAGAAAAGTTAGCATCGGTTAACCAAAGCTCCGTTCACCACCCCCCCAAGCTTACTGATTGTCAAACCAGCTTTCTAAGTACTAGTCTAACCCTAGCGATAACATCTTCACTTCTAAAAACCCAACTGTTAGTTTTGCGCTAACATCTTCACTTCTAAAACCCCAATTGATAGTTTTGAAAGCGGAATAGTTAAAGGTCAAGATAACTAGTTCACCTCAAGAGTTTCGCCTCTCCTCGAAGTCACTTGGTACATTTGAACAGTCTAAACTCTATGGACTCCAGAATCTAGATCTTCTATTGGGCATGTCCACTCCATAATAACGTTGGATCAATGATGTGCAGTGCTAAAGGATGCTACTTCTACAAGGTTAGGTTAGGGCCTGCCTGCCTGTATGATACCCGTTAGAATTGTGGAGCACTGGTTTGTGCAATCTGTGCACAAAACAAGAAAACAAGACCCAAACAGCAGATTTCTTTTGTAAGACGTTCTTATGTTTATAAAAATCAGGGAATTGTCTAATTTCAATGCTCTCTTGATCTTTCCTTTCTCCAGAGTATTTCTCGAGCCAATCAGGTTGGCTAGAGCCTAGGACAGACATATATTTTAATTGTCAAATTTGAATACTCTCTCCCGCCTCCCCCCCCCCTTCCCCCCCGGACCACAGTGTATGCAGCAGCCAACTAAGGTTGGCTAATAAGCTAGACTTCGATCGTAATAGATCTCCTCGTGAACAGGACGATACTACAATCTATTGAAGCTCTTGATTTGACTGTATGATAGCATAATACATATAGAACTGTGGTTGGTTACATCAGGCTTATATGCAGCAGCAGCAGCAGCAGCATAGGCATGTCAAGCCTCGGAGTCGAAGAAGAGGATGAGCTTGTCATAGACCAGGGTTCGGGCGGACTGAGCAAGCACAAAGTCGCCATGGGCATAATTGGGCACGAAGAGGACCTCTGTGGGGCCTGGTAGATCCTCCAGCAAGTGCCGTACATCCAGCTCATCTGCAAGCTCGTCCTGACCACCGTGTGCCAGAAAGAACGGGATACTCACTGGAATGGCCGACAAGTCATATTGCGGCGGCGACCATCTCCCATAATGCCACAGGTTCCTGAACAACCCATAGTCGTACATCCCAAACCTGCCAGTCCTTAGCACTACACACACACACAGACAGACAGAATAAAAACCGGGCTCAGAACATATTTTTGGAGGCAAAGAACAGAAAAGAAAGCTATATGCATCTCTGACTTCAAACAAAAATTGTCCCAGAGAGATCAAACACCGCGCACAAGGAGTTTTGGATTCCCTGTAGTGTTCAACATCATGAGTTTGTCCTCTAAGAGGGACTGCATACCTAGCTAGGTGTGGTTGGGAGCAGGGGGCGCCCTAGGCCAGCACCACCTTACTCCCAACCACAGCTAGCTAGGTAAGCCGATTCCGTCCCTCATAAATGCTCATGATGTTGTCTTTATTCACAATGTGGGAATTATGGTGGAAATTTGTCTCAAACTTCTTGTGATGGCAGACATAGCCAAAAGCTAGGATAACCACATTAAAATCATTTCAATCCCTTAGAGGGAGCGCCTCAAAGTAAGCATCCATGTCCTCATCAAGTGCATTGAACTGATGTCTCTTGTCGATATTCCATCGAGTAACCTCAATGTAGATATTCCACCAAGCTCCAAGATATTCTCCGAGTTTTGATGGTTGTCCCTGTAGCTCACAAGATATAACCCTCACTCTCTCTGTATTCATTAGACAGTAGCCTTCTTACACTGGGCCATTTGTGCCAAGTTCCTCATTGATGTTGTTTGCAATTCGAACTTGCCATAAAAATCGATTAATGTCTTGTTGATGCAACAATTCGGACCTGCACGCCCATGTCCAACACGTTTGTCACTATGCTACCCATGATAGCTCCAATAAACAGACAACACTCAGACAGTTACCTGTAACAAGGCTCAGCAAATCGCTGTAGCAGTTACTTTTCTTGATATTCTTGCAAGTAGCATCTATGACCTCCTTGCCACCATCACTAAATTGAAGAGTCGAAGGGTCAGACATATCAGACTTCAACCAGCAGTACCTACTGAAACTGAGCAACAACTTACTTCGAGATGTTGAACTGGTGCACTCCAGCAGCCAACAGCAACTGTGTAAACCAAGCAAGTCATAAAAGTCATAAAATAAGGTTGAGCAACTGTGTAAACTAAGCAAGTCTTAAAACAAGGTCGCACAAAGAGAGTAACCTCAGTCAGACCTATGTGAAGCAAATTGCTTACCTTGTCCACAAACAACCAAGCAACAGTGGAGGCTAGTGGGGATGACACATGGTTTAGGTAGGCAATGGGACTGAGCATTGCTGCTTTCTTAATGAGGCTGGCAGTCTCGCTTCGTGTGAAAGCTGCAAATCCAGTCATAGTACCCTGCATGTAGACAAATTTATACCATATAGCTTTGGGACTCTTTGCTACCCGTTGGGGCTCTTCTTGTGAGCATTTGCAAGGATTAGGTTAACAACTCAACATACCTGTGAGTAGCCCACATAATAGATAGGCCGGTTAGTCTGTGCAAATACAAAGCCCAGCATTGAAGGCAAATCCTGGGAGACCAAGTCATCCCAGTCCCAATCCCAGTACTCCTGCACACAACCCATATAGTTTTACAAAACCTTAAAACTTCAGCTTGCACGGTAACAATCCTATGCCATTTGGCTTTCAAGCTGCTTGAAACGAGACAAAGTCACACGTTCAAATCAAATGTGCTCCTTACCAAATCCCTAGGATGTACAGGCATTCAGAAAGGCCAGTGATGGAAATCTAAGTAACCTTACAGGCCTGCTTATATTCACCTCCAGGCTATACCTAGAACAATGCTTGGATGGCCATTGGCCATTCTTAAGGCCCAGATCATTGGCTAACTATGTAGGCCTTGACACCTTTCTGACACCCTATCTGTC
The DNA here is from genome assembly GCF_053477565.2 of Lygodium microphyllum. Classification (NCBI taxonomy): domain Eukaryota; kingdom Viridiplantae; phylum Streptophyta; class Polypodiopsida; order Schizaeales; family Lygodiaceae; genus Lygodium; species Lygodium microphyllum. Next base: position 134,816,845 of record NC_141155.1, read on the forward strand.
ACATTAAACAGTTTGTCTAAGGCTGGTGGTTGTGAAACTGCTAGTGATGGCCACAGACCATAGTAGATGGTGTTGTTAGTCCAGCTGGTTGAGAGGTTGGATAATATTAAATGCTCCACTAGACCACGGCTTACGTATCAAAGGTGAGTAACTTATCTCCAAAACTGACTGTTGGTCCTTGGCAGGCCTGTGATCATCACTGCTTGAGGCCGGAGTCCTATACTATTTTTGTTCCATGGTGTGCTGATTATTTGTATGCGCATTGATACTGTTGATGTTCAAGCACAATGGTTGCTAGATGAAGATTTCCAGGAGAGGGGCTGGTTAGCTTAAGCTTTGCATATAATACTACTCATGTCAGCAACAACATTTGGGAAGGTAGCATCTTTAGGAGTTCCACTGAGCATGCACTAGTTCTTGGCTGTTTCTAAGCAGCCATCACGTGGAGATATGCACCTATGTGATTGGTTAGCAACACTTCGCCTAAAGCGTACTAAATAATGTACTTTGTGTGTGTGTAAACATCGAGGTTTACCTCCCCACACTGTTAGATTGGTGATGCATATGAGGTAGCAATGAGAGGGGGAAGCTTCAAAAGGATCTACAACTTCCTATTGTAAGTGATGAGCGGTTGCAGCAAGTCAAACAAGACAAGCTATTAGCAAAGTCTTATATGACTTTAGCCGTATTGCAAAACTAGAAAAATAGATGGTAAAAACTCAAAAATTATGTAGACCCCCAATTTGAAAGTGCAAAACTCTCTCGTGCGTTTGGAACTATCCTACAAGAAAGCACTCTAAAAAGGTCTCACATATGGGATAGAGTTCCCTATTTTCATGGGATTCCTTCCCAAACTCACCATGGGCAACGGATAGATATGAGAAAATTTGCAATTTTGGCATCCCCAAATCACGATGGGAAGTTGCAAGGTAGCTTTCCATTCTTTACAATCCCATTTTACAATGGTGGCAAACAATCCTTCTTCCATTTTTATAAGGGATCAAAAGAGTAAGGAATTTAGATTGGGTTATCATTGCATAATACAATCATGCATATAATAGTAGCATGATTACAATATTTCAACACCCTCTCAAAGTAGCTCGATTGTATGTCTTGTTAGAAGAATGGGAGTTTGCCAAAAATGAGCTCTCTTTGATTTTGATAATGTGATTGATCTCCTACACTCACTCGTGCAAATTCGGTCTTGCGACTCATTCTATGGTCTTTGCCTTTTGATTTGATGATGGACTACCATAGTCCTTCAAGGTCTAGCCCCGTGATCTGTACAACAATAGCTTCCTTCTTCCATGCTTCTACATCTCAAATAAGAGTTTTGAAACTAAGCTCACCTTGCAAGCTTTGCTCTACCCTGTCACACACTAAAGAAAGCATAATAGTGCTCCAATAGAGAAACTTCAGCTGAAGATTAACAATCATACTCTACTAAAGAAGCTTTTGTTCAATCAAAGGAAACAAGTGTCGAACCAAAGTCACAAAGAGGCTTGAATAGTCGTGCTCTAAAGTTGACCTCATACCATCCATTGAAAAGAGGAAGGGGCACAAAGAGGAGAAAAGAGAAAGGAGTTTCACCTAACAAAATTTAACATGCAAACTCTCACCCCAATGCCACCACTAAGAAAAGCCTAACTAAAAGTTGCACCTAACAAAGCTACAACCCCTCCAACTCACTAGCCTATGAGCTTCTCTTAATCATCTACCCTCTAAGAACTCCATTAACAATATTGAAATTGAGAAACAATATCTTACAAACATTTAGATCCTCCACTTTCAAAATTCTAGCATACGAGTACTTATATGTTCTTGGAAAAGGTTGGTCCAAGTCTCATGAATTATATTGGGCATCATTGGAAAAAGCCCAAGACTAAACACCTTGACAAGGATCTAATGAACATTTGCTAATGAGATAGTAGGTCTCCATTGGAAAGTTTCTAACTTATCCTCGCTCCTTTTGAGGATGAGGTAAATCAAACTATAAGCAACTATCGTCTTATCTCCTAATGCCATGACCACTTCATAAGTGAAGGAAGCCTCCGGTGATTATGTCAATAGCTCCAAAAGGACATTTCCAGTCCACCTTTTAATAATGCTCTTGCCAAACTCTACTTGATAAAAGGAATCAACAAACCTACCCTCATGCCATTCAAAGCACCTCTCTTATTGTTTGACCAAACATCTTTGTTAGACTCAAACTCAAAGGCCTAGTCATAGTCCAAAGAAAAGTAGCATAGAACTTTATGGCAACTTGTCCAATTACTTGAGCACTTTGAGCAATAGAACAATCCACTCACTTGAGTTACCACACTCTTTACCCATGGTTTTTTGAACTTGTGGTTTGGAGCAAGTTAATAGTAGCCTTTTCTCTTGCTCAAGTGCAAAAGGAAGCCCTCATGTGATACCTTTACTATGCTCTAGCTTGCTACATGGTCTCAATCTCTACCTTTGCTATATTCATATCCTCTAGGCAATGCACCATCATCTAAGGTGTAGATGTGTGTTAGCTATCGCCCCCCGCGGCGGGGGGGGGGGGGGGGGGGGGGGAGGGCCCCTCTCTCTCTCTCTCTCAACAAGGAATATAGACTCACTCACTCATATATCCATCCATATCTCCATGGTTCTTTGCATAAAGCCTACGGTTGCTTCAATTACCACAAAAACCTTATCCAAATTGTTTAAGAGTAAAAGAGTGTCTTCAAAACTATATAGATTTAGTTATACTTGGTGACATATGAACCAATGATCATCACAATTCTCGTGAACCTAAGACTATGAGAATATTTCATCATAAGAAAGAGAACTCAAACAAGGCAATTGATTTTCAAAGTTGGTGACACTTACCGCATCAGTTCTCTTATAGGTAACATGGCCATAGCTAAACTTGGAGGAACGAGTGCTCCCAACCCATACATCATATCCACTCGCTGCAAGGACAAGCCCCAATGACTTATCTATCTCGTTCAACACCCAAATATCTCCACCCTGCATCACATCCACAAAATTGATCCAACAAATAAGAAGGGTTGTGCCACACGTTGCTTTTACTAGACATAATACAAGTCTTGAGAGTAGAGTGAAGATGGCGTAGCATATTCTCTCTGAAGAAAGTGGCCAACTTTCCTTGGAAGAGTGTAATAAGGGGTGAGAAACGTTTTGAAAGAAATGAAGGTTACAGCAGATCATCATATAATTCTTGGCTACGTCTGCTTGCTAGAGTCTTGAAAGCCTAGTAAAGTACCATACAAGTTGCTAACTAGAGGCTACCTGTTGCAGCACCTCATAAACTCTCAAGTCAGGAATCATTTCAAAGCATGCTTCTGTGACCTGTCCTTTCAACTGCCATCTTTAAATCACTTTACTTGCTTTGGTGACTTGTCACTTCTCCTACTGCTGCTATTTGGTAATGAATTTCTTCTACGAGATTACTGCAATACTGATGGCACCGTAATTGGTTGCTTTACCTGCATCAATCCGTGGTAGAGAAAAGCAGGTCCCTTGGTGGCTGGCAGCCTCCTGCTCGAAATACGTTGCACGCCTAGCAAGAATCCATCCCCGGTGGAAACCTGACATGAGTCAATCCCAGAAGAATCAGAAAACCTGGTTCCGTTTTGAATACCAAAAACTGGGCTTCAAATCTGCAAAGGGCGCGATGGCAACAATGCTGATGGAATCCTGATCACACTTGGGCAAGACTCAAAACGTTTGAAGCATTCCAGTTATGGTCGAATTGGGGGTAAGGATTCGACGTTTGGGCTACAATGCTGATCGATCAAGATGAGAATTTCTAGAGGTTTGGGCCTGATTCACAGAAGTTAAGCGGCGGTTATATACCTTGAACTCTTGGCAGTTGAAACCGTGCTTTAAGACCAAGAGTGCACAAATTCCGTGTGGGTTTACTGGCATGGGGCCAGAATCACCAGCCGATGCAGCATTGTAAGTGGACAATGGCAGTAATGCTAGAGAGAAGAGGAGGAATGATCTGCATGTAAGCAATACTGCCATGTTTGGCGTTAAGAGGATCGGTGTGAAGGACTGTGATCCTGCAGTTGATGCAGCTGTTTGCCGAGGCTGCCGCAGACGAGGTTGTTTGGCAGCCACGCTAGTGTTGCCTGCGCTGAAATGCTACCGACGTTGTGATAGGACTGCGCGAGGGGCATACGGGATCGTCAGTATATTAAATTAAGTACAGTTGGAGATAACTGCAGCGGGAAGTGCTCTGCGGACGTCCAGGAAGAAGAAGAAGACGAGGAGGATGATCAGAATTAGATCAATCGAGGAGATACTACCCAATGCAGCGGCAGGCCACTGATGAGCCAACACACCCTCGAGTCTCGTTATTATAGAACAGATCAGAATCGGCAAGCTTAGAGGTATAATATACTACGAACGATAGAATAGATCCTTCTCGCAATATCAAACCAAACCCAGAAACCCACAAAAAAAAACACACACACACACACACACACTACGATTACTACTGCTGGTTGTAGTACACTGTCGTCGTCAGAGACGTCGGCGAGGTTGCTAGCCGTGTCGCGGAAAAAAAGGAAAATCGCATTCAATATCAACTTTCAAGGCTTCAGAAATTTGCCCAAAAGTCAATAAAAGAACTCAACGAATTAAATAATGAATAAAACTTCAAAGGCCTTATTTAAAATAATGAGTAAAACTTAAAAGGCCCCGGCCCCCGACTGATAATAACTGTTATTAATAACTAATTATAAAAGCAATATAGCTCTTGCCTCTAGGCAAGCCTCTCATCTCTCTCAGGCTCTCTTCATCATCATGCATCATAAAGGCCGCATGCTGGTGGGTAGCTTGCCCGTAGGTATATGTGTTCATTTATTGGTAATTGCAAAAACAAAATGAAGAAAGAAATAGCAGTCCGCGTTCCGCATTTACAAAATTACAAGGGTACTGCGATTGCCCTGCAGTCCCTTGCCTCTCGTTCCCATGCAGGCCTTATAAGGTTAGGTAGAATGTGATCCGTCGTGGCCCCATTGGCCACCTCATGTCCCTCAAAGCCTCTCGCTAGTACAAATAATCAGTTCGCCTAAAAAGCGATTTTAAAAGGAATGAAAGTACATGTCCTGTGAATTCACATACTTGTGAGACTTCAAGAAGGTGTAGCTACCCCATATTCCATTGCATGGCACTACCCTAATTTTGGTAGTGAAAACCGGCTAGATTACCCAGTGCCCCCTCCCCCCCCCCCCAAAAAAGGAGGCTTAATGTAACACTAGGCACTGCTTGCATGGATTCTACCGGTGCTTTGCACCCCGGTGTTAGTAATCGCTAGGGCATTTTGAAGCTGAAGTCATGCTTCATGTTAGTAACCATTAGCCCATTTTGCAACCAAAGGTATGCTTCATGTGGCAAAAGGGTTCATGTAGAGATATCATATCTGATTCTATGGCTCTCATACAAAATCATGCCATATTCCCTCTTGGTGGTTACAAACTTAAAGACCAATGGTTGGTGCCCTTGCTACACATGTATGAAAATGTGACTCTTAATCATGAAAGTGCAAGACATGAGCTCATTATGTGTTGGACATCATGTGTAAACCAACTAACTATGTATCATTCTTAATGTGAGCAAAAATGTTAGAGCACAATGAACATTAGGACCTTCTTTCAGATTTCTAAAAGAACATCAAAACTACATTTATATTGGATAAAATGTATTTCTCAAATTCAAATAGAAAATATTGGATATTTGTTTTGAACTAAGTGGCTGCAATTGATTTTCCATGAAAAGAAAATGCATTAAATGATAGCAATCTTCCAAATTTGTACATGAATTTTTGTGCTTTTCTTGATCTTTGTATCGAGAATTCGTGTAAAATTTTACATTGCATGGCTTATGCCTGATATGCTCCAGATCAATTTACTTTCACATTGAGCATGAAACGACACAACTTTTTGGCATCCTTCAAATAAATTTGGAATATTTCAAAAACAAGGTTACTCATGTATATGTTTTGCAACTTGAATCTCTAGACCTTTCTTACAGCTAATCATGATATGCATAAGTGGAAAAGGTATAGGTGCAATGCTATGCAAGAAAATTCACTATTCCTTTTAAGATTAGGAAACACCCCCCCCCCCCCCCCACCCACACACACACATGGGTGTGCATGCATAGACAAGCACTTGTATGTACTAATCAATATTGGCTAATGTATTTGATTCAAGATCAACCAAGTCAAAACAATGTTGAAAAGATGCATTAAGTAGAACACCTTTTGTTTTCAAGTTGTAGCATCATAATTGTTATAGTAGATGCATCAAGTAGGATGTCTAAGCATTGCTAATCACAATTGTTACATCAAAAGCATTAAGTAGAATGCCTTGCCTTTACAACGTCTCGTTATTACAATTCAAACAAATGATCAATATGTCTTTATGATGTCTTTCTTGATATGTACTACATAATTATAATTCACAATGCATTTTGTATCCTAAATGTCCTTTTCACAAACAATATTTGTTTCATGAAAATAAATTATTCCCTATTTCACCATTCCATAATTTTTGCAATAGTGATATAAAGGTATCAAAATCACATTGTATACTCTTGCATGACATCTCTTTTTTATATTAGGGATATGTACTTGTATCTATTGCACAATGCTTGGAATTTCTAAAAACGTATGAGCTTAGACCTTTGACAACATGGGTACACAATATATTTAAATGCATCTACTTTTATATTTTTGAATACATGGTGTGCACCTATTCATTCATTGACATGAAAAACATGAAGTTATACAGTACCCACAACATTAGACAAAACTAGGTGATGTTACAAGTACTAGCTTATGAATAATGCAAGGATGGATAGAATCTTGTGTGTTATCATCATTATGCAATAATTCCTAAATCCTTGCTCCTTACTTGTACACACATATGTAAACGAGCATGTCAAAATGGAATAGAGATACTTAGTTTTGGTTTGTTTTAATGTGGTTATTTTTCTTTGAGCCTTCTTCGTATATTTTGTATTGTGAACTTGAGCTTGCATGCTCATTTTGGGCATTCTCAATACTATTCAAGCTTAGCCCACCTAGATCTCCTAGATTTCTACCAAGAGGCATCTATGCAAGGGGTGAGCACTTCAATTGGTTCTCCCTTTGTGTGTATCATCAAAGGAACGAGTGCCTTTAAAGGTTCTCACTTAGTGCATGCATGTTCTCAAGGAGTTTAGATTTTTCATTGGGGGAAAGAGTTACCTTTCCTTGCAAGCCTAGTTGCATAAACAACTGGTGTAAAAAAGACCATGATGTAAACCCAAATATTCAACTAGCTATATAAAGAGCAAGAAGATTGGATTATCACACATTGAACAAGCCTACTCTTCCAAATCTTTTTTCTCTACCTTACCTACCCATGAGAATGGATGATGTGGTAGAGCATGAGATATGGTCATATCCTACATGGATTCAATGGATATATCCAAGTTTGGATGGTTCCAATATGTCAACCCCAAACAACATATAGGGGAGTTTGCCTTTATACAACAATGCAATTTGGTTCCTTCTTTGTTTGAATATGACATCTAAGAAACCTTTGCCTATATTTGACTAACTTCATGTGAGTATTGCTTGATGATTTTATCATTTTTGGAACTTTTTCTTATATTTGCAACACCTTACTTTGTGTTTACTATAAGTATCCCAAAGCGTAGCTTGGTCTCAACCCAAATGAAGAATGTGTTTGGAGTGTGGGGTGGCATAGACAATCATGCAAACCCATATCTCTGAGTCCTTGAAGATTCAGGGCAAGTGCAATGGCATAGTTCCTATTTGAGATTCCTAGCTTATATCTCAATTCCACTAAATAAGGCATCTCATTTGGTGATGTATTCGATATGGCCATCGGGAATGTATTAATGCAAGAGGCAACAACTAGTTGCTAGTGGCCCATTTTTTGTGCCAAATAGCAATCTGTATTTCATTGAAATAAATGATTCAAATGAAAAGAGAATGCCTTGGCACGATCTATTCAACTAAGCAAATTTTCCACCATTTATTGGGGAAGGACTTGTTTTCCATATGGATCATTCAACTCGCTTGTGCCTAGTTAAACAAAATAATATTGTCTAAATGTTGATAACATGGACCTTATTGCTCCAAGAGCATGACCCATCCACCAAGTGCTTCACATATTGCAATCAATTTTTGTCCAAATTAGATGCTTGAGGCTTACTTGTGAAGCCTCGAGAAATCTTAGTGGGAATCATGGATGACCTTCTAGATGCACCTTTTGCTATTGAGTCATTGGCCTCAAATGATGAGTTGATACTTGACATACTATGGACTTGGTATGAGGAAACAGTGGAATTCCTAAAGGTAGGAAGAATGCTAGCCCACTTGAAATTGAGCAACAAATTTGTATGGCTCATCAAAGACAACAATTTGAAGTTATCATCAAATCATTGTACTGTTCAAGTCTTCAAGCAATAAGTACTCCTGCCAATGGAACCAGAGGTAGCATTCCCTAAACTGTACATTGGTTGTGTTGGTGGTCATGTTTCTAGCTCAACTAGAACTAAGAAGATTCTTTAGGTGAGATGGTGATGGCTTAACTTGTAGGTAAGTGGTAACAAATATGTGAGAAATTGAAATGCGTGCTAATGGTCAGGCTATGACATAGCAGTAGCAAATGCACGCCATGGAATCGGTTTTATCCTCAAAGCACTTCCATAAATGGGACTTGAACAAATAAAGATAGCAACCTCTTGGAATGGGAATATCTGTATATTGACGACTATGAATTACTATAATAAATGGGTGGTATCTTGGTATCTCTTGGATAACATTGCTTGTACATAGGTACATCATTATTTGATATGGGTTCCCAATGGTGATTGTTAGTGACCAAGGCGATCCTTTTGTGAATGAGTTCATTTGTAGTACTAATTTTTAGTTTATCATGCATGAGAAGTTTTCATCTTATTACCCCAATGGATTCGCAAAATGAACCAACAAGACCTTTTGTAAGATTCTTACTAAACTAGTGGTTTTTCATCAAAAGTATTGGGTTACCAAATTGCCTTTGGACTTTTAGACCTATCAAATAACTTTAAAGGTAGCTACATGTCTCACTCCCTTTAAGTTAGCACTTAGTTTGGAAGCAAGTACTCCTTTAGAACTTATGGTGCCTAGTTTGCAAATTGGGCTTGCATTGTCACCTTCACATGATGGTATGGTCTTATTCAATACAAGCTATGGAAGCATTGGACGAGTCTCAACACTTTTTTAGCATGTTATTCATTGGTAGAAGAAGCAAGTGAGGAGTTCCCAAAATACAATATCTTAAAACATGGTCTTTTGACTCTAAGATTGAACACACCAAGCAAGTTAAAGTTCTTATGGAGTTGGTTTTTTAGGCTCTTCCACTAGTGGATCTCTAATGCTTCTATTTCATCGATGTGTATGGCTAGCTACACTTATGTGTTGTCGTGGCATTTCAACTTTGAACATACAAAAGGACTAGCTCCAATATTTCTCTCTACTTAGCAATGGTACATGATCGTGTCAAAGGATTGGCCCTTACTATGTAGGTGTCCATGTGTCAATTTCACATCCTATGCAAAGTGACAAAATTCTAAGCCCACATTAACTCTTTTCAGGAAGGCTTGCCACATTTGGTAGTAAGGTCTTTCAACATCACTCTCATGCGTGGAGATGGGGAGGGGGTTAAAGTTCTTGCATGCATATATATTCACAACGATGGTTGTTCCTCTCCTTTATATGCCTTTATTCAAGTGCTTTGGGATATCTTATCCTCTTGCATATGGCTAGTCTCATCACTCTCTATCATGATAGTCTTTCAACATATTCCCTTGAAGCCTTCACAAACTAGTCATGCTTATTACCTTTAGACCACTCACCTAACAAAGCTCTCAACACTATTGTGCGAGTGATGCTAGTGCATCCTAGGTGTGACCACTTTGTACATCAATCGGTGAAGGGCCCTCATGTTTGTCTTAATGGCATCAAGTTGAAGCTCTTAGTGGCTCTTGCATAGTTGAATGGACATGGTTCCCAAATGATATTCTCTTTTACTATCATGCATGTTGTGGTTCGGCAAAAGAAATGAGCTATCTTTTAGGCCAAGGCAGGAGGAGAATACCACCTTAGCGGTGTCCAAGACAATGAGCAATTAGAGTGATATACATATGGTTCACAAAAGAGCAATTGAATCCACACCAAGGTATACAAATTTTTTAGTGTAAGTGAAGTTGTTAAGAGAAGCTACATTTGCCATGAGGCTTGGGCTAAGGTTATATAGCGGTATATTATAGATGAATCCATCCCTTTATCAATGGTGATAAGACCACTTACCTAACATGGTTCTCAACACTAGTGTGGGGATGATGTTAGTGCATCCCAAGTGTAACCACTTAGTACATCAATTAAATGGCACAAATAATGCAACCACAAAAGCTTGTACATACAAAGCAAGAGATATAATTTTTTAAACATGCTTGTTATGCATTTAGAGACAACCGCATACACAGGGGATATGTGTGTGTGTGCACATGTGTGTATGTGATGGTTTGCTAAATCAATCAATGAATAGGATGTCACACATGACATTGATAAATCAACATCACTTATTCACAAAGCCAGCATATGCTAGTGACCATAGATCTAATGAAAGGGAGCGACGAATCGAAGGTTGGACTCGAGAGCTATGGCGGGAGAGCAAGAGCAAGAAAGGGAGAGACTAGAAATGGGAACTCCAACAGTCACAATGTGTGACCAAGCCTTCCTTTATTCAAATTGTCACTAAAGAATAAAGAATAAAGTGACGGTGACGGGCGCCCGCCACCTGCAGTGTGCAGTGGTGGTGATTGTTAGTGTAGTAATACACGGGCGGCTAGGCGGAGGCGCCTTTACCTCCAACAACCTCCCACTTAAAGGCGAATCTGCCCTAATGAGGAGTGAGAAGAAAAAGAAAAAAGACAGTACAACATGTACACATGTACAACAAGATGAGGAAAGACATCATCTCATCCCACGCCCATCAACCTCCCGAGGAAGGCAAAGTGCTCTGTAGAGAGGCTTTTCGTGAGTAGATCTGCAGGATTCTGCTTAGTCGAGATCTTGACAATATCAACAGACTTGTCCTCAATGACCCCACGTATGACGTGATATATGAAGTGATACCTCACTTCAATGTGTTTCGTCTTCGCATGGAAGACCGGATTCTTGGCTAACTGAATAGCACTCATAGAATCCAAATTGAATGTAGAGATAGCATCAATACCAAGGTCAGCAAACCAAACAACCCAATCAAATGGCCTCCTTGCAAGCCTCAGTGGTGGCTGCAATATACTTGGCCTCTGTAGTAGAAAGGGTCGTGCATTTCTGCACCCTGGACATCCAAGAAACAGCACCTCCAACATAGGTGAATACATAGCCGGAAGTGGACTTCCTACTATCTGCATGTCCTGCATAATCAGAGTCAGTGTACCCCACGATCCTGTATCCTGGCTGCCATAGCATATGCACATATCTGACATGCCCTTCACGTACCTCATGATACCCTTCACGGCATCCCAATGCTTCTTGCCAGGTGTAGCCATATAGCGTGCCACAATACCAACTGCAAAGGCAATATCTGAACGAGTGGCTATCATGGCATACATAAGATTGCCCACTGCGGATGCATAGGGAATCTTGGCCATCTCGGCCCTCTGCTCATCTGTTTGCGAACAATCAGCTTGTGATACCTTCACATAAGAAGGCAATGGATAACCAATAGGCTTTACGTCCTGAATGCGGAAGCGCTCAAGGACTTTATGAATGTACTCCCTTTGTGATAAGTAGAGGAGTCCCTGATGCCTATAATGTCTAATGCACATACCAAGTATGTGAGCGGCCTATCCAAGATCTTTCATCTCAAAGCTCTTCTTGAGCTGAGCCTTAAGAGCATCTAGCTCATCATGAGTTTTCCCAGCTATCAGCATATCATCCACATAGAGTACCAAAATCAATAAAGAACCATCACGTGCTTTCTTCGTGTAAACATACGGATCCATAGCAATCTAGCTGTAGCCCTGTGACTGCATAAAGGCATCAAACTTATGATACCACTCCCTAGGTGCCTGTTTCAAGCCATATAGACTTTTCTTCAATTTGCACACTAGGTGTTGCCTGCCAGATTCTACAAAGCCCTTAGGTTGCTCCATATAAATCTCATCATGCAAGTCCCCATGTAAAAAAGCCGTCTTGACATCCATCTTTGGTATAAATCCAAGTCAAGCTGAGCAACCAAAGCCAAGACTAAGCGTAGGGTGGTCATCTTAACCACAGGCAAAAAGACCTCGTCAAAGTCCACACCATGCTCCTGCTTAAAACCCTTTGCTACCAATCTAGCCTTGTATGCCTGCTTGGGGTGTCCAGGGGTACTTTTTAGCTTGTACACCCACTTGCATAGCAAAGCCTTCTTGCCCGTAGGCAAGGAAACCAAATCCCAAGTGTCATTCATATGCAGGGAGTCTATCTCAGAGTGCATAGCCCTCTCCCAGGAGTAATTGTCACCCTTGCGCATAGCCTCATCATAGGTGAAAGGCTCTCCTACATCTGTAACCAAGACATAATGCATCGAGGGCTGAAATTTATCAGGTGGATGTCTGTCTCTAGTAGACCCCCCTCACGGTAGGTTCTACTGCATGCCCAACTGCTTGTCCAACACCCTGACCATGAGCATTTGCTGTAGCTGTAGGCTGTCCAACTGGTTGTGTGGGAGCTCTCAGCTCCTCCTAAAATATGACCTTGCGAATCTCAACAACTCTCTCAAGCTGCCTATGCATTTTGTCTTCATGGAAGACTACATCATGATGGCGGATGACTTTCTACGCCTACGGATCCCAGAGACGATAACCCATCTCGCCTGCATCCCCATAACCAAGAAAAATGCATTTGACACTCTTGGGATCCAGCTTACTTCTCTTGTCCCTGGGCACATGGCAAAATGCCTCACATCCAAAGACACGGAGATGCGCATAAGAGGGAGGTTTTCTAGTCCATACCTCCTCTGCAACCTGGAAATCCAAACCACTAGAGGGTGATCTGTTTATGACATGCACAGTTGTACTGACTACCTCAACCCAAAAGCTCTGTGGCAGGTATGCATGGCTAAGCATACTGCGTACACGCTCCTGGATGGTTCTATTCATCCGCTCAGCCAAACCATTCTAGGGGGACATAACTACTCAAAAGCACGTGAGACATACTCACCCCCATTATCTGTCCTTAGGCATTTTAGCCTATACCCAGACTGGTTCTCAACCAACACAAGCAATTTGTGAAACACAGCCAAGACATCGGATTTCAACTTAATTGGATAAGCCCAAATTTTTCGTGAAAAATCATCTATGAATGTAAAAAAATACTTTGCACCACCCATAGACTGACAAGGCATGGGCCCACATACATCCGAATGTACCAATGCCAAGGGCTCACTCATGCGTGGCCTACCAGACTTCTTATGCGTAGACCTAGTCTGCCTGCCATAAAGACAATGCTCACATGAATCAAAACATGCATAATCAAGGGGCGGCAAGTACTGCAAACCAGAAAGCATTTTCATTCCCATATGGCCCAAATGGGCATGCCAAAGAGATACATGTGGGATAGAACCCACATACAAAACATGATCAAGGGAAGAAGCTGATACAATCAAGGGGTAGAGACTGCCAGCCTTGGCACCTCTCACAATCACAAGTCTGCCACGAGTGATCTTCCATGCAGAGTCTCAAAAGCATACATGATATCCTGCATCATCAAGCTGTCCAACTGACATGAGACTGCGTGTCAAAGCAGGTACATGAGACTGCATGTCAAAGCAGCTTAACATCACTAATGCCCATAATATCAAGAGAGCTGTCATCACCCGAGCACATAAAACCCGAAACAGTACGGCATGAATGAAACCACTCTCGGCAAGGTGTCACATGACAGGACGCACTTGAGTCCAAGAGCCAACACTGTGCATACATAGAGTGTATCTTTGTCATCTGTGAAGCACTGAAGAAGTTGCTAGGATATAATCATCATCATCAACTTTCTCAGGCTGCATAACATTGATCTCTTCAATTTTAACACTGGACTTTGCAGGTAATATGCTGTGATCAGAAGACTTATCCTGCACTTTGTCTTGCCCCTTATCTTTGCGCCTTTCATTGCGCAATTCATGGCATTGTGGCCTAATATGGCCCTTTTTTCCACAATGGTGACAAGTAACATCTACATTCCTGCTATGGGATTTGCTACGTGACTTCCCACGAGACTTGGACCGAGATTTTTGAGAATCCCATCCACAGCCATTACCACTGCCATGCTTTCCATATCCATCATTCTTGCCTCTAACTATCATAGCATGCGACACACGAGAGGCATCCGAATTCTTACGGTTAACCTCTTCTTGCAAAGAGCACTCTCAACATTATATAATTTCAAGGTAGTAGCAGAGGCACTGTTGAGAATATCAAATGATGTATGCCCATAGAGGCTGAATGTGTGCCCAATAGAGGCTTTCCCATAAGTGGCTTTGTATGAGAGATATGACAAAGATGTATGCTCTAGAAGCTCTAACAAGAGATGTCCAAAATCCCATATGCACAGTGAGGTACAGTGGTACTATCCAAAAAGCTATAAAGGCATGTACTTGACACTCATTTCAATGTAACGGCACTATCAATTTGATTCACTCAAGATTGTGTTTATGAGTCCAAGCTAATCTATCCTGGAACCTAATTCACTTGAGTTACAATCTCTCATTTTGATAATGTATCGTGTGTTTGATTTGCGTCCACCATAGCTAACTAGCTCTAGATCCGTGTTTCTTAACAGGCACATAATGCAGTGCAGAATACATCCCATGACTCATTAAGAGTACCAAGCAAGAAAAGAGGAGTGATACCCTCTGCAAAAGTGATGTCCTGCGAAGTCAAGTTCTTGAGTATAGCATGGAACTGGCTCAAGTGAGCAGACATAGTCACATTCTCCTTCATGCGGAGATCCATAAGTTGCTTTAGCCAATACATCTGACTCGCTGGACTTTTTCTTGTCATAAAGATTTTTTATCTTTTCCCACAACTGTCATGCACTTTGTTCTTCCTCAAAGACATTATAGTGAACCTATACTATGAGAGACAATACAATACTGGACTTGCATAACTCATCAAGCTCAAGCCATTCCTCATCTGGCATAGTTGCAGGCGGATGCTCACTTAACCTCAAAGGTTTGATCTGTGATTTTTGCACCAACACCTGCCAAATCTGGCTCTTCCAATAAGAGTAATTCGTACCATCAAGCTTAGTGATGTTGAAAATAGCATGATCAATGGACGAACTCACCATAATGCAGGCTGGAAGACTATAGACAGTTCAAAACTGCTTGTTGTTTACTGCAGAAAATGACAAAAAAAATCACCAAAATCGAGGAAAAATGGCGAAGAAAGTGGAACCAAAGTTGCTACCCACCAAGTACTAGTGAAAGTACATCATTTCAGAGTGTTTCAGCATGAAAAATCTATGTCAGTCCATACATATATGCTTGCTGTAATAAATTTCAGATTTCAGTAAAAGAGAGCTAACATTGCCAAAATCGGATCCCAAGGTAATCAGATACTGCCAAGACCAAAGTCGGCATCATGCGGGCAGAGCATAAGCATATGACGGTCGATAAGCATGAATCCAATACCCAAGTATGTCATACAAATATTTGCTAGTGAGTAGGCACACCCCCTAGGCAACAGGGCAAAGTGTTCCTGCCACTACCAAAACTTGACACAAGTAGGTGTCAATTCACAAAGATACGGATCCAAAACTGAGACTTAGCTCATAAGCATACAGTGAACCAAGACATATGATGTATCATCCCAAAAGGTAAGAAGTCCCAAAGTCTCAAGTGTCTATAACTGCTTAATAGCATGTAACGGCTCAATGCATAAAAGTACCACCTGCTCAATGTCTGATAAGCATTCAAGAATGCTCCCATTGGCACAAAAGCCGTATGTACGAGCTCAAGGGCTCAAGCCAAAGCAAGACACAGTGCCAATGACATAAGTCCAAGACAATACATCAATAGTACATCCCGAACATGTAGGCGGTAGAGCATCCGTATGGAGCATCCATAAGCATGTAAGATATCAAATACATCCCAAGATACAACTCTGGCAAGCCAATAAATAGCTCAAGTAAGCTTCGAGAATCCAAGGTCAAGCCAAGACCGAGCTCCAGTAGCAATAGGCTCCAAACAATGTAACTAGCATGTAGTAATGACATAGGCTAAGCATGTCAAGATTGGTCAGACATAAGCAACATACATGCCACAAGTACATCCAAGACGGAGCATCCAAATGCTTTACAAAGCGAGCTCAAGCTCAACCAATGATCCCGAATCAAAACCAAGCTCTATGTCGAGCCCCAAGTGTCAATACATCACCATATATGTCCGAAACATAGCCCGAAAAGCATAGGCATAAGTATACATGAGTAAAATGACTTCAGCCCAACTCTGTACAGTAGTGATTTACTGTTCAAAATTGAGAATTTCAGCACCAAAATCAGCTCCAAATGGTTGCCAAACAATAGGCATACATTCCCCTAACATCCGGGCATCAAACGGGACCAACCGGGCATCAAATGACAATGCCAAACAAGCTGTAGCATCAAATGTCAGTGTAACACTGTCAAAACTGCCTGTGGACTATTATGACAATCCCAAAACAGTGTTAAATTAGTCCAAATGCTATGCCAACACATCAACCATCAAAACCAAGCATAAAAGCATGTTCATATGCCTGAAATGAAGCCTTTCCAAGTGCCAATGGAGGGGGAGAGCTGTTGTTGTGACTGTCAATGTTGAAGACGCATATGGGAGGACTGGTGATTTCACCAACTGTAAATGCTGGTCCTTGGCCTGCAAAAAATGGTGGCCAAGCTTCGGAGGGGTCCGATTAAAGCCAAGTAAGGCTTCAAACAAGCTCTAGCAAGTCTTGTTCAAAGGCAAGTGAGATATGAAGCAAGGGAGCTTCAATGGTGGCTGCCCCAATCTTGTTTACAACTTGCTGAAAGGTGAGAAGGATCGAAGCTTGCACGCGAGCTATGGTGGGAGAGCAAGAGCAAGAAAGAGAGAGACAAAAAATGGGAACTCCAATGGTCACAATGTGTGACCGGGCCTTCCTTTATTTACTAGTCACTAAAATGAATGTAAAGAATAAAGTGATGTGATGGGCACCCGCCACCTGCAGTGTGCAGTGGCGGGTACTATCAGTGTAGTAATACACGGGGCGGCACGACGGAGGCGCCTTTACCCCCAACAACCTCCCACTTAAAGGCGAATCTGCCCTAGTGAGAGAGAAAAGAAAAAAGAAAAGACAGTACAAATGTACATAGGTACAAGGGATGAGGAAAGGCAACATCTCATCTAATGCCCATCAATCTCCTGAGGAAGGCAAAGCGCTCAGTAGTGAGGCTTTTCGTGAACAGATCTGCAGGATTCTCGTCAGTGGAGATCTTGACAAGGTCAATAGACTTGTCCTCCACAACACCACGTATGAAGTGATACCTCACCTCAATGTGTTTTGTCTTCGCATGGAAGACCGGATTCTTAGCCAACTGAATGGCACTCATAGAATCCGAATGCAGTGTAAGTATAGCATCAATTCCAAGGTCAGAAACTAGACGGCCTAGCCACATGGCCTCCTTGCAAGCCTCAATTGGATGCAACATACTCGGCCTCAGTGGTAGACAAAGTCGTACACTTCTGAACCCTGGACATCCAAGAGACAGCCCCTCCAGCATAGGTGAATACATAGCCAGAAGTGGACTTCCTACTATCTGCATGTCCTGCATAATTGGAGTCAGTGTACCCCACGATCCCTGTATCCTGGCTGCCATAGCAAATACACATATCTACTATGCCCTTCAGGTACCTCATGATACCCTTCACGACATCCCAATGTTTGCTGCCAGGTGTAGCCATATAGCGTGCCACAACACCAACTGCATGTGCAATATCTGGACGAGTGGCTATCATGGCATACATCAAACTGCCCACGGCTGAAGCATAAGGGATCTTGGCCATCTCGGCCCTCTGCTCATCTGTCTACGGACAATCGGCCTATGATACCTTCACATAAGAATGTAATGGACAGCCAATAGGCTTTACGTCCTGCATGCGGAAGCGCTCAAGGACTTTATGAATGTACTCCCGCTGTGAGAGATACAAAAGCCCCTGATGCCTATCGCGCTTAATGCGCATCCCAAGTATATGTGAGGCCTGTCCCAAATCCTTCATCTCAAAGCTCTTCTTCAACTGAGATTTAAGAGCATCTAGCTCATCATGAGCTTTCCCTGCTATCATCATATCATCAACATAGAGTACCAAGATAAGCAAACTGCCATCACGGGATTTCTTCGTGTAAAGACACGGATCCATAGCACTCCTGTTGTAGCCCTGTGACTGCATAAAGGCATCAAACTTATGATACCATTCCCTAGGTGCCGTCTTGACATCCATCTGATATAGATCTAAGTCAAGCTGTGCAACCAAAGCCAAGACTAAGTGTAGGGTGGTCATCTTAATCATAGTAGAGAATATCTCATCAAAGTCCACACCATGTTCCTACTTAAAACCCTTTGCTACCAATCTAGCCTTGTATGCCGACTTGGGGTGTCCAAGGGTACTTTTCAGCTTGTACACCCACTTGCATGGCAAAGCCTTCTTGCCCTTAGGCAAGGCAACCAAATCCCAAGTCTCATTCTTATGCAGGGAGTCTATCTCGGATTGCATAGCCCACTCCCAGGAGTGACTGTCACCCCTGCGCATAGCCTCATCGTAAGTGAAAGGCTCTCCTGCATCTGTAACCATAACATAATGCATAGAGGGCTGAAATCTGTCAGGTGGACGTCTGTCTCTAACAGACCGTCTCACCACAGGCTCTATTGCCTGTCTAACTGCCTGTCCAACACCCTGGCCCTGTGGAGGAACTGCTGCAGGCTGTACTATTGGCTGTGCTGGAGCTCTAGGCTCCTCCTGAAAGATCACTATGCGGATCTCAACCATCTTCTCAGGCTGCCTGTGCATCTTGTCTTCATGGAAGACGACATCATGGCTGTATACTATTTTCCGTGCCTGCGGATCCCATAGGCGATAGCCCATCTCTCCTGACTCACCATAGCCAAGGAATATGCATTTAATGCTCTTTGGATCCAATTTACTCCTCTTGTCCTTGGGCACATGGCAGAATGCCTCACATCCAAAGACACGGAGATGCGCATAAGAGGGTGGCTTACCAGCCCAAACTTCCTTTGCAACCTGGAAATCCAATCCACTAGAAGGCGATCGATTTATGACATGCACTGCCATACTAACTGCCTCAGCCCAAAAACTCTGGGGTAGACCTACATGGCTAAGCATAAAGCGCACACGCTCCTGAATAGTCCTGTTCATGCACTCAGCCAAACCATTCTGGGGTGGGGTGTAAGGGGCAGTCAACTGACGCTTAATACCCCTGTCATTACAAAACTGCTCAAAAGCATGCGAGACATATTCTCCCCCATTATCTGTCCTAAGGCATTTCAGCCTATACCCAGTCTGGTTCTCAACAAGAGCAAGCCATCTCTGAAAAACTGCCAAGACATCGGACTTCTGCTTTATGGGATAAGCCCACACTTTCCTAGAAAAATCATTAATGAAGGTAACAAAATACTTGGCACCACCCATAGACATGCAAGGCATAGGCCCACAAACATCGGAATGCACCAATGCCAAGGGCTCACTTATGCGTGACCTACCCGATTTCTTATGCGTAGACCTATTCTACTTACCATAAAGACAATGATCACACGAGTCAAAACATGCATAATCCAAAGGCGGAAGATACTGCAAACCAGATAACATTTTCATTCCCTTCAAAGACATGTGCCCTAAACGAGCATGCCAAAGTGATACATGTGGGATAGAACCCACTGCCAAAACACGGTCAACTGAGGACCCAGATACAACAAGAGGATAGAGGCTGCCAGCCTTGGCGCCTCTAGCAAGCACAAGTCTGCCACGAGTAATCTTCCAGGCAGAATCCCCAAAACATACATGAAATCATGCATCATCCAGCTATCCTGCAGACATAAAATTGCGTGTAAGCGCATGTACATGATGTACATCCCTAAGAAAAAATGAACTGCCAGTGGAAAACTACAACTGAATATCACCACAGCCCACAATATCAAGAGACCTGTCATCTCCAAGTCTGACTGATCCAGATAGAGTATGGTAAGAGTGAAACCACTCACGGTAAGGCGTGACATGGAAGGACGCACCTGAATCCAATAACCAACACTGTGCATACATACTAGGCATCTCAGTCAAGTGTGAAGCATAAGAAGAACTAACTGCAAGTATAAACTCATCCCCACCATCGGACTCCTCAGTCTGCGTGGCATTAATTTCCTCAATCTTGACGCTGGACTTCGCAGGTACTATGCTGCGATCAGAGGACTTCTCCTGCACTTTATCTTTCCCCTTATCCTTGCGCTTCTCATTGCGCAACTCATGACACTGTGGAATATGGCCCTTTTTCCCACAATGATGGCAAGTGACATTTGCATTGCGCCCACGCGACTTACTATGCGACTTGCCACGAGATTTAGACCGACCCTTCTGCGAGTCACGGCCTCGGCCATTACCATGGTCATACCTATCATTCCTGCCTCTAACTGTCAAAGCATGACTACCACGAGAGGCATCCAAGTTTTTGCGATTCACCTCTTCCTGAAGAAGAGCACTCTCAACATCTACCAATTTTAGAGTAGCACTAGAGGCACAAAGAGCAGTGTAGAATACATCCCATGACTCATTCAGAGTCCCAAGCAAGAAAAGAGGAGTTACTTCCTCTCCAAAGGTGATATCCTGCGAAGTCAGGTTCTTCAGTATAGCATGGAACTGGCTCAAGTGAGCAGACATAGTCGCATTATCCTTCATGCGCAGATCCATAAGTTGCTTCGACCAGTACATCTGACTCGCCAGACTTTTCTTATCATAAAGATTCTTGATCTTATTCCATAGATCCCATGCACTCTGTGCTTCCTCAAATACATTATAATGTACCTATTCAGTGAGAGACAATACAATCGTAGACTTGCATAGCTTATCAAGTTCAAGCCAGTCGTCATTGTCTATAGTTTCAGGCTGCTCCCCACTCAACCGAAGTGGCTTAATCTGAGATTTCTGCACCAAGACCTGCCAAATTTGACTCTTCCAATAAGAGTAGTTGGTATCATCCAACTTTGTGATGTTAAATATGGCATTATCAGTCGAAGAGGACGCCATAATGCAAGTTGGAAATGCACAGACGATGTAAAACTGCTGGCTGTTTTACTGCAGAAAATGCCCAAAAAATGACCAAAACGGGGTCCAAAGGGCGAGCAAAGTGTGCCAAAAGTTGCTGCCCACTTAGTACTAGGTGCGGTACACCAAATTAGGATATTTCAGCATGAAAAGTACACCTCAGTCCACCAATAACTGCTTGTTGTAATAAATTGCAGGTATGCAGTCTAGAGAGCAAACTGTCCCAAAATAGGATCCAATGTCAAGCAAACAATGCTAGGTCCAAAGCCAGCATGAAACAGACATAAGCAAAGCCAATGACAGTGAAAAGAACATGAGCTCAACACCGAAGCATGTCAAAATAACATCTGCCAGTGAAAGGCACACCCCCAGACACTCTAGGCAAAGTGTTCCTGTAACTGCCAAAACCTGACACAAATAGGTGTCTGCTCAAAGAGAGATCCAAATATGAGACTCAGCTCATAAGCATCCTGTGAACCAAGAGTACATCAATGCATATCCATAAAGATCGGAGTATGATCCCAAAGTCTCAATGCGTATGTAGCTGCTCAAGACATAAACTGCTCCAAATACATGTAAGTACTCCAATAGCATGCAACTGTCAAAGGTCAAGCAAGCATGTAAAATGCTCCCACTGGCACAAAAGGCATACAAAGCGAGCTCAGAAGCTCAAACAACCCAAGAGAAAGCACCAGTGATAAGTGACCCTGTCAATGCATCAAGCGCATCCAAGAGAGCATGACATACATGAAGCACCGGTCGTATTAACCATGAAGCAATACATAAGCCCAAATAAGCTCTCGGTCAACTCAATGACATCCAAATAGCAACCAAGATCAGTGATCAAGTAAGCCGGGAATGCTCAAATACATCCAAATCCAAGCTTCAAATGTCGGTATGGCATACATGAACCAAATAGCATATGTCACGAACCAAAGCATGTAATGCAAAAGCCTAACTGTCAAGCAGAGACATGAGGCATAGGCGGTCCACGAGCATACCAAGTCGGTCCAAATGCCAGTGAAGACGGAGCTAATGCGAAGCTCAAAAGCATCCCATAATCTTATACATATGCTCCAAGTCATCCCCAAATGTCAGAGACAACATGCCAAAGCTCAAAGCATACATCCGGTATCGGTAGGTAAGTGCCAAAGCATGTAAAGTACCTTCAGCCCACTGTTATTCCAGCATATATTTACTGTTCTAAACAATAGATTTCAGCCCCGAATTCAAGCCAAAATCATGGTCAAACCAAATGCATACATCCCCAATACATCCGGGTAGAAAGTAGACCGCATACGGGCATCAAATAGCTCCAATGGAATGAGACATAAGCAACAAATGTCAGTGTCAGGGGTGCTGCCCTGTTTCCAGCACTGTTATGCAGTGAATGACAGTTTCAAATCTGAGAATGATCAGCTCCCAACCTCAATGTCAAGCCAAAGCATCAAAATGACATCCAAAAAGGCTCAAATGCCCTCCAAATAGGCCAATGATGAGTGCTCCATGAGCAACAAAGCATTCAGCTGTAAAACGTGGAGGTCAAAGTCTGAAAATGGGCGCCATATTCAGCGTGTTGAGGCCTGGAGTGCTGCTGCCAATCACGTGGAGTTAGGATGGTTGGGGGGGGGCTCAATGATGGCCCAAGGTAGGCACATACCAAGCCATGAAGGCCCAATGCAAAGGGGAGGGAAGATATGAGCTATGGAGCTCAAGAAGAGTGGCTGCCCTTTGTTCCTGCCTTGTTTCAAACTGAGAATACACTCAAATGCCTGCAAATGCTGAAGCAATACCTCAAGGGCAAGGGCCTGATGAAGCTCAAGAAGGCCGGGATGGAGCTCGGGAAGCCGGGGAGAGTTGGGAGCTCAAGAGGTCGGCTATGGCTGCCGGGATGGAGACCCAATGCGTGAAGCGAGTCGATGCGAAGGTCGGGAAGCACCAAGTCGAGCTCGAGCAAGAGAATGCCAAGCTCTGATACCAGTTGAAAGGTGAGAAGGATCGAAGCTTGCATGCGAGCTATGGCGGGAGAGCAAGAGCAAGAAAGAGAGAGACAAGAAATGGGAACTCCAACGGTCACAATGTGTGACCGGGCCTTCCTTTATTTACTAGTCACTAAAATGAATGTAAAGAATAAAGTGACGTGACGGGCGCCCGCCACCTGCAGTGTGCAGTGGCGGGTACTATCAGTGTAGTAATACACGGGGTGGCACGGCGGAGGCGCCTTTACCCCCAACACCTGCGAGACCTAAACTGAAGTAAACCCTGAAGAAATGATCAAATATCTCTGATGTAATGCCTTGAAGGTTCCCAACAATGCCGGAAGGTGCTCGGGAAGCCGGGCATTGACGGGAGCTCGAAGGAGTCGAATATGGTTGCCGGGAAGGAGACCCAATGCAAGTAGGGAGTCGATGGGATGCTGAGAATGCCACGAACCAAGCTCAAGAGTCGGAAAGCAAAGCTCTGATACCAGTTGAAAGGGAGCGACGGATCGAATGTTGGACTCGAGAGCTATGGCGAGAGAGCAAGAGCAAGAAAGGGAGAGACTAGAAATGGGAACTCCAACAGTCACAATGTGTGATCGGGCATTTCTTTATTAAAATTGTCACTAAAAGAATAAAGAATAAAGTGATGGTGACGGACACTCGCCACCTGCAGTGTGCAGTGGCGGTGACTGTCAGTGTAGTAATACACGGGCGGCTAGGCGGAGGCGCCTTTACCCCCAACATCTAACTCACTTAAAAAGGCACCTATTTTCATACTATGGTTCTAATAGATATGTCATCTTGACTGACATACCATATTATTAGCCTTTGGTAATTGGGTGGGGAATATTCCCGCTATCCTTGGGTTGGGGACCTTACCTTGAATCCTTGCTAGTGGCCCCTATGGCATCCTTGAACTAGTAGCCACCTCTACTATGGTGCCATTCTTGTTACCCACCAAAGTAAGGGCTCTTGATAACTCCCACAACTCCACAACTCCATGTAGCATGCCTTGAGTCCTTACCAACTTAATTGATACGACCAACCCTTAGGCCGGATCCACATAGGTCACCTTTTTACCATTCAGTAACTCGTAGGCTGGAACCACATAGGTTAACTTTTTACCATTCCGTCACATAGACCTATTGCTTTTGTTCATTATGGAGGGCTTATAACTTCGAGCATCATGGAATATTGGTGGCACCTTACTAGGGTGGCGCATTGAGCATCTCCAACCAAAATTCCAAAGTTGTATTGGCCTAGTGGTAGCAGTGGGGCCTTGCCTTCATAAGATGTGTAGCTCAAGTAGCTTTGTTGACAAATAAGACAAATATTTTTTTTTTGAAATGGGCACTATGTTACAAGTTGGGGGTGGTGGAAAATGAAGCTAAGCACACACTTTTCTAGCATGTATAACTACCCTAAGACTTATTGATAATGAAAATGCGTGGTTTATCTATACTACTATAGTATTTTCGATGTAGGTTCACGAACCCCTAAACCTCTGGAGGGCTTGCCAAACCTACCCCTTCTCGCTTTCTCTTCTCTTTCCCTTCCTCCTTTTCAATCACAAGTGTAATCTCTCCCTCTCTTCCCCCTCTCCTTTTTAGTTAAACCCCCCTCTTTCTCACATATAATCTCTATTTGTCTCTTCTATCTCCCTTTTCTAATTAAATCAAAAAAAATTTAAACATCTATTTCTCCCCCTTTTTAAATCAAAAGTTTCTCCCTCTCTCTTCTCCCCCTATTTTAATTAGAAGAAAATAAAAAAGAGGAGAGAGAAAAGAAGAGAGAGAGAGAGAGTGTGTAAAATAGAGAGAGGAAAAAGAAAAAAAGAG
Organism: Lygodium microphyllum; assembly: GCF_053477565.2. Taxonomy (NCBI): domain Eukaryota; kingdom Viridiplantae; phylum Streptophyta; class Polypodiopsida; order Schizaeales; family Lygodiaceae; genus Lygodium; species Lygodium microphyllum. The sequence goes on from NC_141155.1 coordinate 134,842,054, forward strand.
AAGGGGAAAGAAGGAAAAAAGAGGAGAGAGAAAGGTAGCGATGAAAGAGAGAAGAGAAAAGAGGAGAGGGAAACCAAAAGGGGAGAGAGAGAGAGAGAGAGAGAGAGAGGAGGAAAAGAGAAGATTAAAAACAATAGGAGAGAAAAAAAAGTAAAGAGCAAGAGAGAAAATAAAAGAAAAAAGAGGAGAGAGAAGGAAAAAGGGGGGAGAGAGGAGAAGAGGAAATAGAAGATGAGAGAGAGAGTGAGAAGGAATAAAATGGAGAGAGGAAAAATAAAAAAAGGAGGGGGAGAAAAAGAAAAGAGGAAAGAAGAAAAAAGAGGAGAGAGAGAGAGAGAGAGAGAGAGAGAGAGAGAGAGAGAGAGAGAGAGAGAAAAGAAGTAGGCAGAGAGGGGGGAGAGAAGAAGACAGAGAGAGAACAAAAAAGAGGAGAGAGAAGCAAAGAGAGGGAGAGAGAAAGGCAATGATGAAAGGGGAGAGAAGAAAAGAGAGGAGAGAGACAAGCAAAGAGAGAGGAAAAAGAGGAGAGAGAGAGAGAGAGAAGCACACGACAACTTTGCTTCCCTCATATCCACTCCATCACTCCATAGTAGCAAAGTTGTTGCGAAAGAGAATAGCATTCTTTGTGTGCAAAGGTAACGCTAGTTGGTAACAAAAATGTGTGATTGATACTGACACTAAAACCTCTCAAGGACTGGGCAAAGCCAACCAATTCACAACTAGAAAACTGGCCGGTGTGTATTTCTTTTACTCTAATCTAAATTTGTAAGATGTATGCGTCAATAGGTTGGCGATTAGGTATAAATAATAAATCATTACTCGAATGGTGCCAACTGATTTGATTTGGGTTAAAGCCAAGGATTGTTGGTGAGATTGTTGTGTGACGGGGGAGCTTTTATAGGAGCCCACTGCTTCTCCATACGCAGCCACTTTTTTAATCTTATTCTGGCCGGTTTGACGAGGCAGCGGAAGGGATCTAGGTTACTACCGTGGTCGCAGATCTCCAGCCATGATATCATAAACAGTTGCGCGTGCAGATTTCAGATGATGGACGTACTGTGAAGAATGACAGCGATGAGGAAGGAGCACCAGGTCCGTGCTGCTGTGCTGATTCTGTGCCTCCTGCAACAAGCCAGCGCGTCCCGCACGCTCGACCCCGGGTCCGAGCACGATGCCGCCGCGGACCTGGATGCCAACACTTTCAATTCAACCCTGAGATCTGCGCCGGCGCGCTGGGCCATCGTTGAGTTTTATGCTCACTGGTAAGGCGGCTTATTTTACTTGCCATTTTAACTGATGGCTTTGCTTTTGGCGTCCATGCCAGAAATGTGAGAGTAGTATTGTTCACTGAAGTTATATCACAAGCTCCTCGACAGCTTTTCATTCTGGTGTCCTGTGCTACTCGTTTTGCTTGCCTTTGAACCGAGGGCCTGATTTTGGCATCCATGTTGCAATTACGAGAGTATCATCAAACCGACACAATTTTGTATTTGAAGACTAATTACTAAGCTACTCGAGAGCTTTTCACTCAGGAATGCGGGAAAATGTGCTCTCTTTTTTTTTATAGATGGGGGCTGTCAACTTGTGCTATTTTACTATCAGATCAAATTATGGCACAGGTGCCTTTCTGGGTTAAGTTATTGTAAGAAGCTATAATAACTTATTGCATGTAGAGAAACTTTGTACCTCTACTGAGTTTACTACATTGTAATATTTAAGACCTAGATGTAGAAGACTTGGATCTGCCTTGTTTCACTTGACAAGGTCAACAAGTCTCTAGCCATTCCAAAATAATTATTGAGTGCATATCATGTTTCAAGCACCTCAAGGCATCTCAAAGCGGCACACACTGTTCCATGCAATAATTCAGCCTGATGAAGTGTTTGATGCTCACAATCTTTTCCTTACACTTGTGTTTACCTTTCAAGATATTTACACATCCATTGCTTTACAAGGGACAAAGCATAAGGGAAGAAATGTTTTTAGTGAATTAGATGTGACCCCTCTACTAAAAACTAGATTTTGAGAGAGACGATGGTAACACTTGGGTTGATGTAGGGTGCTTCAAGGCATATGAAAATTTTAGCCTTCATTTAGAGGTTGGATTTATTCAACATCATGAACCAAGTGAGGGTTAGGTGTGCTATCTTGACTTGGGATATATAGTGCAATGCTTTGTAAATTGGCCATAATGAACTTCTTCAATGTACTTGCTACTCCTTTGTTGACAAGGTCAAGGAGATCCTAGCTTACCACAATGTGATGAAGAAACTAGGAATCCCTTTGTCGGAGGCAAAACTAACTTATGCATAGTATTCACAACACTTGGCCCTTCAATCCTTGTACAATGGATGGTCAATTATATAAATACCTTTACATGGCATCAAAATGGGTGCAACCATAGTACACATCCATCTGCTAGCATGAATTGCACCTTGCAAGAATTCTTTGTAGATAGTCTATCCCAAATTCCAATAGTTAATACATTCAATAACTTAGCTCTCAATTGTGAATTTGTTGGTTTAACTTCTCAATATGCTTCCACATGAATTTCAACAGTATACCAATGCACTTATTGGCTAGGTTGGCACCTCTTTTGAACAAATAAAGAGAAAATTCACACAAGTTCAGTCAAAGTAAAATGATGTGCCACAATCTAGTCTCAAAAGGAGGGAATATAATTTTGAGTAGGAGTTGTTCGAAGCAAAGGAATTGTTAGAAGTGTGGTGGGCTATGGAGAGGTTGGGAGAGAAAGAGAGTGTTTACGCTTAGAAATTGCAAGACCATATACTTAGCTAGTGACAAGGTAGGGCAAAACATTAAAAAAAGTAATGAGGACAATGGGAAAGCAAGGCGAAGATTGTGAGCTATCCAAAGTGTACCCCCAAGTGTAAAGAAATGCTTGTCTATGGAGTACAAAACACAATTGTATGAAATTCACAGATTGATATAGAAACACAATTAGTGTCACAAGACTGTGACAACTATTACCTTTTTTGTTGATTTTTTTATTACATATTTTATTTGGTTTTTCTTTTTGGAAGGATCCCTCTTGAAATCTTAACGCCGGAGTTACATGGCCAATATGTGAAACCGATAGGAATGTCTAGTGAGTCAAGACTAGACAGTTAAGGTCCGGTACAAGTCTGGAAGAGACTGATGGCACTGTAGATTGACAAGCCTAGAAGAGACTTGTGAAAGTGTTTATGGACAAGTGTGTTGAAGAACTAGCCTGGAAGAGACTAGTTCAAAGTGAAGATGGACAAGTCTTCAAGAGATTAGTCCATGTGGGGTCATCAGTGGAAATTCACTTTCAGTTGAGCTACATTACAAATTTGGGTGTAGCTATAGTTTGCAAAGATGGTCAGAAGACTAGTGGGGATGCAATGGAAGCAACTCCTAAAATTTAGGGAGTTACTATTTTTGGACCCCAGAATCTGTTCGCGTCATTATCTTCGTTTTTGTACGAGGATTAATCCAGTGGTCTGTGCCGAGGATAAATTCTGCACCGAGGATGGAGAATTTTAGACCGAAAGGTTTAAACAGGGAAATTGCTACATGTATGCCATGTTTCACAATTTGGGGAAAAATTTCCAAAAGAGAGAGAGAGAGCAGCACAAAAACGAGTTTCAATGCATGAGGGGCATAAAGGGGGCTCATTTGAGATGGACAGCTGCAGATGGAGAGCTCTTGAGAGCTGGTCTACCTTGTCTATGATGCATAGAGGGCTAAGCTTGCTTCCTACTCTCTCTTTCTCTTCCTGAAAGTATGGTTATGCTGCAGAATCAAGGGCCTTTCTTTTGATTCAGGTGCAACTGTGTGGAATATGCTGTTTTTGTATGATGCAAGAGCCTCCTTTCTCCAGGAACAGGAGCAGTTGTATGCTGTCCCAGCAGGGACAGGTGAGGGTGGCAATCTCACCAAGTAAGTGTCTGAAACAGCACTGAATCAGTACTGTTTTTGGACTCTTCAGAGGCTATTTCAGAGCCCAATTGATGCCAGAATCAAGGGGCATTTGGCCCAGATGATGCAGGATAGTGCAGGGAGCAGTATGAACTGAAAACAGGTTTCAGAACAGGTCTGAATCAGTAATTACAGTGGGCTGAACAGTACAGGGAACAGTATGAGTTGTAAACAGGTGTCAGAATAGGTCTGAACCAGTAAATACAGCAGGCTGAAATGGTCAATTCTGCACTCCAACCAGAAGATTCAGACTTGGGCAGAGTTTCCCCTCTTGGTCAACTTGATTTGGGTCAGTAATTGTATTGTTATGCTGTCAAATTTCACCCAGAATAGGTGAAAGACAGCCCATTGTACTTTCTCTCTTTAAAAATAAAGAAATACCACAAGGGGCGCCTAACTTAGGGGCCAACAAGGTGTCTGTGTGGCAACAGGAGCATTCTAGCTTCTTGTATTTCTTCTTGTTTCTGTGTCTTTAAGTTCAGGTAAAGTGGGCGACTGTTAAATTGGGTGAAAGCATTTATTTATTTTGGTTGTACACTACCGCCCTTCCTAGTTGTTAACCCTTAAATGAACGAAGGTGGAAAATCCGGAAAAGCTAAAGCAGAAGACAAAGACAAAGGCCAAGGCAAAGAGAAATGGAAGACAAAGACGCACAAGGAGAAGAGCCCTAAATAAGGGAGAAAGGTGCACAAGGAAAAGCGCAAGTCAAAACTTTTGTAAAAGAGCGCAAGCGCATCATGGTTTAATTCAAGGAGCGTCGGGCTCTCACCTGTGCAATTTGTAAATGTAAACGGGCGGTGGAAAGGAAGCTAGGAAGATAGAAGAACAATGGGAAAAAGGGCCTAGGCTACGGCCGGCCATATAAAAAAGGGAAAAGGGGATGACCACCCAAAAGGGATTTAGGATTTTGTATATAAAGTTGAAAAGTGAATGAGAAGCTCGTTCTTGTGTGTGGCCAAAAGTAGCTCTCCTCCTCTTCTTCTTTTTCTTGTTCTTGCTTGCTTGAGCTTGTTCTTGAGAGAGGGAGTGTGAGAGTGTGAGGGAGTGAGTGTGTGAGGGGTGAGGGACCGTGGGGTAGAGAAGCTCTCCATCTTCTCCTCTCTTCTTCTCTTCTCTTCTATTCTCTTGTCTTGCTCGCGGCAATGGAGCTTGGAGCTTGGAGTGGGAGGATCGAGCTTGCTTGAAGCTTGCACTTGGATCGTGGAGCTATCGGAGTGCGCGGGAGAGGAGGTAACTCGAACGGCACGGGGGTAAGCTCACTACATCCGTAGATATGGATGGCGCGTCGGTTATGTGAGAGGTAGCCATTAGTGCTCGGCTTGGAACGCTTGAAACAATAAGCGGTCCGTGGATCTTGGTGGTTGAGTGAAAGCTCCCACATTTTGGTTCCATTGTCGGGACCAATGGATTCAAGCCTTGAGTGCTTGCGTGCTTCGAATCGAGTATCAAAGTAAGGGTTTCCCCGAACTGGTGCTTGAGATAAGTAGGAAGGGAGGGGGTTGAAGATGGTATTCGATCTCCTTGGCAAGTAGATTTTTTGCTTTTTTGAGATTTATGTTATGAGATGGAGTAGTGTAGGTATTTACTTTGTGATTTGTATGCATTTAGGATAGGAAAAAACAAAGAAAAAGAAGCAAACAATAGGGTTTTCTGTTGCTGTATAATAGGCTAAAACAGGAAAATAGGGGCATAGATCCTTGGAGTGCCGTTTGATTCGAGCACCATAGTGATTCCAGGCATGTCTGGCATTCCCTTGTAGTGTCTTGCACCTATCTGAAAGGCGCTAGACAATTCGGTGTAGCAGACGTTAGCCTAGAGGCATCGCGTGCAACTTGTGGGCCGTCCGCCGCATAGTTGGACCAGCTCGTCCGAGTCCCAGAATCGGACCCTTCCATAATCGGACCAGTCCATAATCGGATGCTCGGACAACCGTCCGATTGGACCATCCTGTCCGATCAGACCACTCGGACCAACCCGCCCGATTTTGGAAATCGGACCACTCTGACACTCGGACTCGGGCTAGCTAGAATCGGACTAGTCGAGAATTGGACCATCCTGTTCGATCCGATTCCCAGAATTGGACGTGACCAAAATCGGATCAGGCCGTCCGAGTCCCAGAATTAGACCAGTCAGAATCGGACCTCGGACTAGTCCAAAATCGGACCTCGGATCAGTCCAGAATCGGACCAGCTAAAATCGGACCAGTCCAGAATCGGACCAACCTAGAATCGGGCCACTCTGCCCGATCCGATTCCCAGAATCGGACGTGACCAAAATCGGACCACTGGGTCGATCGGACCAATCCAAAATCGGATGTCCGATTCTGATAATCAGACTCTTGAAAATCGGACGTTTGAGAATCGGACAGGTATCTAGAACACAAATTTTGACACATCTAAACCCCGAAATTGACCCCAAAGGCTACGTAGAGCCAAAGGCACATCACAGGTCCATCACTGGGCTGAAACTTAGAGCAAGTAGTACAAAATTTGGCTATAAACGGTCCTCCAAATCTTGCATGGTGTTTACCGTAATGGCCTTGCGGGCCGGAGGGGACCCCCCCCCCCCCCCCCCCCACCCAACCACCACCACCTGGGATCCTCGTAGAGGTTTGCCCCCTCCGCACCTCCCCCAAGTAGGTTGGAGAGAAAACACGCGCCGTGACAGGTCCTCCAAATTGAACCCTAGTGTAGTAATGGCTCTACACGAGCATGGATCCTCACTTGCAAAAGAGCAACCAAAAGCCCATACCCGAACAGAGAGAAATAGAGACCGTAGAACATCAATGGGCCAAACCAGCCATCAAGGGCAAAAAGGCCACACCATGAGAACACAAAGACATTGTGTTCAGACCGTGTCTAGTCAGAGCAAAATGCAACTTCAGCAAGCTATAAATGAGAAGATGACTAGATATGACACTCTCGATGAGAGATGTACCTTGAATAGCACTGCACTGACGATCCAAGACATCAGTGGAGAATCCACATCTGGTCGTGCAGTTGAGGACTCAAGGGCATCTATCAGAAGGCTTAAATTTACAAGCCGAGACCCGGAAGATGAAGACATAGTACCACCTGCTTATCTTAGGGTCAAACTCACCGCGAAAAGAGAGCATACTATCGATGCTCTGATTGATGGAGGAGTAGATTGTCAGAGTGTAGCGGTGCGGAAGCGTAGGACTGAGAGAGAGAGAACGCAGAGAGAGAAGGGAGAGAAAGAGACAGTGTACACTGAAGATCTGCTGTATAAAGAATGCTGAATACAAAGATATACACGGGCGCAGTGCGCTGGACTGCGTGTCTCCACCTCGACGATGCGACTTGCTGTCCACCTCGAAGTCTGCTGCAGTCTGCACTGTCTGCTGTCTGAAATCTGCGAACAGAGACAGAGATCTGCACGACACCGGTCTGTAATCTGCGACAGAGAATGATCGCCAAACTGCTGAAAACGTCAGCAATAAATAGGCGAAAATCTGCCTGGAATGGGGCGCCAAAATAGGGCGCAGCCTGATAAAAATCAGCTGCAGGCAGTCGGACTGCCACGTGGCAGTCCGACTGCACAGTCCGACTGTGCAGCTGGACTGTGCAGCTGCTGCCTGAAAACAGGCTATGATCTCTGACACCCCCTCTCAGAGCCTGGACAGGGCAGAAGCCTGAGGGATCTGGAATGTTGCCGAAGTAGAGCCTGAGGAAGCGCCTTCGTAAACAAATCCGCAAGATTATCCTCCGTCTTGCAATACTCCACAGTGATGGTCTCATCCAGAAGCTTTTCTCGGATGAAGTGGTACTGGATCTCAATGTGCTTCGTCCGGGCATGAAAAACAGGGTTCCTTGCCAAGGCAATGCAACTCTCATTGTCACATCGCAGCAATGTAGGACGAGTCTGGGGGCACCCAAGCTCCTCCAACAGTCTCCGAAGCCACACAATCTCGCATGTGGTGGAAGACGCGGCCCGATACTCCGCCTCAGTAGACGAAAGGGCTACCGTGGGCTGCTTCTTGCTACTCCAAGTAATAACACCTGCACCCAAAGTAAAGCAGTAACCTGTTGTAGACCGCCTGTGGTCCACGTCACCGGCCCAATCCGAGTCGCTCCAACCGGCAAGTACAAGATCTGACCCATCTGTCCCTGCGGGGTAATGAATCCCCAAATCAGACGTCCCCCTCAGATACCGAAGTATCCTCTGAGCAGCCTGCCAATGCACCGTCTTCGGTTCACTCATGAACCCTGCCAAGAGCCCAACAGCAAAACATAGATCAACCCTCGTGTTGAGAAGCCAAATCAAAGACCCGATCAACTGTCGATAGCGGGAAGCATCCGCCAAAGGAGAAGCTGAGTGGGAAGTGGCCTTCCAGTTCGGATCCATAGGAGTAGAGAGGGCCCGACAATCTTCCATCTCAAAAGACCCCAAGAGCTCCTGTACATATCTCTGTTGGGAGAGAAAGATCCCCCTCTGAGACTGAAAAATCTCATGTCCTAAAAAGAAATGGAGTAGCCCCAAATCCGTCATCTCGAACGTCCGATGTAAAGCTGACTTTGTCTCCTGGACCTGCTGTGCATCATCACCTGTGACAATCAAATCATCAACATATAATACAAACAGCACACAACCATCCTCGGAAGTGTGAACATACAGCTGCGGATCGGCCTTGGACCGCCGATATCCCAACTGAGATTGGAGGAACGAATCAATCTTCTCGTTCCAAGCTCGCGGGGCGTGCTTGAGACCATACAGGGCCTTCTTCAACCTGTAGACTTTCCCATCTGAAGAACCAAAGCCAGGAGGCTGCTCAACGTAGATCTCCTCCTTCAAATCACCATTCAGGAAGGCCGACTTCACATCCAGCTGATAAACAGGCCATCTCCTATGGCCAGCCAAAGCAAGAACAGCTCTAATGGTTGCCATACGAGCTGTAGGGGCAAAGGTGTCATGACAGTCAATCCCTGGGCGCTGGGCAAAACCCTTAGCAACAAGGCGAGCCTTGTGCTTATCCAAAGTACCATCACTGAGATATTTGGTCTTGAAGACCCACTTGACTCCAATCACCTTCTTCTTCGGGGGGCGTGGCACAAGTGACCAAGTGCCATTCCTCTCAATAGCCTCCAACTCAGCTTGCATAGCTTTCTTCCATGGGGCGGACTGTAAAGCCTCCTTCACGGAGGTGGGCTCTCGATCCTGCATAACTCGGGACATCAAACAATAATTGGAGCAAACAAGCTCCGAAGAATGCGCCTGGTGCCTCCGTGACCGCCGCGGACCATCCTGCGGTCCCCACTCCTCAGGAACCCCCTCGATCCCTGAATCACGGAGTGTGTCACGGGCCCAGCGAGGAGGAGGCCGAACCTCCCCTCGTCGTTCTCCATCAGTAGAAGACTCTGGAATGTCCACCAGTGGTAACTCCTCAGAAGGATCCGGTGGAACAGTAGACTCTGTGTCAGAAACAGAATCATAATCAAACGGCACAGGCTCCAGTGGAACTGTAGAAGGAGCCAAACTCTCCCCTGGATCTCCAAGAACGGGATGCTCCTCACCCGTTGAAGAAGCCGGAACCTCCACAAACCGCACATCACGGCTAGTATATACATCCCGCTTGACGGGATCATAGAGTCGGTAGCCTTGGGACTGGGAGCTGTAGCCAACAAATACCTGTTTGCGGGAAGCCGCTTCGAATTTGTCACGGTGAGCTTTGGGAATGTGAACATAGGCATCACACCCAAAGACCCGAAAGTAAGAAACATCTGGCTTCGACCCAAAATACGCCTCAAATGGAGTCATCCCTTCCACGGCCGAAGTAGGAGATCGATTAAGAATGTGGACTGCAGTAGCCACAGCCTCGGCCCACAGAACCTGGGGGGTCTGTCGGTGCTCCATCATGGTGCGCGCCATCTCGATCACACTGCGGTTCTTCCGTTCGAGAATACCATTTTCTTGTGGAGTATTCGTATTGGCAAACTCCTGGTGAATTCCTCTATCTGCACAAAACCGAGCAAATTCATTAGACACAAATTCACCTCCCTTGTCGGATCGCAAGGTCTTCAACTTCCGGCCTGATCGGTTCTCCTCAAAGAGAAGCCAATCCTTGAAGTGCGAGAAAGCTTCTAATTTTAGTGCCAAAAAATAGGCCCATGTCATCCTGCTATAGTCATCCACGATCAGCATGAAGTACGAGCTCCCATGCAGGGACTCATTCCTCATAGGGCCACATAGATCCGTAGATACTAACTCCATCGGTGAAGTAGACCGCCGCGAAGCGGTGTGGGGAATGGCATCCCTATGCTGCTTCCCCCTTATGCAGGAGACACATGGCTGCTGGCTCACCACTATATCCGGCAACCCTCGAACAAGCTGTCCCCGTGACGCCTTCCGAAGATAGTCATAGTTCAGGTGACCAAACCTAGCATGCCATAATTCAGACTGTGACTGTGAGATAAAAAGAAGAGAAGAGAGGGCAGTGGAAGACTTCAGTTTGTAAATGCCGTTCTCCTCATATCCAGATGATAGAACCTTTCTCGATGCACGATCAAGGACTCGCACTGTAGAACTGTCAAACTCCACCAGAAGACCAAGGGAACAAATCTTATGGACTGAAAGGAGATGGTACCCCAATCCTGGTACATGCAAAACCTCTGAAGTATGGGTGCCACCTCGTCCATCCGGAATAAGCTGCATCTTACCCCGACCTGCAATAGAAACTGAAGAGCTGTCTCCAATGAGAACCTGCCCACGCGAAGGGCGCAGCTGGGCAGCACCATCTGATGAAGGAGTCATGTGCCGTGAGGCACCACTATCAATAATCCACTCTCGAGATTGGGAAGCCGCCATCGCAACATCAGAAGCATTCGGTGAAGCGTCCTCAATGACAACTAGATGTAGAAATGCAGCTGATGAGGATGCAGCCACCGCTCCAGAATCCTTGGTTTCCTTCTTCTTGGTGTCCTTCGAGTCTTTGTCAGGGCAATCCTTCTTCCAATGGCCAGTCTTTCCACAAATATGGCATGTGGAGTCTTTGTCCTTGTCCTTCTCCTTGTCCTTCTTGGACTTGTTATCCCCCTTCTTCTTCTTTTGGTCCTTCCCCTTCTTCTGAGAGGCTTGACCTGTCAACGCCTCCGTCTTGGAAGCATTCTGTCCCTTTAACTGTTCCTCTTGGTCCAAGACCATAGGAACCAACTCCTCCCACCGAAGAGTAGACTCTCGCCCCGAAGCAATAAGGGCAGAGTAAAATGTACCGAATCGTGGCGGCAACTGGGACAAGAGTGTAATCGCCATGTCTTCGGAGGAGATCGGCTTCCCCGCATTTTGAACCTGCATCTGTAGCTGCCTTAGCTTGTTAATGTGTTCCCTTAGCGAAGAAGACTTATTGACGGACAAGGTCCGCATCTGTACCTCCAAAGAAACCCTCTTCATCAGGGTCATCCGATTGTACATTTGATCAAGCTCCAGCCATATCTCACGAGCCACCGTCAAGTGCTCGATGTGAGCGATCACGGCTGTAGTGCATGATAGAAAGAGAAAGGATCGAATCCTGGCATTCAGTTTGTCCCAATGAGACTGGGCCCTGGCCAACTCCGCACGAGCATCGGAAGAGAGTTTGGACTCATCTCTTACCGAAGGCCGGTCAATATCTTCCTGTACCAACTCCGCCAAATCATAGGACTCCAGAATGGCCAACATCATAACGCGCCAAATGCGGTAGTTGTCGCCGTCGAGCTTCTGATCTGTAGGAAGAGCCGGTAGGACAGGCACCTTCCGGTCCATAATCGCCTGGAACTCCAGGTCCATCTCTGTAGACATCTTCACCTGCAATGCCTTCTCAAACGCAAAAGCAGCCCCCTCTGACTGAGTAGACTCAGCCGGCTAAGGCTCTTCAGCGTCCCGAAGCTTCTTCACCCGCCGGAGGCGATGAAAAAGCAAAACCTGCACTTTTAGGTTGAAAACTCAAACTTTCTCCGCGTCAAACAGCAGTAAACAGCAGCAAATCCACCACCTGTACTCCTTTCCTGTGCGCCCACACTCGTTTCAGCCTTGTTCCAAGGCGCAGCCCTCCTGTCTGCCCTTAAAACGCAAAAAACGCAAATTTGTGTCGCGATGGAAACTCCTCTTCAGGTTGATTCTGCGCTCAGTCAGCCCTCAAACACTGCTCTGATACCATGTCAGAGTGCAGCGGTGCGGAAGCGTAGGACTGAGAGAGAGAGAACGCAGAGAGAGAAGGGAGAGAAAGAGACAGTGTACACTGAAGATTTGCTGTATAAAGAATGCTGAATACAAAGATATACACGGGCGTAGTGCGCTGGACTGCGTGTCTCCACCTCGACGATGCGACCTGCTGTCCACCTCGAAGTCTGCTGCAGTCTGCACTGTCTGCTGTCTGAAATCTGCGAACAGAGACAGAGATCTGCACGGCACCGGTCTGTAATCTGCGACAGAGAATGATCGCCAAACTGCTGAAAACGTCAGCAATAAATAGGCGAAAATCTGTCTGGAATGGGGCGCCAAAATAGGGCGCAGCCTGATAAAAATCAGCTGCAGGCAGTCGGACTGCCACGTGGCAGTCCGACTGCACAGTCCGACTATGCAGCTGGACTGTGCAGCTGCTGCCTGAAAACAGGCTATGATCTCTGACATAGATTTTAACATCTTGACCTATGAATCATGGACCTACTAGGCCAACCAGAGCTGGCACCGACTAATGCAACTCTTAGCCCTTAGGGGGGACCTTCACAAGCACTCATAGGGAAGTGCAATATCCTTGCAATAGTTGAAAGTGAAAGCTTACCTATCCTATTTCATGTTCCTCCAAAAAGTGCTAGTTGCGGGAAAGAAACCCTCCTAGGAAGACCCTTCAAAAGGGCGACCGAGTGTGAGGCTGACTATGTAGCACAAAGGATACACCTGACACTACCGGGTGTGAGGATTGTCACTACCTTTAGCAAGGGTGACCTCATCAAACCTCGAGGGAAAGGCAAGGAAGGTGATGACATAAGAGTCAAGCCTACAAACGAGGCCAAGGACTTGTTGGAAGAGTTTGTTGGGATGTAAAGGTCCTTTATTCACCTCTGTGTATTTTACACATGTATTGTTATGTTGTACATGTGAATGCACCCTTACGGGCCCTAAGTATAAATACATTTTATTCTTTGTGTACCAACACATTGTTGGTACACCCAAATCTGTTCATCACTCTTACTCTCACTCTCACTCACCTGTTCACCTCCTCTGCTGCAAATCTTTACGCTTCCGCTACCCGCATGCTCCAACAACTGGTATCAGAGCCAGGTTAAGGTGCTCGCGCTCCTTGAAGTCTGTGTGAGACAACACCAGCTCTTCGCTTGCGAGAAATCAGTAAGTCGTTACTCATACAGGTCAGGTCGTCACTGTTTCCAGGCACGTGTATGTGCTGGACAGTTAGGCGACAGTGTTGCAGGTCATGTTTTGTGCAAGCGACAGCCTGATAGACAGGCGACAGGTTTTAAAATTTTTTCTAAGGTTTATTGCAAGCAACCTCTTTGCCACTGACGGGAGTTCACGCGCGCAAGCACAGTTCTGAGATTTGGTCAAATTTAAACCTGGAAATTTGGGGCTTTTCCTAGATTTGATGCTGTTTATGCTTGAGAGTGACATCTATGTCAGAAATTGCAGACATTGTGCGCATTGACCTCAATTAATTTGGGGATTTTTCAAAATTTGTTGGAATTTTGCTCAGCTGAGTCAGTTTGGCTGACATTTGCGCACATTTGGACCTGAAATTTGGGATTTTGTGCAGAATTTGATAAATTTCTGCATTATTTGCCTGTGCAGTGGCTGGTTTATGTCAAAACAGCAGAGGATTATTGCTGGTTATGCAAGAACAGCAGTGTGTTTGCTGATTTAGCTTGTGCTCTTGCAGTTCAGTGCTTTTACACTTGTACTTGTGAAAAAAATGGTTGCAACCTCTTCCAGTTCTGACATTAAAAGTTTGATGGAAATCAAGCGATTTGATGGTCAGGGCTTTGATCTTTGGAAAGATTGTATGCAGGGCATATTGTTCTTAAAGGATTGTGAGGATGCTTTGCAAATGGATAAACCCGCACAAATGTCTGAGGCGGATTGGGCCAAAGTCAATAAAAGGGCTGTGGCTTATATGAAGATGGGTGTCACTGATGACATTTTGACAGACATTAAGGGTTTAGACACTGGTCATGTAATATGGGAGAAGTTGAAGACTACCTATGAGATCACCACACCTGTTAATCAGGTGCATTTAATGCGTAAGTTGGTGAATATGCGGCTAGATGAGTCCAAGCCTGCAGCTGAGCACTTGAGTGCATTTGCTGGCATTTTAAATTAGCTCAAGGATGCAAGTTTGGATTTTGATGATAAGTTGAGGGCGATCTTTTTGATCATGACATTGCCTGACTCTTGGGAGACTTTGGTTGTTTCTCTCGGCAATAACCCCAATCTCACATATGATGGTGTGAGGGGTTCGATCTTGAATGAAGAAATTAGACGTAAGTCTAGTGGAGAAGGCAACAACTCAGCTTATAATGTTAGAGGCAGGGCTGAAAAAAAAAATGCAAATGCTGGACAGAGAAGCAGGAGCAAGAGCAAAGGAAAAGAAAAGAGTGATGTTACATGCTATCAGTGTGGTCGGAAGGGCCACAAGAAGCCTGATTGTAGGTATTACAAGAAGGAGCAAGAAAGAAAGAAGAATGCAGGAGACAAAAAGAAGAAAGAGGAAAAGACAGATGCATTTGAGGCAGGTAAAGGCAAGGAAAAGGCCAATGTGGCCTCTAGTGTTGTCATAGAGGAGCTCTCAGATGCAGAGGCTGATGTATTATGTGCAGTGGATTATGATGCCCTTGTATGTCACATGCAGGATATGCAGATCACCAAGGCTGATGTGATTGATGCACTTTTGTCAGTTGATGATTGTGTCACTTAGACTTGGATTGTAGACTCTGGTGCCTCTTTCCATGTGACTCCATACTTGGAGTGTTTTGCTACTTTTGATGCAGGCTGTTATGGCAAGGTTTACCTTGGAAATAATCATGCTTGCAGCATTGATGGGATTGGCACCATACACTTGTCTTTGGATAATGGGCAAGAACTTGTGTTTAAAGATGTCAGATATGTGCCTGGCATCAAGAAGAGTTTACTATCTGTTGGACAGCTTGACTTGCATGGTTACACCACACTGTTTGGTGGTGGTTTATGGAAATTAAAAAGGGGTTCCATGCTGATTGCTAAAGGAACCAAGAAGGGCACTTTGTATTGTCTGCACTGTAAAGCTTTGAATGGCAAGTTTCTTGCAGTTGCTGAAATTGGCTGTCATTTGGAGTTATGGCATAAGAGATTAGGCCATATACGCCAGAAAGGACTTGATGTTCTTACCTCTTTGAAGAGGGTTGATGGAAAAGGCTCTAAACTTGATTTTTGTAATGACTGTCAGTTTGGAAAGCAAATGAAAAATTCCTTTTACTCTGGTGTCTCCCGCAAGTAAAATGTATTGGACTTAGTGCATTCTGATGTATGTAGCATGCCTTTGAAATCGTTCTGGGTGGTGCTGCATACTTTACCTCTTTTATTGATGACTGTTCCAGGAAGATTTGGGTTTATTTGTTGAAAAAGAAAAGTGAAGTGTTTGCTGTTTTTAAAACTTTTCATGCATTCGTGACCACTCAGACAGGTAGAAAGTTGAAATGCTTGAGAACTGATAATGGGGGTGAGTTCACGTCTAATGAATTTAAGTCCTTTTGTGACTTGCATGGGATCAAAAGGAAGCGTACAGCCCCTTACAGCCCTTCTTCAAATGGTGTGGCTGAAAGATACAATAGGACTCTATGTGAGAGAGTGTGGTGCATGCTGTCCACTGCTAATCTCCCTCATGAATTTTGGGGAGAGGCACTTAAAACCGCGGTTCACATTTGCAACCGCTCTCCAAACAGGTCCCTAAATAATGGCATTCTTGAGGAGGTTTGGTCTGGCAAACCGGCCTCATATGACCATTTACGAATATTTGGCTGTGATGCTTTTGTGCATGTTAGAAATGAGCTGAGGAATAAACTTGACCCGAAATCCACCAAAGGCATTTTCATGGGCTATGGTGATGAGGGTGAATTTGGCTATAGGGTGTGGCTACCTCAGTCCAAGAAAATTGCTCGCAGCCGTAATGTTGTGTTTAATGAGGCAAAGTTGTTGAAAAGTACTTTAGCCTCTGATGAAGACATGAAAAAGGTCAAATTTCAGAATTTGCAGCCACCTATTACTTCAAATGATGAGCCTCATGGTGCTGTACCACAGGCTGAAACTGATCATCAGCCGGTTATCTTTGAGCCAGATGATGATGGACAGCAAATAGAAGCACAGGGAGGTCATGGACAGCAAGATAGACTTGCTGATTATGAAAATGCAGGTGCTGGAAATGAAAATGAAGGTGCTGTACAGCATGAATAGCATGCTGAAAATGGCTTACAGCAGCCAATAAATGCTGAAAATAACATGCCTCCAGATGTAGATCCGATTCCTGAGAATGTAGATCATTGGGTACGCAGGTCTACACGCCTAAGAAGGCAGCCACATAGGTATGACCCCTCTTTGCATTATGTGATGCTTACTGATGAGGGTGAGCCTCTGACATATAAAGAGGCTAAGTCATGCAAATTCAGCAATAAGTGGGAGCTAGCTATGCAGGAAGAGATTAAATCTCTGTATGCTAATGATACTTGGGATCTTGTGTCGTTGCCCAAAGGAAGAAAGCCTCTTCCAAACGAATGGGTTTACAAAGTAAAGACAGTTGATGGGAAACCCAAGTACAAGGCAAGATTGGTTGCCAAAGGGTATGCACAAAAGGAAGGGATTGACTTCCAGGAGGTCTTTTCACCGGTTGTGAAGATGACCACACTACGTGTGCTTTTTGCTCTCACTGCTGTATTGGATTTAGAGCTGTACCAAATGGATGTGAAAACAACTTTTCTGCATGGTGACATTGATGAGGAGATTTACATGAAATAGCCCGAGGGTTTTGTAGTTCCTGGAAAAGAGCAGTTGGTGTGTAAACTAAAACGTAGCTTATATGGGCTGAAACAAGCACCACGGCAGTGGTACAAAAAGTTTGACACTTTTATGCTCTCTCATGGGTTTACGCACAGCCATGCAGATCATTGTTTGTATATGAAAAAGGATACGGATGGCAGCCCTATCGTACTTGTTTTGTATGTGGATGATATGTTGCTAGCTGGGAAGAGAAAGACTAGCTTGGATGCTCTCAAAGATAAGCTAAAATCAGCTTTTTCCATGAAAGATTTGGGGAATGCAGAGCATATATTGGGCATGAGGATTCGTAGGGATAGAACTTAGAAATTGTTGTTCTTATCTCAAGAAAAGTACATTGAAAAGGTACTGGACAGATTTAACATGGCTGAAGCTAAGCCTCTCGGAGTACCCATACCTCCATACCTTAAGCTTAGTAAAGCCAACAGCCCAAAAGATGACATGGAAGCCAATGCTATGAAGGGAGTCCCTTATGCATCAGCTTCTGGCTCTCTTATGTATGCTATGGTGGCTACTCGTCCAGACATTGCTCATGCAGTGGGAGTTGTTAGCAGGTTTATGTCAAATCCTGGCAA
Source organism: Lygodium microphyllum (assembly GCF_053477565.2). Taxonomy (NCBI): domain Eukaryota; kingdom Viridiplantae; phylum Streptophyta; class Polypodiopsida; order Schizaeales; family Lygodiaceae; genus Lygodium; species Lygodium microphyllum. Next base: position 134,859,618 of record NC_141155.1, read on the forward strand.
ACCACATTGGGAGGTTGTCGAGTATTCTTAGATACTTGAAGGGTACACAAAGAAAGTGTATTTGCTATGGGCATGGTGCACTTAATTTGCAGGGTTATTGTGATGCAGACATAGCAGGTGACTTAGACACTCGCAGGTCCACTAGCGGGTATGTCTTTACAGTTGCTGGAGGGGCCGTCTCTTGGTGCTTCAGGTTGCAGAACATCGTAGCACTGAGTACTACTGAAGCTGAATACATATCAGCTACTGAAGCTTCTAAGGAAGCTATATGGTTGAGCAGACTCGCAGAGGATCTCGGCATGTCTATGAGTACTCCAGTGTTGTGATGTGATAGCTAGAGTGCTGTGTATCTGGCTAAAAATACCATGTATCATTCACGCACAAAGCATATTGATGTGCGATATCACTTTATCAGACAGATTTTGGAGGATAGTCTAATCACATTGACCAAGATTAAAACATAGGACAACCTTGTAGATGTTCTCACTAAAAGTCTAGGCAAGGCTCAGCATGAGCATTGCATACGACTAGTGGGAGTTGGTTAAAGGTTCACTCCGGACCTTTAAGTGGGAGGTTGTTGGGATGTAAAGGTTCTTTATTCACCTCCGTGTATTTTACACGTGTATTGTTATGTTGTACATGTGAATGTATCCTTACGGGCCCTAAGTATAAATACATTTTATTCTTTGTGTACCAACACATTGTTGGTACACCCAAATCTGTTCGTCACTCTTACTCTCACTCTCACTCACCTGTTCACTTCCTCTGTTGCAAATCTTCACGCTTCCGCTACCCGCGCACTCCAACAGAGTTGATACAAGCACAGGTCGAACAATGAGAACCAGTGAGTGAGGCCATGCCTGAAACAAGAAGGTCAAGAGACAATGCCAAGGACGGGCTTTGGACTTACAAATATCGTAGAAGACCCCAAAAGAAGCCCAAGCCTTATAGACGAAGGCATCGATGGAAGCTCAGCACAACGCCACGATGGGTGTCCAAAGTGTTGCTATGTGCTCAAGGGTATTATGCAGGTAACCAATGGATTTGGGTACCAAAACCCCTTGTTAAACCTTCTTTGTCGACTGAAGGCCAGATCATATCAAGAGCAAAGAAGTGTAGGAGGAGATCTAAACGAAAAACCAAGGCTCAAGTAAAAAAACAGTAGAGTGATCGAGCCCCTCATGGTCGAAATCAAGAAACCCAACGGGACCAATTGGAGGGTAGATCCTCAGCCTGGCGTGCTTGACAAGTAGTCATCAAGTGTAATCGTTGAGGATATGCAAAAGTCACTAGTGCCCAAGGAGCCTTTGATTCCCCAAGAGGATAGCAGGCATCATAGGCACAACATTGCTCATGGCAAGGGTAAATGCTCGACAGAGCAAATAGCAAAATCATCTAACAGCCACGAGCAAATCATTCAGCCAGTGCCAAGTCCACCCAAGAGTCCTAGATCTTCTACATCCTCTTTTTCCAAACGGACACAGGAAGCACAACAGCGGTTGTCAATGGCGGCTGCCCACTCCCAATCTCTATCTCCATTGAGGCTTTCAAATATCCAAGAGGGGGGACATGACACTAGCTGTAGCTCTCGGCCCAAGGATATGCCTGCGCAACCCAATGTGACTAGATCAACTCATGCGCGATCTATACAGATGAATGCTTAAAGGGCAACAAAAGGCATGACCACTTCTGATTTGCCTAGGGACTTAACACCGCAGTCTACCAATGGTGACCAGTCCACTGAACTAGCTGCTACTACTTTCAATCAGGGATCACAACAGTCACAGCCCTTGGCCGTGACAATGCCCCTTGTGGAACGTGTCCTTAGTAGTTTACCGGTGGAGGAGGTGTCGCAACCAAATCCCTCGACAACTCCATCACTTTCAAAGTGCCTAAAGCCTAGGCTGGAGGAGTTAAACGCAAGGGAGTTGGCTGAAGAGTTAGACTCCCCGAAAAGGGAGGCAGTTGTGCCCTCACAGCCTGGTAAGGCTATTCAGCAGGCCACAGCTATGTCCCATAGGGATACACTAGAGAGAGAGAATGCTGAGGCCCAACCAAGCACGTCAACGGTTGACCTAGTCCAGGGTCCTGAGTCGTTGAGAGAGGCACCTTCACTGACCAAGAAAAAGAGGAGAAAGCAGAGAAAACAATAGTTGCAGGTGGTTGTGGACCCCAAGAACATTGAGACGAAGGGCGTTGGAGAGCTGATGAATAAAGCATCGAGTCCATCCACCAATGAGCCTACTGATGCCTCTCCTAGTAGCGGTGAAACCTCAGACACATCCGTGTGCTCTGAAAAATCAAAGCAGTCGTTGCCATCAACGGCTTCTTTCAACACTCAATCCACCGACAATAAAACTCACATTGACCAATCAAGAGTGGATATAACATTGTCACAACAGGGTGACAAATCTATACCAGTCGCATATGAGAAGAACCATGATAAAATAGTAGCAAAACCTCAAGAAAAACGCACAATCCCTAAGAGCATAACCAATCCTAGCGTTGACCAATCTTGCTCATCTAGGCCTGACCCCTAGCTATGCTAAAGCCTAAGGAAACTTCTAGAACCTTGCATGAGATAGCAACCGAGCAAGCCCTCGTTGAACATAGAAGTATCGCAGAATGCCTAGCTGAGATGGATGCTAAGCTCAAGGTGTTTGCACGAGTCTACGTCCTTGCGGACGTGGGCACAATCCCAATGGAGCAGCTTGGAGATTACTTGCCCTTTCCTCTATCCTGGGAAGAGCAAGAACATCTTAACGAGCACTATGACAGGCTCTTGCATGAACGCATGCGACTCATCTCTGACGAGGAAGCCGACGAAATGCGCTTAACTCTCATGTTCAATGATGTGCTCTGCTAACCAAATCTCTTAGAGATAGAGCAACTAAAGCGACTAACAGAGGGCCGAAGTCAATTTGAACAGCATTGGTGTGAGAACCGCGTTGCAATGGCCAAACTAGGGGCTCAGATCATGACAGTCTCTGAGGAGCAATTGGCCAAATGGCGATCTCAAAGAGACCCAACCTATGTGGCACCAACTTCCCTTCGAGTGCTGACTGCCATTCGGGGCAAGGACTTGGCCGAACCAGGCCAAGAAAACCCTCTGTTTGATAAAGTTCTTGCTGAGGAGGAGTTACATGTTGCCAGTAAACTCGGACAAGGTTCCATACTGCTCGATGTGGCAAAATGTCTATTGGTACTGAGTAAGCTGCCACGAGTGCTGGATGTGTGTGCCACACTCTAGTACAATTCCGAGTTCTACAATTGGTTTCTATCCTCGTGAGGTGACATGGATTCGTTTAAAAAAAATAAAAAATAAAAAAAATATATATATACATACAATGATTTTTGTATGACCTTGTATAGACAATATCAACACACACAAGCAATGATAGTCAAGCGCAGGGAGAAGAGTTGGGTTTGACAAGCTAAGCTCCTCAAGTCCTCCTCTCATCATACATTTAAAAGCCGTATGACCATTCCCACCTCAAAGTGAAGGGCATGCAACCCTCATTACCGCCATAGGAAGCCTTGACCAACAACTCTGATGGTGTAGACGGAGTACCGTCCCTTTCTATACACCTTTCTCCCTTTTTGGTCTATCCTTCCGAGGATGTGCCTTGTTCCACTCCATGACAACCGGTCCACACAACTTAGCATAAGCCAATATCTGCTAATGGCTGGAGGCAAAACAAACATCATCATGGGGACCATCCCTCTACAACAAACACTACATGGCTCACCCCTCCCCTTCTTGTCATATGCGCTTGATAAACCACACTAAAATCCCTTCCATGCAAACAGTTGTATCCTGTATCAAGGCCTAACCCTTGGTTCGCACCTTGCAGGTCCCCTTACGAGGAAAACATGGAGAGCCGAGGGCAGCTGGCTTGTAAAGACGCTCTCCGTTGTCGAGGGGAACATGCAGCACACGCCTCTCCGTCGGTGCGCTTACGTGCCCACCCTCAAACGGTATGCGAAGAAATGAGGGCCTAAGCGACACCGTTTCGGACGTAGGCCGAAGAATCCCCGGGCCAGGGGAGTAGAAGCTCAAAGCAGCACGCAAGAAGTGGCAACATCAGTTGCGCAAACACCCAACGGACGCTCGGGCACCAGGTGCTCAAAGGCAGAAAGGGCAGCTCGAGACAGGGAAGAATTTAATGATTTGTTCAAAAGCATTTTGGAAACGGTGGCGGCCAGGGATTACACTATTCATGTCTCGGCCAACATGTTCCCTGCGCAACCCCACGGGAGCCCCGCACCAGCAGAGCCCCAATCGCCCGACCACCCAGACTCGCCCTGCCTTGTACAAATAGAGTAGCCCCATTTTGTATAAAGTCTTATTAAAAGCTACCTGGTCAGGACTCTTTGTCTTCAAATGGTTAAGTGTTGACATGTTCCCCAATTGTACGAACTTTTCATATCTGCGTTTAATATATTTCACGTCTTTAGCAAAAAAAAAAGCTAATCAAGCGCAGGTGATAAATATCTAAATCAACACCATAGAATTCAAATAAGTGATGTCTCCTTGCGTTGCATTGGTTTATTATAGTTGCGGCATATACTATGCATGTACTCTCATGAAGTGACAAGTGGATGCAGGATGATACAGGTCTGTGTGAAAGTGTTCAATGCTCGATCACCGCAAGACCATCGACCCCACAAAGAGCCGCGGCAAAGCCATGCTGCCGAAAGCAAAAATCACCCTTGCCGACCGCCCACATCGCATGGCCTAAAGCATATTCATGGGCTACGGTCTTTCTGGGTCAAGCTCTATAGTTGGCTCACGGCGGTCGTTACCTCAATTGTACCAACATCGCGTGTGTCGCAAGGAGGTTTGCAATATCTCAAGTGCATCTCCCTATCTCAACAACTGCTTCTCTAACAACGAGGCTAGGGCACAATCATCACTGTAATATCCATTTTCTGAGCCTTTGAAGCTTGATATTTTCCAACCCATTGAAAGGCTGATAGCCTCAACATATTGTAATGGTTGTACTCAGGCAAGTCCCAAAAAAAAAAAAAGAGAAAAAAGAGAAGAAAAAAGAAGAAAAAGAACATAACAAAAGAGAGAAAGAAAGAAAATAGCACAAGAAAAAGAAACAAAAAAAAAGGAAAGAAAGAAAGAAAGATAGAAAGAAAGAAAGAAAAAGAATGAAAAGATAAGAAGCACCCACGATCATAGCACAACACTTAGGGATCCTTAAATTAGGTACGTCTAGTGACCTTGGTCGACTGGCTCCGTCCCTAGTCCCCTAGCCCTTTAGCATCACCCACAATTGTTCAGGGCACATCAAGGGCAGGACATACCTAGGGAGCTTGTCTCGCCTATGGTTAGATCTGTTACCCTGACCCACTTGCATAATTCTCTCTTGCGCTCTGCCTTAGTACCATTGCAATCAGTGGTGGTAAGCAGCGCACGAGTGGCCATGAAAAGCACACCGTCCTCATCAAGCAAGTCCAATAGCTTCTAGCTACTGAAAGTGCGGTGTTCCTGTATTCAATTATGCTACGTTGTGCAGTTACAATGCAAAGGATGTATCATATACCTTCATGTGTACTTCTTCTTAATATGGACAACTTTGATTCATCCACACATTGTTACGAGAAACTAGCCCACGGTTTTCTAATTATGTAATATCTAGTTATGCACGAGCACTTACATAGTATCTGCACCGAAGTATATACAGAGTTTGGGTCCTCAAGTGCAGGACAATACTCTCAGCTTGCTTAGAGTTCGACCTGTCTTCCAAACTAATCAAAATGTCTTGTGCACGATAAGAAGACTAGTACTATCCTTTAGGGAGAGACCACACAAGAGGTTTTCAAATTGCAGGTATTGAACCCTCCAACGATATTTCAATCGTTCTTTAGTGACCCCCAACTCTGAATGCTTATCCCTTACCATCCGACAAGCCCGCAAAGAATCGTCACGTGCAGAATCCCCAACAGACCTACACTTGTGCTGGCCATCAATGCAATCCCCAACACAAAACAGCCCTACCACCAACTCCAACAACCCTTCCACCTGCCACCTTGGCCACCAACAGGTCCCTAGGACCTTCTTTCATACCACCACCAACACTCCTCCACGGAAACCATAGGCATCCTTGTCACCCACATCTTCGGTGCATGCTACAGCCTGCTACCTACGACGGTGAGTGCCATGGGACTGGCACTCGTCTAGGAGGGAGGTAATGTTAATCCTCAAACAAACGAAGGTGGAAAATCCGGAAAAGCTAAAGCAGAAGACAAAGACAACGGCCAAGGCAAAGAGAAATGGAAGACAAAGACGCACAAGAAGAAGAGCCCTAAATAAGGGAGAAAGGCGCACAAGGAAAAGCGCAAGTCAAAACTTTTGTAAAAGAGCGCAAGCGCATCATGGTTTAATTCAAGGAGCGCCGGGCTCTCACCCGTGCAATTTGTAAATGTAAACGGGCGGTGGAAAGGAAGCTAGGAAGATAGAATGACAATGGGAAAAAGGGCCTAGGCTACGGCCGGCCATGTAAAAAAGGGAAAAAGGGGACGACCGCCCAAAATGGATTTAGGGTTTTGTATATAAAGTTGAAAAGTGAATGAGAAGCTCATTCTTGTGTGTGGCCAAAAGTAGCTCTCCTCTTCTTCTTCTTCTTCTTGTTCTTACTTGCTTGAGCTTGTGCTTGAGAGAGGGAGTGTGAGTGTGAGGGAGTGAGTGTGTGAGGGTGAGGGACCGTGGGGTGGAGAAGCTCTCCATCTTCTCCCCTCTTCTTCTCTTCTCTTCTATTCTCTTGTCTTGCTCGCGGCAATGGAGCTCGGAGCTCGGAGCTCGGAGCTCGGAGCGGGAGGATCGAGCTTGCTTGAAGCTTGCACTTGGATCGTGGAGCTATCGGAGTGCGCAGGAGAGGAGGTAACTCGAACGGTACGGAGGTAAGCTCACTATAGCCATTAGTGCTCGACTTGCAACGCTTGAAACAATAAGCGGTCCGTGGGTCTTGGCGGTTGAGTGGAAGCTCCCACATTTTCTCCACCCCATGGTCCCTCACCCTCACACACTCACTCCCTCACACTCTCACACTCCCTCTCTCAAGCATAAGCTCAAGCAAGCAAGAAGAAGAAGAAGAAGAAGAAGAGGAGAGCTACTTTTGGCCACACACAAGAATGAGCTTCTCATTCACTTTTCAACTTTATATACAAGATCCTAAATCCCTTTTGGGTGGTCGTCCCCTTTTCCCCTTTAGCCTAGGCCATTTTTCCCATTATCCTTCTATCTTCCTAGCTTCCTTTCCACCGCCCGTTTACATTTACAAATTGCACGGGTGAGAGCCCGGCGCTCCTTGAATTAAACCATGATGCGCTTGCGCTCTTTACAAAAGTTTTGATTTGCGCTTTTCCTTGTGCGCCTTTCTCCCTTATTTAGGGCTCTTCTCCTTGTGCGTCCTTGTCTTCCATTTCTCTTTGCCTTGGCCGTTGTCTTTGTCTTCTGCTTTAGCTTTTCCGGATTTTCCACCTTCGTTCGTTTGAGGGTTAACACCAGTGAACAGGCCGGTTACAATTAGGGTTAGGGTTAACATAGAGACAATGAACACAAAAGATAATGAAACTGAATAATGAATAAATAGATACAATGCTCAATGCAAAAACACTATGCAAGGTGAAAACTGATCCCTGAACTCCCGTGTCTTGAGGACCGAGGCAGAGAATATGAGCAAGAGAGTGGATTGTATTTTTACAGATCGTGAAATGTAGCAGGCAGCATGCAAAGGTGTCTGGCAGTAGCAGTCAAGGCAGCAGCATTCAACAACAGTTTGGGGCTGCATCTTCAGCAATATGGCAGCAGACAGGTACAAATACAGCATAAATGCTGATGTCAGCACGGTGACAGCAGGGACAGCTATACGGCAGCTCTAGGGGGTGAGATGCTAGTAAACATAGGCTGGTACAGTAGTCGCCAACAGCAGTAGAAGGGTGGGCAGTAGGGGCCAGATGGTAGGCAGCAATGGTCGACGGCTCTGGTTGGGATATCCTCCGTGAATGGGGTGTGGACAGTAGTGAGAAGGTACCTGCAAGGTGTGAAAGCGAGATAGAGGCTGGATGGAGTGCACCAAACACTTTTCTTTTTAATAAAGAGATTTAATTCATTAATTAAGAATGTTTTGGGGCTGTTTTAAAGAAGCTAAGTATTTTCAACTCTACAAGTCCACACGCAACAAGCTGGAGATGACTCATGAGCGAAGCACCAAGCACCTTTCTATTGTCTATAAGTGATGAGAGAATAAATTGGGGTTTGGAGAAAGCTTGGACAACTTGGAGGCCAGCTTTTGGACGAAGAGGATGTGTATATAGGAGACCAAGTGTAACAGACAAGTGAATTGTGTTTGGAAACTCAGCAACTACAAGGGTTGGCAATAGCTCTCCAAAGAGGAGGACAGGACAGTGGCAACCAAAAAGGCGAGAGATGTTGTTAGAGATTTAGTCATCCCTTGGACTGGAGTAGGTAGAGTAGAGGCACTCTTGAGCAGATTTACGCATTTATGGATCAGGTTGGATAGATTCTTGCAGTCACCAGCTGATTGTAGCAGTTTTAGGGTAGTCTATCAACCAAGTAGGTGCCACGTGGCATACAAGCAGCAGTTGCAGTTTTTAATTGCTTTATTATTTATTTATTTATTTACAAGTAGACTGTTTTGGCTGCAGCCAGCCAGTTTTTACTGGCTGACGTGCATTATTTTGTTGTTTTTCCTTTAGCCTATTTATGGTCTGGCTACCCAAGGTCACACATCAGTTCATACTTGGTGTGTGTAGGTGAGACAAATTTAGTGCATACGTTTGACAGCCCATTATACAGTTCTGCTTCCTTTTTCAGCATTTCGTTGTAGATTTCTGCATTCTACTATCTCTTTCTCTCTCCCCTTTCTCTCTGTGCTCATTTTCTTTCAGTTTGGTCATACGCTTCTACATTTGCTACACTCTGACATGGTATCAAAGCATAGAAGAAGGGCTGATTGATCATAGACAGATCTGAAGAGGAGATTTTAGTGTGGCAAAAGGTTGTGTTTTTCAATATTTGAGGGCAAGCGAGAGGGCTATCATTGACACAAGGTTGAGACAAGTGGTGAAGTATGGGAAAGGAGCAAAGTTGTTGATTTTTTGCAAGTTTTCGTTGTTTGTGAAGGAGAAAAGGTAGTGTTTTCAGCCTTCTTGTCATAGTTTTTGCGTTTTCATTGCCTCTAGTGGTGGAAACAAGTTTGGGACGAGCGGAGAAAGCCCTAGTAGGTTGCGTTTTCGGAGTCAAAGGGGGTTGCCCTTGTTTCTGTGTAGGTCATTTAGGTGAGAATGTCTTCCGAGCTTGACATGGAGTTTCAGGCTATCATAAACAGCAAGATCTTTGTGTTACTAGCTCTTCCTCAAGATTAGAAGCTTGATGGGGAGAATCATCATATCTGGCGGGTAATGATTCTTGCCATTTTGGAGTCCTATGATTTGGCGGAGCTTGTGATTGATGTTGTAGACCTTCCCATGATTTATCCAAGTTATTTTTTGATGAGAAAGCTGAGTTGGCCAAGGTACAGGCATGTAGGGACAAATTGAATGTCTGCATGTGATTGTTCCTTTCTCTCTTGCACTTCAGCCATGATTAGGATTGGATCAGTTGCACAATTGGACGATTGTGATGAAGTGGGCATTTCTGGAGGTACAGATGTGGACGTTAAACTTGTCCAAGTTTGCTTCCATAAAAAAAAAAAAGCTTTGGCAATTGCAGATGTAGATCTAGAGTGCAGGGAAGGTGATTACCTCAGAGGACATGATGGTAACTCTTCTCTCGTAGTTATTACCCCAATTTAGTGTATTTTACTCCGCCTTGATTGCTTTAGGGTGGACATACATCCTTAAGTGGAAGGAGCTAGTTCCGATGGTCTTGGATATGTTAGAAGTGGATGCAGCAACAACATAAGCACTAACAAGTACTGAAATAAACAGCTGAAAACAAGATAAAAGAGAAAGAAAGAGAGAACATAGAAGAACACCACAAAAGAAGTGATATGCTCAAGAAATGGAATCCATATACCAAACACGAGATAGTTGCGTATAAGAGTGAGTCATTGGTTGTGTGGGCATTGGCACCGGCTCCTCTCTCCACCAAGGTATGCATTGGATTTGCAAAGTGATGAATGAGAGACTGTGGAGGAGGAGCTTGAATAAATAGGCCAAAAGAATCCCATAAATGGCTCTAGACTGGCCAACATTTAATTTTGGTTGGCTAGCAATAAGTGCCCAAATATGCATCATACGTGCCATAATAAAATGCTTAAGATAGCTAGTAATACTAGGCATGTCCTAGACTCACTCATGAGCTCACAATATTGCTAATATCCTCTCTTAGATCATGGGTGATTTGATACGATACAATGATATAATGACAATGACTCATCATAGTTTATACAACCTAAAACCTTGAGAATAGAACCATGGATACCCAAGCAATGGGTGATCAAGGTACCACCAAGGTGCCTTGGAGAGAACTTGATGTTGATGTCGATCGTACCAGCTCCTGAAAATAGAGAAGAACCATAGCATGTCTCTATGTTTGTCATCAATATCTCGTAATAGCATACAAGACGATCCTGTCAAAAATGCCTTTGAACGTGTGTGGCCATGGATTCCTTGCCTTTGGTCAGACCGCTAAAGTGTCCCCTCACGTGAGCTTAGACTAGGAGCCAATCCCGCTCTTTGTCAAATACTAACCCATCACGAATGTGGATGTTAATCCTAGCTCTAGGGTTTGAACCTACCAGACTTTGGTCGATACACCAAGGATGTCCCTTTGTGGAACTTGTGCACATGTATACCTGTATAGATGAGGCGCAGTTCCCCCATCTCACTACCTTCTCACACTCCCTCTTTGACACTAGAGTGTTGTGAGGGATGACCGCATTACTTGCGCCAGAAAGCAGTAGAGGAAGGAGTGACCAAGCCCTTCCCTTGATTTGAAGAAGTGGGTCTCTTCGAGGCCTTGAACTTCTCCTTGGTTGGAGGATCGGAGTTGGAGTTGGAGGAAGGGGATGACTCATTAGAGGAGTTTGTGTCCCGCTTATTCTTCTTCTCCTTCTTTTGTGAAGTTGCTAACTCCTTGCAGTCCTTCCGCAATTGTTCCTTCTTACCATAGTGTTAACATTAGGCCTTCAACTTTTTCTTCTTGTTGCCCCTCTTTGAAGCTACAAGAGCCTCATTAGAACCTCCATAATGACACAGAAGCCTCCCTTGTAGACGGTCCTTCTTACCATAGTGTTAACATTAGGCCTTCAACTTCTTCTTCTTGTCACCCCTCTTTGAAGTTGCAAGAGCCTCATTAGAACCTTCATAATGACACAGAAGCCTCCCCTGTAGATGCAAAGCTACCTCATGCTAAAGTAGCATCGAGGGGATATATGTGAAGCTCACAGGTGTAGATGATGTTTGCACCCTCAAAGCGTTCGCCACTCCATCTAACTCCGGGGGGAGCTTGTAGACTATCGTTCCATGAGATGTGCCTCTGGAAGGGTAGACTACATGTGTTGAAGTTGGTTTTGTACCTGTGTAACATGAAGCAAAAATGACTGAATGATGTCATTATGCTCAAACTTTGTTAGCTGAGGTTGTCCATAAAAGGTCATTGCAAGCATGGTGGGGGGTGCCTCGTACAACATCTGAAGCTTTGAACATACTTTTGGAGATGTCCTGCAAGAGCTAACCGTCGGTAGAACTTGTTTAGAAATACATTGAAGAAGGGTAGAATAGGCACGTGCATCATTCGTATCCCATGTAAGCACAACTTCCTCATGGTTGTCCTCATCAAAATCTTCAAGAATTAGAAAAGGGCACTAAGGATGTGGAATAGCTTCACACCATTCATTTGAGAGAGGATCTTGGATGAGACTATTGATGTGGTGTATTGCAAGATGGAGGATAACTTGGCAGACTTGTTCACAAAGGCTCTTCCTTAGGTCGTTCTTCAAAAGCACTCCGAATCCTTGAGCCTTATGTCTTGTCTAGGATCTAAGAGAGGGTGGTTAAAGATTTTGTCATCCCTTGGATGGGCATAGACCAAGTACAGTCACTCTCAAGGAAATTTGTGCATTTTTGGATCAGGTTGGAGCAGTTATGTGGCAGATTGGGCTGTCAGGTAGGTGCCATATGGTATGTAGGCAGCAATCAGGGTTCTTTATCGTTATTTTGTTTTTCATTTATTGCAGGTGGACTGTTCTGGTTGCAGTTAGTCAATTTTTATAGGCCGACTTGCATTATTTTATTGTTTTTTCTTTGGCCTATTTATAGGCTGGCTGCCCGAGGTCACACAATGGTTCATACTTGCTATGTGTAGGTGAGTGAGCTCCGGCAGATACATTCGAAAGCTTGCTGTAAGATCTGCTCCCTTTCTGAGCATTCATTCATTGCTTTTTTGTGTTCTATTGTCTCTCTCTCTCCCCTCCCTCTTCGTGTTCATTTTCTTTCAGTCTGTTCGTATGCTTCTGCATTTGTTACACTTTGACAGATGCAATAAAGCTGAGATAGGAGAGAGAATGTTGGCGATGAGTTTGCGGCAGCAATGAATGGTAGGATGACTAGTACTAAAGTGGTAGAATGAGGGATGAATGTGGTAATGATTCCTTTTATAGAGCTTTCTGAGCTAGTTATCCCACCATACTTGATACTTCTAGAGGATCGTTTTAGTCAAATTATTTCTTTTTTGGACCATTCTAAGTGCGAGAAAAATGTTAGATGTGAATTAAGTGGCAACTTGTGGGTTAGCTTAACACCTTCTCTCAACCCGAAATAAGATGATTTAAGAGAGAGGAGGAGGCCTAAGTCGTGTCATGTAGTATTGCCCAACTTCCAAGGACATACTTAGAGGTTGTGGGTATTTTCTTTCTCACCCAAGATGAAACCCTTGTGGAATCAAGATATAGGACCAAGGGTGCCAAGATGGGCTGCCCAGGGGCTTGTAATGATTGTAAAGGTGATGAACACTCCCATTGAGACTTAGATGTGTGTGTGTTTTTTCAATTGACTTGCACTTGCTAGCTCATATAAAAGAAAGTACAAATTCCAAAATGTAGAGTCATTTTCAATGTTTTTGATTTAGAAGTATGATGAGATAGATGATAGATGTTGCAAGAAATGTGATAGCTCTCAGATCACAAAGATGCATATTTTTAATGCTTAGCTTTGGTATTATTAAGTTGTGCATATGTGAGGTACAAATGTGAAATGCACGTCGGTCAAGTGACAGTGAGACCTTAATAACCCCTGGTGATCACTAGGTGACATTGGCAAAACTATTATAAGTTATGTTTGATAGGTACTAGGTGGTATTTGGTGTCAAAACTTGGCCTAGAACATTTAATTAGCCTTTAGTGTCAATGATGGCATTAGGGAATTGGCACCAATTAGTTAACTAATGCTAGTGTTGGGCTAATGAGTGCTGAAGATCACTTTGGTGATAAATTGGCCTAGCCAATGAAATTGTTGGCCAGCTAGATTATTTTTGAGCCATAGATAGATTTTAAATTAATTTTAAAAATTAATCTAATAAAGTTGGATAATGCTGAAAATTGTTTTGGAAGAGTACTACTTGGATAACGTGCCCATGCAAGTGGGAAAAACGTTTTTAACTCAGAGAGAGAGAGAGAGAGAGAGAGAGAGAGAGAGAGAGAGGGGCTGACCAAATGGGTGCAGCTTAGTTGGTTAAGTGGAATAGGGTGATGACCAGAAGGTCTTTTGTCCAACTCCTACATTTCACTAGTATAGATGTTACAAAAAAAGGAGAATTGAACTTGGGTAAGGGGTTAAATAAAACAAGTGTCTTACCACTAAGGTAGTGACTTGATTACAGAAAAAAAAAGAGAGAGCAAGAGGGTTTTCATTGCTGCTGCAACAGTTGGTAGGCTATTTCTATTGAGCAGGAGATCCTCTAGGAGTTGATGGCATATGTGAAAAAGACAACAACAATAGGTAATAGCAGTTTGAGGGTTGTTTTAGCCAAGCAATAACATATTCGGTGTGTTCCATTAGTGCAAACAACCTTCATGGTTGTCTAGATAGGATAATAGTTGATTTCTTCCATTTTCTCACAATGGAAATCTAAAGTTTTTATCTCCTCACATTCTCTCTCATCCTCTAGCCTATTCTCATCCTTTCTCAGTAATTTTCAGCAAAATCAGCCATTGGAGGTGGATATTTTGACTAATCTTTGTTGTAAACCCTAACTTATAACAAAAATTAGGGTTTTTAATAGCCACCTTGGGAAGTGTATTTAGAAATTGAAGGCCTAGAGACTTGAATTTCGGTCATTGAAATTGGTGCAATTTCAGGAGATTCAAGTGGCTATTCAGTCAACAAATATTTGGGGCTGAAATTGTTACCCGAGAAACATAATTGAAGGCGAGTCCTTGAGCAAATGAAGGGGCAAATTAGTTTGACGGCTTACTGATCATTTATGACAGCAAGAGTTGGAGAGTAAAAGAGATTTAGGGAATTTCATTGTACTCCATTGAGATTGCAATTCAAGATAAAGAAATAGTGCAGGGGGCATTAGTTTTGGGTCCAATAGGTTGTCCATTGTCCAAGAATAAGTGATAACATTTGCATTTTCAGTTTATGTGGAATTTATGCTTGTTGTAATTGTTGATTAACTAGGTCATTACCACCCTCTTCGAGAAGGAAGGCTGGTTGCTTGGCTTCATTGTTGGGATTTTCAAAAGTGGATACAGTGATGGAAGTGTGGAAAGCTGCTGAATACAAGAGACAAAGGAAAGAGAGAGAAACATTGCAAAAGAAAAGAATACTGCACAAGGAACTCATAAGCGAAAAAATACTTGTGAAATGAAATCCATATACCAAGATATGAGACAATATAGAACTAATGTGAGTCATTGGCTGCGCTCCTCTTTCTCCACTGGAAGGAGTCAGGTGATGAATGATGATAATAATGAATGTGGAGGAGAAGCCCATATAAATAGGCAAAAATAATGCCATAAATCATGTCAGGTTGGCCAGCAATAAATGATAAAATGACCATCATAAAATACCTAAATAATCAAGATAATATCTTGGTGTCCTAGCCCATTGAATCACATGTACAAACTCAGCCACATGAACTAATATATCTACTAACACTCTCTCTCAAATCATGGGTGATCTGATACAATACAATATACAATGATAATGTCCCATCATAGTACATACAACAAGGACTACTTGAGTAGAACCATGGATACTCAAGTAGTGGATGCGCAAGCCACCACCAAGATGCCTCGGAGAGAATCGAATGTCGATATTGATCGTACCAGCTCTTGAAAGTAAAAAAGAATCATAGTAACTCTCAATATCTGTCAATGATGTCTTGCAGTAGCATATAAGACTAGCTTGTCAAAAATGGCCTCGAAACATATGTGACCATGGATTTTCCACCTTTGGCCAAATTGCCAAAGTGTCCCCTCATGTGAGCTTAGACTAGGAGCCAATCCCGCTCTTTGTCAAATAACTAGCTCATCATGAACCTGGATGTCAATCCCAACTCCAGGATTTGAACTTGCTAGACTTCGTATGATGTATTAGGGAAACTCCTCTCTAGAATATGTGTACTTGTATAATGTGTATAAATGAGGTTCACCTACCCTAGCTCACCACCCTCTCACACTCCCTCTCTGGCATTGGAGAGTTGTGAAGGATGACCCATCACCTGTACTAGTAGCTTGGAAGGGAGGCCCTTGCAATTAGTGCAGGGGCCACATAGATGGGTCCTAAACCTGGACCTAGAGAAGAGGAAGACTTGCCGAGAAGGCAATCCCCCATTGTCACTGTCTGCGCTTGTTGGTGTTGTAAAGCTGCTAATGCTGGTTTGCTTTTGTTGAGAACCAATCTGGGTATAGGTTGAAATGTGTACGATCTGATAATAGGAGAGAGTATGTATCTAAATCCTTTGTGCAATTTTGTGATGAAAGAGGTATTAAGTGTTAGTTGATCGCCCCATACACTCACACTAGAATGATATGGTCGAGCACATGAATAGGGCGATTCAGGAGCGAGTTCGTAGTGTGTATAGCTAGATAGACTTACCACCTCACTTTTGGGTTGAGGTAGTTGGTACTGTGGTACATTTGATTAATCGTTCTCCATGTACTGCTCTTGACTATTAGGTTGTAGAGGTGGTATGGTTTGGAAAACCTTCATCATATGCTCATTTGTGTGTCTTTGGTTGTAAGGCTTTTTGCCATGTTCCACGAACAAGTGTAATAAGCTGAATCCTAAGTTTACGAGATGAGTTTTTCTTGGTGATGGGGATGTGGTGAGATGGGCTATCGCTTATGAGATCCATAGGCTCAGAAAATCATCTATAGCCATGATGCTGTTTTTCATGAGAAAAAAATGCATAAGCAGCTTGAATAGGTACTTGAGGTATACATAGCGATATTTTAGAAGCCTCTAGGAGCCTCTTGTCACTGTACAACTAGCTAGATAGCCTATAGCAGTTGATGTTCCTATAGCAGTTGATGTTCCAGTGGGCTAGGACCAAGATGTTAGACATGAGGTACAAGCCCCACAATCTATTTTGCATCGGTTTACTAGAGATATATATCAACCTGATCGGTTTGTGTTCTCTATGGATTATGTTATGGTGACAGATGGTGGTGAGTCTTTTATCTATAATGAGGCCATGTGCAAAGGTGATAGTCACTCTTGGGAGAGGGCCATGCATTCAAAGTATGTCTTAGTGCAGAAAAATCATACATGGAATTGTGTTCCTTTGACTAGTGGAAAACGTGCTTTGCCATGCAAGTGAGTGTATAAGTTGAAGAGTATCCTTGGATGGCCCAAGCCAGCATATGAGGCCAAATTAGATACTAAATTAAGCAGGAGCATGGTGTTGACTTTGATGAAGCCTTCTCTTTTGTCATTGAGATAACTACTCTACGCTTGGTTTTGGCTTTGGTTGCACAGCTCGATTTGGACCTCTATTAGATGGATGCGAAGATAGCTTTCTTGCATGGGGACTTACATGATGAGATTTATATGTAGCAATCTAAGGGCTTTGAGGAGAAAGGCAATGAATACCTAGTGTGTAAGTTGAGAAAGAGACTTTATGGCTTCAAGCAAACTCCTAAGAAATGGTACCACAAGTTTGATGCTTTCATGCATTCACAGGGATATACCCGTAGTGATATGGATCCGTGTTTATATAGGAAGAAAGCCCATGATGGTAGCCTTATGATTTTGGTGCTGTATGTGGATGATGTGTTGATTGCTGGGAGTGCTCATAATGAGTTGGATACCTTGAAAGGTCAGCTCAAGAAGAGCTTTGAGATAAATAACATGGGACAGATCTCACATATTTTTGGGATGTGCATCACGCACGATCGCTCTAAGGGGCTCCTTTACTTGTTGTAGAAGGAGTATATTTCAAAAGGTGTTAAGTGGTTTCATATGCAAGATGTTAAGCTTATTGGCTGTCCTTTATCTTCCCATGTGAAGGTTAGTCAGGCCAATTGTCTGTAGTTTGATGAGCAAAAGGCCGAGGTGGCCAAGATCCCTTGTTAAGCTTATTGGCTGTCCTTTATCTTCTCATGTGAAGGTTAGTTAGGCTGATTGATTATAGTTTGATGAGCAGAATGCCGAGGTGGCTAAGATCCCTTATGCATCTGCATTGGGTAGTTTGATGTATGCCATAATAGTCACTGGTCCTGACATAGCATTTGCAGTGGGAGTTATGGACCGCTATATGGCTATACTTGGTAGGGAGCGTTGGGATGTTGTGAATGGTATCTTGAGGTATCTTAAGGGCACTGTAGATATGTGTATATGTTATGGTGCCTAGGGTATAGGAGTCGTGGGGTACATTGACTGTGATTATGTGGGACATGAAAAGAGTAGAAAGTCCATCTCTGGCTGTATCTTCACATTTGTTGGAGGTGTTGTTTCTTGGATGTCTAGGGTGCAGAAATGCAGTGCCTCTATCTACTATAGAGGCAGAGTATGTTGCAACCAGTGAGGCTTGCAACGAGGCTCTCTAGTTAGGCCGACCTTGGGATTATTGATGTGGTCCTTGCACTTGCATTCAGTTTCTATGAGTGCTATTCAGTCGGCCAAGAATCCGGTCTTTCATGCGAAGATAGAGCATATTGAGGTGCGTTACAACTTTATCTGAGAGGTTGTCGAGGACAAGTCTATTGAGTTTGTCAAGATCTCAACTGACCAAAATCTTGTAGATTTGCTCACTAAAAGTCTCTCAGTGGAGTGTTTTGCCTTCCTTAGAAAGCTGATGGGTGTCAGATGAGATGAGGCTTTTTCTCATTCTATTGTACTTTATGGACAATTATTCATTGTCACTTTTTTCTTGTTCTCTCCTCACTAGGGGCACATTTACCTTTTAGTGGGAGGTTGCTGGGGATAAAGGTGTCTATGCCTAACCGCTTATGTATTTATTACATTGACAGTATCTGCATACTTGTATAGTGCAGGTAGCGGGCGTCCATCACTGTCATTTCATTCTTTATTCTTTTAGTGATATTTGAATAAGGGAAGGCTGGTCACACATTGTGATTGTTGGAGCTTCCACATATGGTGTCTCTCTCTCTTGCTCTCTTGTTCCATCTGCCATAGCTCTTGCTTCCGCTTGTGTGCTTCCACTTAGGCTCTATCTTGCATTGGGATGCCTTGCTGCGAGTAACTTCTTATCGTCTAGTTACTCTTTATGAGTAAGTGGAAAAGTATGTATGTGGGCTGCCTAAGGGAATCATGGATTTTTGTATTGAATCCACCTTGTTTATCATGTCTTAGCTTATAGAGACTACTGCTACAACTGATGCATTGTTGTATTAGAAAGATTTAGGTTTCCAAGAAACTGGGGAGAAGTTGAATTAGAACTTGTCAAAGGTTGAGAAAAGAGGCAGATTTGAAAATCAACTTTAAAAGAGGTCAAAATAGAAATAAAAGGAGTGAAAATTGGCTGCACAACGTAGGGAATTAAGGGCTGCAAATAAATACTTCATTTGTGAAGAATAGCGTCACATGGCTTAGAATTGTCTTAGTAGGAAGCAAGCTGGAAAATCAGAAAATCAAGGAGACCCCAAGGGTAAGAAGCCCAAAATATCAGTTGGATTAATATCGGATGTTGTTAGTGATCAACCCAATGATAATGCTATTGAGTTATGCAAAGCGTGGGGAAAAATTAGAGATCATGATGCTTTGATTTTCCTTGACAATGGAGCATGAGGCAATTTTATCTCTACAGACATGGCAGTCCGTCTTGGCATCAGAGAGGATGAGATAGAACCCATGGGAGAAGTGAGTATGGCATGCAGAGCCTGTCACACCACTCATTGGAAGGCTCCATGTCCACATTCTACGTGGATAACGAAGAGTTCTTTATTGCTTCACTTGAGGGTTGTGATGTCTTTCTTGGTATGCCTTGGTGCCAAAGTGTGTAGGCAGTATTGATTCACCCGCTAAAGTGATCACTTTTCAGTACAAGGGCAAGACCTATACTTTGGATGTAAAGTTAAAAGGGGAATCTATCCTTGTATCGGCTATTGCCATTCCCAAAGTAATGAAAGATCACAGGATACTTGGTTTTTACTAATAATAAGGTTGATAATGAAAATGCTGAGGACATGTTAAAGTTAGAGAAGAATTACATTTTATTTTTGAGAATGTATGTTGATTGCTTCTCTTAGTCACTTTTGAGGCAATTACTGCTTGAAAGGCTAGAAGATCATGATATAGATCTTATTCTTGGAAGTAGCTCGCATAATAAGTCACCCTATAGGGTAAGTGCAACCTAGTAGAAGGAGATAATGAGTCAGATGAATGAATTGTTGGAAAAAAGGGATAATTGATCCTAGTTTATCTTTTGTTTTTTAGTGCTTTGGGTGCAAAAAAAGAATGGTTCATTGTGTATGTGCATTGATTATTGTGCTTTGAATAAAATCACGATAAAGAATTGGTTTCCAATCCCTCAGATTGATGATGTTATGGATAGATTGTGGGGGAAAGCTATATTTAGTTGTACAGATTTGAAAAGTGGGTATCATGAAATTCACATTAGACTGGAGGATGTGTTTAAGACGGCTTTCAAAACATCTTTTGGATTGTATGAGTTTCTTGTCATACTTTTGGACTTAAGAATGCTCTAGCTACTTTTAATTGGATGATGGCTGTATCTTTAGGCCATACAAGAGATTTATGGGCACGTTTTTTGATGACACGATTGTCTACTCAAAGAATGAGGCAGAACATAGAAAGCATTTGGACATTGTCTTCAATGAGTTGTATAAGCTTATTCTAGTCATTAATGACAAGAAGAGGGAATTTTTCTTTCATGAGATCCACTTTTTGGGCTTATACTATCAGCTAATGATATTCGTATGGAAGGTTGAGGTAATACATTCACGGCTACCTTTGAGAAATGTATATGAGATTCATAGTTTTTTGGGCCTATGCTCCTATTATAGGAAGTATGTATGATATTTTATTGAAATTGCATATCCATTGCATGCTTTGCAAAAGAAAGGTGTACCTTTTAAGTGGACAACAATGGAAATTTCAGCGTTTGAAAAGTTAAAGGAAAAGATGACTTGAGATCGTGCGCTCATGTTGCTTGATCTAAGAAAGTCATTTGTCATTTAGTGTAATGTATGTGGAAACAGCGTAGGGGCTGTTTTAATACAAGATGATTGAGTTGTGGCATATGAGAGTCGTGTTCTCCATGGTGTAGAAAGGAATTTGTAGGTCTATGAGAAAGAATTGCTTGCTGTAATTCATGCACTTTCGACATGGAAACACTATCTTTGAGGGACTAATTTCGTAGTATAGACAGATCATTACGCATTGCGCTATTTCTTGACAAGTCTAAGTTGTTTGAGAAGCAAAAGAGATGGGCTAACTTCTTATCTATGTTTCACTTTCATATTATGCGCACAGATGGAAAAAAGAATGTGGTGGTTGATCGATTGTCATGTAAGTCTCAAATTTTGGTTGTTACTATAGTATATCTCATTGAGTTGGATACTGTGAAAGATCAATATGCTGCTAGTTTAGACTTTGCAAATGTATATGATTAGCTTTGCAATGGCTAGAGGCATGAGCACTATATACTCAGAGATGGGTTTCTGATGATGTATGGGCGATTGTGTGTCACAAAGCAATTGAGGTCTAAAGTGATCACTAAGAGTGTTAATACTGTCCCAAGGACATGAAATTTTATTGCTTTGCTTAGCGTTTGATTAAAAGTTACCAAAATGTGCAAAAATGACTTGTACATATGAGATGCACGTCCATTATTTCATAGTGCGGGAAGTAGGATCCCAAGATATCAATTGGTGCCAAAGGCAAAAGTTGTAATAAGGTATGCTTGAGTGGTACTAGATGGTATGGAGTATCAAAACTTGGTCTAGAACATTTAATTAGCCATTAGTGTCAGTGGTGACACTAGGGAATTGGTATTAATGATTAAGTAATGCCAATTTAGAGCTAATGACTACTCAAGATTACTTGGATGATAAATTGGCCTAGCCAATTTAATTGTTGGTTAGTTAGATTATTTTTTTGGGTATAGAAATTCATTTGGTGCGAAGGAGACGATTGCTGGCTAGGGCAAAGATTGCTTGGAATGTCATCATATAGCCTAGATCAAGGAGAGGGTTCGATATCATAGGGCTAGATAGCCAGAGCAAAGCCTTGATGGATAAGCTCATTGTTAGGGCCCAGGGATTTCCTTCCAAGTGAGGAGGCTTGGAAGAAACTTTTGATAGGGAGGCTAGAGGCTATGATACTTGCACTATGGAGAACCATGGCAACCCAACATTCATTGGATTTTTTTGGAGATTAAGGCTAGGGACTTAGGGAGGACTTTGAGGTTAGATTCACAATTGCTATTATCACAGCCTGGAGATTTGTACTACCAGGGCTTCACTAGATTTCCTTGACTTAAGTCGAAGAAAAGGAAGGCAGCCGCTCCTCTTTAATTACCTTTTGACATTAGACCTCGGCCATGCTCTTGGATAGAGAACATACTTATCATGGGGGACATTCTCTTTACAGGTGGTTTGGCGGGAGACTGGTTTGCATTCCACGAGCTTTTGAAAGAGGCTCAGAGACAGAGGCTAGAGGGGCTCAGGGCTCAGGGCTCAGGGGAGCTAGAGTTATGATTGAGGTTGTGACGGAGGAAGTTCCACCTGATTGGGGGATAGATACAAGCACCTCTCAGACTTGGATTTGTCTCTTCTCCAGAGGGGAGATGCTTCTAGCAATCTTTGCAAGTAGTAGAGAGACCACATTTATTTTCATGGTTGGGAATGATGGTAGTCTCCAGTAAGAGGACCTCGACCAGACAACATTCATCGGATGCTCTAGATAGAGGATTGGAGTAGTGGCTCACTTTGAGAGGAAGTGGCACATTGATCCAAACCCAACAGCTTGTTTGGTTGATGGATGAAAATATTGGGCTTACCAAAGGAGATTTCTATAGAGATTATAGTGGGATCGAGAAGAGTGGGTGTGGAGAGATCCGTTCACCGTGATAGACCTTGTGATGTGTCCTCTTTGTCAGATGTGGTGTAGCAATGGAAGCATAGACAAGTGCTGAAATAAATTGGTAAACACAAGATAGAAGAGAAAGAAAACAAAAGAACAAAAGAACATTGCAAAGTAAGAGAACTGAGAGATGTGCTCGGGAAACGGAATCCAAATGTCAAACATGAGAATGATGTGTACAATAGTGAGGCATTGGCTGCGCGGGTATCGGCACTGGCTCTTCTCTCCAACAGGAAGACCACTTGAAGAATGATGATGATTGAATGAGAGGAGGAGCCATTGAATAAATAGGCCCAAAATATTCCAAATATGGAAGCTGGTCAGCCAACAATAAATGCCTAGATAATCAGAAAAATGACCACTATAAAATGCCTGAATTACTGAGTAAGATCTAGCATATCGTAACTCACACACGAGCTGATTAGACTAGTAACACCCTCTCTCGGATCACGGGTGGATCCGATACAATACAATGATACAATGATAATCATATACGACAAAGTACCACTAGAGTAGAACCATGGATACCCATGTAGTGTGTAATCAAGCCACCACTAAGGTGCCTCGGAGAGAACCTGAGATCAAATGTTGATCGTACCAGTTCTTGAAAATAGAGAAGAGTCATAACAAATCTTCGTGTGTCAACAATGTCTCGGAGTAGCATATAAGACTATCCTGTTAAAACATGCCTCTGAACATATGTGACCATGGATTTTCCGCCTTTGGCCAAGACCCGCAAAGTGTCCCCTCATGCGAGCTCAAGACTAGGAGTCAAGCCCGCTCTTTGTCAAAGAAAACAACTCAGCAGGAACCTTGGATGTCAATCCCAGCTCTAGGATTTGAACTTGCTAGACTGCGGTTGACGCATTAGGAATGTTCCTCTCTGGAATCTGTGCACTTGTATACGTGTATAGATGAGGCTTGGCTGCTCCATCTCACCACCCTCTCAAACTCCCTCCTTGGCACCCCGAAGGGTTGTGAGGGCTGACCGCATCACTTGAACTAGAAAGTAGCGAAGGAAGGGGTAATCAAGCCCTATCCGCGGTCTTAAGAAGTGGATTCCTTCCACGCTGTGGATTTCGCTTGGGTCAGAGGATCGGAATCGGAGTCGGAGGAAAAGGACGACGCATCGAAGGAGTCTGCATCCCGCTTCTTCTTCTTCCGTGAGGCTACGAACTCCTTGCAGTCCTTCCGCAAGTGGCCCTTCTTACCATAGTGATAACAGTGGGTCTTCAACTTCTTCTTCTTGTCACTTGTCTTTGAAGTTATAAAGTTCTCATTGGAACCGCCATAATGAGATGAGAGCCTTGCCTCCCTTGTAAATGCAAAGATATCTAATGCTCAAGCAACATCGAGGACGTATGTGTAAAGCTAGATAGTGCTCTGGTATAGGGATTGCTCACTAGTCGAAATGGCTTTTTATATTGTAAGAGTGAAATTTATGAAGGGCAAACACAATAGGGAATGGATATCGATGCCGAAGACAAACAAGTTGAAATGTGAATATACAAAGTGGGTAACGCAACCCCTTCTTAAGCCATGGATTCCGATGCTGAAGGACAAAGGAGCTCAAGTTGATGCAAAAGATGTAAAAAAAGATGAAGAAGCGCTTTGATTGGAAGAGCTGTATTGGAGAAAGAAACTGCTATGGTAGCTTCAAGAAATGCTTGGAGCTTGCGGTAGGAGGGAAGCCTCCATGTTAGTTGAAGTATGGTTCAACCGTGGGAGAATATGGAGCCACCAAGGGAAGGCTGAAAAAAATTATCTAGCCTAATTAGGACCAGTTGATTCCTGCAATGTTAGACCTTAACAGAAGCAAGCCTAGCATGTAAATGTTAGCATTTTATATATCATGGATTTGTACATTTGTTCTACGGGCTTATGATAGTCAGCTTAGTGTGTAACTCACACATGGATTGACTAATCTGTCAACAAGTCATACCCTTAGTTGTGAAAGGTGCTGATTGAGGGGCTGTCCATAAACCACATTTCTTGGCGGTTGCCATTGGGTTGTGTGGGCAGCAAGGAGGGGAGGGATGGGAGAAGTTGTGGAGGTAGGACCCCTTCTCAGCTTTTTAGGGGTGTGAGATTGTCCCCCATGGGTGTGCGTGAGGTTTGATGAGAGTTTGGAGAAAATGTAGGAGTATTACATTGGGCCTTGGAATGGATGTTGGTGATGAGTGGAGTGTTTATTTTCTTTGGCAGCATCTTGCCGAGTTGTTAAGAAGTTTTGGTTTTTGTCCAATAAGAGTTACACTCTGTGATTGTTTCTTCAAAGAAGTGGAAATTAGAGTCCCTTTGAAAATAGTTGATATTCGAAATCATACAATATTGGCAAAGCGGGCAACAATATGATTTGGTTCATGAAATTGAAATACGATTGGGGGCAGCTTCTGAGAAATGAAAGCATGTGATCGTTGTGAGCCAAAAGTGGTGTACTAACAAGTAGACACCTATATTCAGCCATTTTACTTGACATTCATATCATCCCCTTTCTTAAATGGAGAACTTTCAAAGATCATGCTTGAGATTTGATATATTGGGTACAGTCTCTTGCTGCATAATTGTTGATGGGATGGCTCCGATGACCAAATTTGAGGGCAAAGTGCTGTAATTGAGGATGGAACTCAAGTAAGAGCCCTTGCTCAAATGCACGAGGGTTAGAACGGCATAGCATAGTGTTGGGCAGCCTTGGTAGCAGCTTGTCGGGTGAAGAGACGTGCCTATAAATAGGCAAAAGATGTGCCAATAATGATGATTAGTTGGCCAACTCTATATGCACCCAAAAATATGGGTTGGCTAGTAAAAAATGTGATGGGCATACAATGCTAGAGTGCATCTTAATTCACAAACTCTCACCCATGTGATGTACACTTTGCTAACACCCTCTCTTAAATCATGGGTGATTGGTACAATAAAATATATAATGATTAAGAATCATAGTATATACAACAATAACCATTTGATAGAACCATGGATACCCAAGTAGTGGGTGATTGAGCCACCACTGAGGTCTGTTGAAAAGACGTTGATGCCAATGTCAATTGTACCAATCCTTGTTGCACAAAGTAATTTGGGGCTTGATGTAACTGGTCATTGGAAACTTGCATGCAAGTGTTGTTGACCCAATTTGTGCCCCAATGCACATGATGTCAGGGGGGGAATCGAACTTGGTGGTTGCTAGCTATAGAGGATAGCTTATTATTCCAAATGTTATCGGAGAATTGTCTTGGTCAATTCTTAGTGGTGCAATAGGTATTTTGGAATTAATATTAAAAAAAATACCACAAGGGGCACCAACATTTTGGGGCCAACCGGGCATTGACATTCATTTGTTGTAAATATCTTTGCTCATGGCTCTTGTCGTAGTCTAGCTGTCAAGGGTAGCTTCCGCGCGCTACTTTGAATCTCCAAGTTGGTGTCTTCTTTCTTCAGTGGCAACTGAGAGCGGCTCGGCACCAAGACTCTGTAACTTTGTGAACACCTAAAAATGGTTGCACAATACATTATGTGCTTCCCTTCTCAATTAATTTGTTTGATTTTTGTGGCTCAAGTCAATTTTGCATCTTAACTTGAACTTTGTTCAATGTTATGTACCTATGAACCTTCAGCCTTATGAGCTAATAATGTGCAAAATTATACGTAAATATGAGTCAAGAACACAATTATTTTTCACCATAAGAATTTGCCCAGACTACAACGCAGAGTTGTTAACCATTTAGATGGCATAGTAACCATTTTGGGCCTTCACGACCTTTGCTAGGCAAGGTAAAAAGATTAGATTTATCAGAAATTATTATTCTGCTTGATGGATGAAAGGAAGAAGAGAAAGAAGAAGGGGAACAAGAGGAAGAAGCGGGGAAGCTTCTCCCAAGCTCTCACACTTAAGTTTTCTCTCTCACCCTTACTCTCAACCTCTCTCACACAAGCAACGGTAGGAGGAGAAGAGGATAGGAAGCTTGAGTCTCAAAAGTATGCACTCACAAAAATAGGCGATACATCATATATATAGGGTTTCCTTTTGGGTTGGCACCCTCAACTCTTTGGTCCCTCTCTTGTCCTTTTGCAATGCCCAGTCTTTAGCCTAGGCCTTCACAGCTTGTTTGCATGATATAAATATGTATGCACGGGATGCACCATTTAGCATGGGGGATTAAGCAATGCACACATTAAAATGTATGCATGGGATGCACTGTTTAGCATGTGGGATTAAGTAATGCACACATGATTTGTGGGACATTTAGTTTTTACTTGCGTCTTAAAACAATTTGCATGAGAGTGAGCGTAGCCTCAGATTTTACAGTAAACATTCTCCATGTGCTGCACATTTTACGAGGTTGATTATAAATTATAGTGTAAAAGTTACGGAAATAAAATTTCAAGAGATATATAATTTTAGGAGACTTTGGGGCCTTAAATATATTTTAAAGTTAGTTTGCTGATTTTCAAGCTCTGGCCTTGGTTTCTTTTGGAATTACTGGCTGTTGGCCTTCACTAGCTATTTTTGACACGCTGCTCCTATTTTTGGTAACTGCTATTTTTAGTGTCTGTTGTCTTTTTTTTCTCCGTTTGCTTCGCAGCTTTACTCTGCAGCTTCCATTTTAGCCTTGATGGCACTGTTTTCACATCTTTCACCATTTGGTGATTAGTCCTTTTAAATCTACCATTTGGTGATCAGCGTAGAAGAAGATGAGCCACATTTGGGACTTCCAATACACCTCTATTTGTAATCTGTTTTCTTGTCTTTTCCATCATCTACCAATGATAATGACTCTTCTTTAGTCAATATATTTTGAATGCTGCAACATTGAAAGATAGTATCCTCGCGAACAGAAAGTTAGAAATGATGACCATCAAGGTTTCTTCCACGTTTTAATAACCTAAAGATAGAGATACTTGTAGGTTTGTAAGTTACTTTACTTTATTTATCTTGAGGTATTGTAAGTTAGTTTTAACATCTTGATTGTTTTGTTTTGTGGAACAGGTGTCCAGCATGCAGAAATTACAAAGTAAACACTTCACTAATTTATGTGGATTTCTGGATTAGTGAATGCAATGATTTCTTTTAGAACTGCTTTCATACAGCCAGTTTATCTATTGGTTACTGTTCCTGGTGGCTTCTTTACAGCCACATTATGAGCGAGTAGCAAGGGTTTTCAATGGCCAAGATGCTGCACATCCTGGCATTATCTTCTTGGCAAAGGTTGATTGTGCTCTAAAGGTGATTTCCATTCCCCTTCTGCAACATTTACATTTGTCTCCTATCTTGTTGGCTAAAATTTTTGGAGGTGCTTTCTTTGATTTCAAGCTTCACTACTGGAGGTTCATTGTTGCCTCTTGTTATCTGAGCCTTGCTGTGTATGGTTCTCAACTTCTTGTGTTTACTTGTGGGCAGTGCAGTTAAATACTCCTCTTTGCGATCAGTTTGGGATTGGACATTATCCTACTCTATTGTGGGGTCCTGTTTCAAGTTTTACACAGGCTCAAGATGGCCATGCAAACTGGGAAGCTATTGAAAATGCTCGCAAGCCAGAATTATTACTACAATTTATCAACAACAAGATTGGCAAGTATGGTAGAATTTCGAGCTGAACATAGTTTTTGACTAGGATTGCTGTTTAACAATTTGGTGGATAATCAAAGTGGGGACCTTGAAAAATTGTCTTTTGCAGAGCATACTCTTTGGATGATGGACCTTCCCTTGAGACTCAACTAGTACATGGTGATGACCTTGACTATGGACAGGTGTGCCCCTTAAGCTGATGCCCTCTTCTACTGGTGTGATGCAATGAAGGGAAGCTCTAATGGAAGCTAGCATTTATTTCCATGGTTTTTCCTTTCAGCTCTTCACTTTTTAACTTGATTCTTGTTAGCGAAGGTTGCAATCTCCAACTATGACATTGAGGAAGCAACTGCAACAGCAATGGATATCATATTGACATCAAAGGTTGGTGTTCTTTAGGCACTGACAACAGTTCATGTATATATTCATTACAACAGTTTGCAGACTTCTTGCTGTTTTGTGTTGATCTGATATAAGAAATGTGTGGCAGATTTCGGACTAGGTAAAATTATTCCAGTTTTGGGTCTCAAATAAAGTGGATTTGACCAATCTGGACAATATTTGATCAGTGTTCATGAAAAGTAGTTTTTGTAACAGTTAAAGAATCTTCAACTTAAACTTTTTGACAGATTTTCTGCTTAAATCACATGTATTACCATTGTTTCAACTAAAATTGTTGTAAAACCTAAGGTTTCAAACATGCTCCTTGTCCTCCATCCAATCTTGAAGTTTTTCTAAAAAAAGTTGCAATTCATTTTACATAAAACGTTGGTATCTGGTGAATAGTGTTTTTGACTTGCCATGCATGTTGATAATGGTTTCTTGTCTGTTACTTCCTAAGGTTTTGGTCTGGCATATTATTCTCCCTCAATCCACTCTCAATTGTGGAAGTCCTTTCCAAATGACTTTCAATCCACTCTCAATGGCATATTATGCTCCCTCAATCCACTCTCAATTGTGGAAGTCCTTATAGGCACTCGGTCTGGTGTGAGCGTTGGTATTGCTCTCCCTAAATGGACTCTCAATCACTGTGATCCTTTTCTAACAAATTTCCTAGTTGGCACTTGATCTAGTGTGAGATTCAGGGGCAAATGCCTTGCAATCGACTGTCAGTTTGTGGATATTTGTTGTAATGACTGGGAGTTCCCTTAGCATCTCCTGGTTGAGGGATAATCCAAAGGATTGTCTTAACTGGTTATTAGTTGGGCATTCCTACAAGATGGACACTAAAGTTTTGGAGCATCTCCCAGGTTGAGTATAAACTCGAAGGATTGTCTTAACTGGTTATGAGTTTGGTATGCCTACACGATGGGCAGTAAAATTTTGTAGGAGAGGGATTATTTCTCATGATGATGATCCGAATTGAGTGTTAGTTGATGGGCATTGTTTGCACGCTAATATGTCTCATATGAGCATGTGAAGCCAAAAACTGTTTGGCTCTCACAGGATTTAATCATTCTTAAAACTTTCTTCCTCCTGGATACAGCAATTATAACGTTTTTAAACTGTAAGTTTAGATGTTATTTTTCCAAGGTTTTTTGTTTGAAGGTAATTGCATGATTCTGATATTTTAAACAGATTGAGGCCTATTCATTGTAAATTTCCAGGCCATAGATAGCTAGAGCTGGACTTGTCTGCAGAATGAAGCTTCTACTTCCTTTAATGTTTGGATTAACTTGCTAATTGCTTGTGTACAGCTTCTAAATCAGAAAACTCGTTCAGTATTTATTCAATTCTTGCAACTCTTGGTTGTGCACCACCCATCAAGAAAGTGAGTGTCGTATTACTGGTTGACAGATGTGTCTTCACAATGCAGATGTTTCCCACTTTCTAAAATTTTTTCATTTTCATTTTACGTGACAGTTGTCGAAAAGGTATTGCAGAACTGTTAATCAACATGGAAGAATTGTGGCCAGCACTTCCAAGGAAACCTGAAGCTCTGGAGACTGTCGACAGTGGTTCTGGTGTTGAAGAGCTGGATTATAGAATGTTGGAACAGTTTCACATTTGTGGAGATCATGTTCCACGTGGATACTGGGTCTGCCTCTCTGAAGTGGTTTCTTCCAGTTGTTTGTTCAACATAGTTGGCTAGTCTTAATCAGCTTTGAATATCTGTCCCCCACCCACCCACATTACCACACCCCTGGAAAAAAAAGGGATGGAGGAGTTTTTTTTTTGGGTGGTCTGGACCCTTAATAAATAAATCCAGGCTTTGAATATATAATCCCGCCCACCCAAAAAGAAAAAAAGAGGAAAGACAAAAAACATGTACATGCACATGTTACTTTTGGTGAAACCACTGTCCATTAGCTCAAGAATTGACAGCACACACCCGTCTTTTTCAAAACTCTATTGTAACAGTGGTAACTTAGTTGCTGGAAACCCACAACCCATTGTTGCAAGTCATAATGAAGATTAGTCTCAATGTGAAGAGAATCTTAAACTCAAGGGGATCAAGAGCAATGAAAAAACAGACCTAGTTTAGACCGATCTATTTGTCGAATCCTACAATATGTTAGCAGATTAGTCAGTTCATGTGTGAGTATGTGCATGTAT
The DNA here is from genome assembly GCF_053477565.2 of Lygodium microphyllum. Taxonomy (NCBI): domain Eukaryota; kingdom Viridiplantae; phylum Streptophyta; class Polypodiopsida; order Schizaeales; family Lygodiaceae; genus Lygodium; species Lygodium microphyllum. Next base: position 134,890,288 of record NC_141155.1, read on the forward strand.
TTGTAGGCTGGGCATTTTACTTTCCAGTTGTGATGTAGTCCCCTGATTTATTGGAGCTAGATTGTGGCTGACTATCATTTTTATGACTGGCTGACTTTATTTTTTGGGGGACTCCAGATCTGGCCAACTTTTTCATGATGTTGGGCTATTTACTGCCAGGGCTTCCTGCTCCTCAAACACATCTTCAGCATACTCCATTACTTGCAGGTCCTGTTGGAGAGAGGGAGCCAATGCTAGTGTCTACTCAGTTGACTAGCGACTCACTATTGTATTTGTATTGTCTCTTGTCTTGGTATATGGATTCCATTTCCTAAGCATTCTTCTTTTGAGTTTCTTTGTAGTGTTCATCTCTCTTTGCAGTGTCTCACTTCTCTCTTGTGCTGTGTAGTCTATTACAGCAATATTACAGCAAATTCTCATGCTTCCATCACTGCACCCACGTCTGATATGGTATCAAAAGTCAATCTTCAAGATCTTGGTGCTGTTTTCTGTTGCTGCAAGTTTGCCCTCACATTGTTCTCTTGATGATCAGTCTTTTCCTGTTTGCTGCAGCTTGGGTGACCATTCTCTGCTCAAAATTGGCCTGTTTCCAGCCTTTTGCCATCTGCATTTTGTGAACAGCAGCCTGTGTTTTGATTTTCTGATATATGCAGGACTGTACAGCTGCATTTAAAGCATTTCCTGCCTGCATTTTTATGGCAGTTGTCTGTGCTTTCTGCATTTAATGCTCCTTCAGGCTGGACAACAGTATTTTCAGATCTTTGTTGGTGTCTGTTGGCTGCAATCTCCGTGATAAATCCTTTTCGGCCGCAAGGCAGCAACAGTTTTTTAGGGTGTCTCATGATGAAACTCTGAAATTTCTTTCTCTATAGCATTCTCTCTCATTCCCCAACCATCTCTCAAGTTATCTCAACATTTTCGAGCAGTTTGAGCCATCAAAGAAAGAGATTTCGGTTAATCTCTGTTGTAAACCCTAATTTATAGTAAAAGTTAGGGTTTGACAGTGAGCCACCTTGGGATGTGTGCTCAAAATTGAGGGCTTAGGACTTGAATTCCAATAGCTGAAAATAGAGGAGTTTTAGATTGATTAAAGAGGTTAGCCACCAACCAATATGAGATTTGGGGCTGAATTTGTCTTTCAAGGAGCAGGGTGAAGGCCAATCCTCAAGCAAACCAAGGGGCAATTTGGTTTGGAGGCTTGCTGGTTAGTGTTGATAGCACGAGGCACTTGGATTAGCAGAGGAGATGAGAGGATCTTAGTTATACTTCTTCCATGTGCAATATAAAATAAAGAAATACCGTAAGGGGTGCTTGTCTTGGGGCCAACAGACTGTCCAATGTTTAAGATCAAAGTGGTGAACTATGCATTTTCAGTTTACATGAATTTCATGCTTGCTGTAATTAAGTGCTTAATTAGGTTATTTGAGGAGAAAGGTTGGTCTCACTGGCTGCCCAAGAAATGTAGAAGGATTGAAACGAGTGTGCACATTTGCCAAACTCCCTAAACAAGAAATGGATACAGTAAATATGGGCTGAAACAGTTGGAGCTCCCATGTCTCCATCAGACTCTGACGGAGCCCACATCCAGGAGATGACATAGTGATGAAATATAGGCAAATTCTCCTTATTCAAACTTGGGAGTGTTTGAAGATCTAAAGACTTCATGTGATGATGCATAAAAGCTTGAGATGAGGGCTTCGTAAAGAGGTCCGTTGCATCCGATTTATCCATTTTATGATATGATGCACAGCCACCTTTGACAAATAGGGAAGGTCCATATTCCGTATAGATGTTTTTCATGTGAGAACAACAAAGGTTGCAAAGTTTCAGTTTGATTAAGTTTGATCAATATGAGCTTTAGTGTCATTATCCAGTTGCTATTGAATATGCAAATTCATAGGCTCTTACTCTAGCTGATGCAGAACACTAACAATTGGAAATGGATGATCCATAATGGAGTTGTCAAATTTTGGTGAAGTTTTTTGTGTAATCTAAAGAAAAGTTTGAAAGCCTGTAAGGCTACTTTATCTCTATAAATAAGTTTGGTGGCCAGAGCCATTCTAAAACCTAGTGCAAGTATTAGTGTCTTTAGGGGCTTTTATTTGTCAAGTTTTGAAAGTTCTTATAAAAGAGGGAGTGATCTACATGCAAAACTGATTTTATTCAAAACATTTACCATATGTCTCTAGCTTGGTTACCTTTTGGCTGTGGGAGGTATTGAACTCATCGTTATGATCTTTGTAGACTTGGAATAAACACTTCGGCTATTTTTGGAGCCTCACAATATATTGGACCCTGAGTGTATATATCTTATAGGAGAGGGCTTCAAAGTTTGTCATTGTGATTGTTACACTTTTAGAATAGTCCCATTTATTGGTGCATAGAAATATAAACTTTATTGTATGTTCATGGCAAATGGAGAGATAGGACAAATTCTTTACTTTCACAGTTTTGAAAAGAGGAAAGTGGAACTGTTAAGGCTTGCATTTGTCCTGCTTTCAGGTTGTGCTCAGACATAAATTAGGAGAAACTGGTTTTCTAGGAGGTGTTTGTCTAGACTCTTTTTCCATCAAAATTTAGATTTCAGTTCGTGTAATCTATGCTTATTTATGTTAACAAGTTGTGTGATGTGGGGTAAATGATCTGTACTGCCTGATTTTCTTTATTTTAGCCTGTCAATTAGAGAGTTCAGTTGGCTTCATTTTTTTGGGTTTTTTAAAAACTTTGTTTCCCTGCTTTGATATGTTTATTATCTCTAACCACCATTAGCACAAGCTTTTTGATACGTTGTTATGCTCTCTACTAATATTGGCTGAATAGAGTTAGCATTGTAGTTCGACGTCATAGTCTTTAGATAATGCTTGACAGTGATAACAAATTGTTATTATTGCAACAAATGAGTTTATTAGGAAATTTGTTTTGGATTGTTGGAAATGTAGTTTTGATTTTATAGTGATGATGTGGCAGCAGCAGCTGCTGTGGTTGTCGCTGCAAGCCTTGATGAGTTTGAGTTCTTTCTGCAGATGTTTTGCCGAGGCAGCCGAAATGAAACACGTGGGTATAGGTAATTATTGACTTCTGTCAAGATTTTGAGACTTCATTTTGTCTTGCTTGATTCTGGTGCTTGTTCAGATGTTCTTGTGTAAGATCGCTATTATGATTGTTTTAACATGTATAGTGAAAGGCTTACTGTTGATTCGTTCGTAAAATAGCTAGGATTATGAGGGGAACTTGTATAAAGAAAGATCTACCATTGAGAGCTTTTAGTCTAAGAAAGCAATTGTTTCTAGCAAGAAGAGACTTACCTTTTCTGAGAGTGCCTACTGTTTGGACCTACATTCAGCATTAGTAGACAGTAAATAGCATTTACATATATGCTATAGGTTGCAAATTTTGTTATTGACTCCTGAGTCCCATTTTAGTTATGGACTTTGAGATTGCATACAGTTTTATCTTTAAGTAGAAAAGGCTGTTAAGTATGAAAATTCTCAGAGCACATTCTACGCAGAATATGGAGTTCTTTACTACATAGGGGTACTGTGCTATTCACATTTTTGGTTAGTTGCTACATTTCCCTTTAAAAGGAAAAGTCTGTGAAGTATGGCTATCCCCAGAGCACATCTTATGTAGAATATGGAGTTCTTAACCTAATAGGGGTACTGTGCTATTCACATTTCGGATATGCTTTATCTTTAAAAGGAAAAGGCTGTTAAATCTGAAACTTCCCAGAGCAGAGTCTATATTGAATATGGAGTTCTCAACCAAATAAGGGTATTATGCTGCCAAAATATCCCCTTCATGAATTCAAGAGAATCAGTCTAAAAAAGGAGTGTGTGTTTTTTTTCTTCTGAGTCATATGACAAGAGTAGAAATACCAGGCCTTTGGATTAGTATTTAGCTTTTAGAAAATATTAGCTAGTCAATCTCTAGCTAATTTTCACCATTAAAAGAAATGGGGGGTTGTCTTCTTGCAACCAAAAAAAAGGCTAGGTACTGGGCCCTGCGGAGCTATCCTATTGGCCAAGAAGTATTCATTTACACCAATGAGGATGAATGGAATTCTGAATTATCATAGCTTTTATCAATTGTATTTTTGCCATGCAAATGTCTTTTAGAACCAAGGAATGTTTGCCTCAAATGTACTTGACTCTCTTAGGATACTAAAGAAGGTTGTGCCTCCTTAAATGGAGACATGTACCTAGACTTTAAGCCTAGGCAATATAAATGTTGATGTATGAAATGGAAGTTTTAGTTTCAGCTGCATTGCTTATGCTGGCTAGGTATTTATTTCTAGAACTTTCGAATGGTGCCTATTGGATATGAGGCAATGTATGCTTAGTACTAGACAGCCAAACATTCTTGAAACATACTTCCATACTTGTGCATGTTTTCTTCCCATATGCTTAACACTATTCTGAAATTGCTATTCTGCTGCTTCCTCCTTTGGGACCTTGTATGGGACATCTCAGATTGAGGAATATCCCACTCCAAAGATGTGATGCATTTGGCCCCTTTGAATAGTGCATGCATTTTGAGGGCACATGTTTTGATTTGCTCATCTAGTGTAAAAATAGTACTTTATTGCTTGTCAGCCTCATTTCGAAATGTCAAGTGTTGATGAGCATAATTGTCTTGAGATAATTATATGGCTGTACCAGGCAGAGGGAGGAGTTAAGTGAACTCTTATCTGACAGAACACACACACTTTGTTTCATGAGTTCACTTTTACGCTTTATTGGGTACTCACTGAAGTTTGTGCTTAGGAAAGTCATATTGGGCTCCTGGTAATAAAATCCTTACCAAATGTCCAAATGACTTCATCGTGCACTTCATGTTTTAGTCCATCCTTACATGTAGGGACACTGATATCTTAACTGGCAAGTCAAGCTCATGTTTGAGGGACTGTGTAATCCTGTGAGGTTGAACTTTTTGTCTTTGTCTTTAGTTGTCAAATGGATTCTCCATCAGAGCACCATAGAGGTGATGGGCAAACATGGCTTGGTTCACCACCAGTGTCTAGCAACGTTATCCATCTTCTAGAACTTCAGTGGAGGTGTTCCTTCTATTTGAGTGGCTTTGATAGAAGGAATCTTGAAAATGGCTTTTAAAACATTTTTTACGTAGAGACAGGTACCAGGTACCATTTGAACATGGTATTTGAAGCTTGAATGGAAAAAAAGTTTGTTTCATCCATGAAAGATTCAAAGGCAAGGGATTTTAAATAGGCTGTTAATGTGCATGGTACAGAGAGTTTACACACAGGAAACCTATGAGAAAAAAATAGGGGCTATTGTTTGAGTTCAGTGGTGGTCAACCTGGCAGCCAAGGTGATGTGTGTGCACTCTTCATTCATCCAAATTTTGTTTCAACATTGGGTCCAAATCAGGCTCAGCGCTGATTGAAAACCAACAGATTTTGCTAGTCGATCGACTTTACAAAAGACTTGTAAAGAAGCATGTCTTCTAGGCAGACTGCTATGTTACATCAACCAGCTGTGACTTTCAGCAATTTCTGTTATTCCTGAATGGTGCTGAATTTTAATTGTAGGAGAGTTAAGGGGTAGTGATTGTCGTGCCCGAATCTGCTTTTTCGAGAAGAACACTGAAGATGGAAAAAAGCGAGGAAAACTATTTTATCATGACATCGAAGAATTGAGACATAATGACGACTAGAATTGAAGAATTGTTAACAGGCTATGTGAAGTTACCATTTGTGAATATGTGAAATTTGAAAGTTTATTTTCAAGATAGAAATTTCAAAGAATGACAAACTTATTTTGTCTAGAGAAAAGCAGAATGTTTCTGATTGTAAGCCAAGGGAAGCTTATGTAAAGACCCTAGAGGTTTTAAGAGAGAGAGAGAGAGAGAGAGAGAGAGAGAGAGAGAGAGAGAGAGAGAGTGATGAGGTGGGGGAATGGGCTTGTTGGAGTGTACAGAAGCAGAAGGGGGAATGAAGGAATGGATGGATGCATGAAGCCATGGGACTGATAGGTACCAAAGTAAGCTCTCTATGATTGAGACTGCAGGGAGATGGATCTTGCAATGATGATTTAGAAGAACAACACCACTGCTGGTTAAGGAGAACAACAATGTTAGCAGAGATATTCAAATACGTAGTAAGACCTGGAAAAAATCATACAGGAGAGAGGAAGAGAACTAAGTGCCTGGTAAGCTACGACTTGGGCTGCATGTTTTTGACCAGTGAGGGGCTTTTACCAATGAGGAGAACTTGCATAAATCCAGCCAGTTGTATTGTCCATTTAGCTTCTAGAGGAACCAGTTTCCACTTTTGTGTCACATTGTTTGGTCTTGCACATCTGGCGTGTTCTACTGAAGGGTGCTCTTGCACATCTGGCGTGTTCTACTGAAGGGTGCTCTTGCACATTGTCACTGATGCTTGCATGCTTTCTGCTTGGGAATCAGATCAGAATGCTATGCCAAAGCTGGCCTGGTCTTTCAAGGGAGGGTCTGCTGATGGGTGAACTGTCCTGAGAAGATTGCTGCTAATTTATTGGTCTAATGGATGGTCTTTGTCAAATTTCTGTACTCTTTTAATTATGCTTCTTCTGAAAGTTGCTCAGAGGTACTTTTCTGCTTTGGATCACCTGAACATCTCAAATTCACCCGATCTTCATTTCAGGTGCATTTACCAGTATCATCAAGTCACTTTCTTTGAATTAATAGTTCAAGCCCCACCCACTAATTGGGTTTGAATATCACTCATGGCTGCATGTGTATGTAGTATGGACTGATCCGTACAGTACAAATGTATGATTTCATACAAAAAATAGGGCCTTTTTGGCCACACCACCACTCTTTCACACACACACACACACACACTCTCTCTCTCTCTCTCTCTCTCTAGCCTCTCACACGCTCTTTCTCTCAAGCCTTTCTCTCTCTCTCTCTCTCTCTGTGTGTCTCTCTCAAGCCTCTCCCCCTTTCTCAAGCCTGCACTTCTCTTATTAGTTTGATCATCATTCATGTAGTGCATGTGGCATATGCCATAGAGGTTTTGGCGTGTTACCCTTATGTATTCATCTTGTATACTCCAATACCATTGCTATCAATACTATTAACATTTGTTCTATCATCCTTAGTCGAAAATAATCAAGTTAATTTTTTTTTTCTGTATCAATATTGCACCATACCTTTTAAAATCTTAAGGTACCATGCAGTACCATATTTTATTACCATATTTTATTGTTCCGTATGGTGTCGCACCTTTTGTACCTGTCAACTATGATATCGCTTCACTCTGATTTTACACTTACCTCTCATTACCTGGAAGCACTGTTGGCGGTCTGTCTACATCAGTCAGTCATGGGGAAGTGTGAAGGAAGATCATGAATTCAGAGATTTTTCCCAAAGGGCTTCAAAATGTTCGATGAGATTTTGACACTTGTAATGATTTTATTCTAGACTTCAATAGGTGACTAAAGGGAACAAGATGACACTGAATTGTGTAAATCAAAGGTCCTGCCCTTCTTTGTTTGGGGGTATGGTTCTTTTCTAGTGCTCTATATGGATAGCCTCATGGTTGGGAAATTGCAAGGAAGGTCTTGAATTTAGATAAGCCTCTGAAGGTCTCAGAAATGTTTAATGCAAACTGAAAAAGGATGAGGGTTTGTCCATAAGATTTATTCTATGCCAAATTCGAGCATCTAGAATGAGCATGTGCTGAAATCTGTGTTTGGTGGATTAGGCAGAAGCACATATTCATACTGCTCAAAAAGCACTCTTTTCTCAGTAATGTTTTTTAATTGGCATTGTGATGGTCTAATTTACTGCATAAATACAGAGAGTCATGATGCACTTCTATACATGGGAAGTGGTTTCAAAAATGTGAGTCACAGGCGGCGATTCTATCTTTGGGACATTAAGAGTCAAAATGTTTATTGATCCTTCTAGTCAAACTGCTTGTACTCGTGTGTACTTTGCTAGTACAGAGGAAGGAGCTGAGTCAAAAGCTCTCTCTGTGGCTTTGCAGCTGCGGTCTTTGGCTTCTAATGCATGCAGTCTCTGTACGTGTGGAGGATAGATTGGCATCTACTGCTTATAGGACGATCTGCAGTTTTATTTCCAACTTTTTCAACTGTAAGGAATGCCGGGAACACTTTATGGAGTTTTGTTCCAGGTACAGTGGGATCTGTATGTGCATTGCGTCTTTATATTCACAATCAAACTTGTGCTAACAAGATGGGGCTGGTCGCATACGACCATTTCCATCTGCCTTTTGCTGGTGTTTAAAGTGCGAAGGCAAAGGTTACCTCACGTCGTCAATTGGTCATGTGGTTATGGAACTCTCATAATGAGGTGACCTAATTTCTGATTGTACGCAGCTTAAATATATGTGAGAAAAGGTGATGCGTGAAGTTAGGTGACTAACATTTGTTGTTCACTTTGGTCACAATGCAAGGTAAATGATAGGGTGGGCAAAGAAGAGGCTAATAGCCTGGGCTCTGGTGACCCAAAATTTCGTAAGGTTGCTTGGCCTCCTGTAAGTTTGTGCAAGGAATGTTGGAAACATCGCAACGATGTAGATGCCAGTTCAGTCGAAAACACATTCTCGTACTCCGAAGTATACAGATTCTTGTTGAAGTTTTATGGCCTTGCTCTTTCCCCTTCAAATGCTAGTGTGTCGGGTACAAGAGAAAAGGTGATACCAGAAGTCAGAGAATCCACCAGGAGTGCTGTAACTGTCCCAGTTGGTGCTGCTCTAGCTATAGCTTTTGCCAGTTGCGGGTTTGGAGCTGTGGCTTGTTTTTGGCGAACAAGGCAAAAAATGAGAAAGTAGGTCTTTAAGAATCTGCAACTACAGTTTTTTTCTTTCACAGAGAACAGAAATCTATTAATGAACACTATAAAAAAACTTTCCCAAGGTAAAAATACAGATACAAAGTGGCCCTGGTTTAAGGATTCCAATGATATTACAGTCTTAAAATCATCGAAGATACTAACCAACTTCATGGCAGGCAGATACGGAGGCGTGCTTAATAAATCCTAATTCTAGGGAGACTTGGTTACAAGTCTATGATGAAAGCCATCTTCCAAGGGGATGCAAAGACAAAGCAAGGATTAGGCTTTGCTTTCATGGCAGGCACGATTAAAAGGTGCCTGTTTGAGCCTACATCTCACACTTTCCTCATTTGGACGGATCCTGTTTGGGATGATCAAGGTAAAGCTCGAAGGGTCACTTGATCCTAGACCTTCACTCTTTCGCAGCTACATTTATGGACACGACACAGATCAATTGATCTTGTTGGGGATTGTCAACCATGAACGGAGAACATTGCTTTCCCAACTATCCTCTGTGTGAGGAGAGATTTGATGCTGAAACTAGGGAGCTAGAAAGTTCTTCAACCCTGTTAATCACTCATTGTCTGCCATCAGAATCTGTTGGCTACTATCGCATCATTAGTCAAATATATTTGAATACAAATCTGTACTTTTACTTTGTCTCAGGAGAGTATGAACTTGCTGTATGTGCTTGTGCAGTTGATAATTGCTCAAATAGTAAAGGAAAAGTTCAATTGGATTGGTACACGAACAAGTCAGTCCTGTTAAGTGCACTTCAATCTTTGGTACTATGTGAAATGGAAGTCTATCATCTCAAATTAGAACTCTAAAGTCTGTGAGCTGCAAGTCTATGAATCACCACAATCTCTGTATGCAAATTCACCTCCACTCATCTCAAAAACATGGTTCAGTTCAGAGGTCATGTGTGCACAACTGGCTCAGCAGTGAGAATCTTGCGAATGATGTGCTCAATCGTGAAGGGTGAGGGAGGGGTGGATAAGAATAGTATAGTGACAGGAAATTGTAAGAAGCTCGTGTACAAGCGAATATGTTGCTGTTTACGAATTCAACCTGAATGATCCAATCAACAATAATGGGTCACAAAAAACAACCAACTACGAGTATTAATAGCCTACACTAATATATTACTCATAGGGTAATAATGAGAGGTTAGAATTAATGTATCTAAACTATAGTCTATGAGTAGAATATTACCATAACAGAAACCATTAATAGGTATTGACTAGTAGGCTAGGTACTAGTGTGATTTCATAAGTAGTACTAGCTATGCTCATGTTTGAAAATGTTGAAAACTCAATATTAATTGTATTGAAAATCAACTCAATGCATAGGAGTTGTTGCGTTATATTTCAACTCGTGATTAGTCCATAGAAACCAAGACACAATGGACATGCAACTAATAATTATTTGTGTGTTAATGCGACATAACGACACCCAAAAGAACTTGGCCATTCAAGTAACATTTTCAATAATAGGTTGACATGATGGAGACTTATGGTGGGAGGAAGGTGGAGGTGTAGCAACTTCATCCATTACGTCCATTCATGAATGAATGTATTCGTGTGCATGTTGTGTGTGTATGCATTTAGCTCATTTATTAAGGTTGAGATAGGAAGAAGATGATTTTAAATCCACATGCCATGTTCCATCAATTTTGTGGTGGCAACTCTAACCCCCACCTTTGCATGATTGAATAGCCTTACGTGTAGTTGGGATTTCACTTAAAACAAGATCAATTGGAATACCAATGTTTAGGGCAACTATTTTTGTCCACCCACATTTGAACAACCAACTCCAACCTTCATGTCATTGGTGTTTCACTTGAAAGGGCATTAACAAAACACTTTCATAAGATTCAAAGGTGTTTCAACAATAGCAAAGCGAACAGCGCGGTGAATCTAACATCTCAAAATTGAAGCAATCAATCTCATATAATACAAGAAAGTTATTGAACAAATTGAGAAAACATAGAGAAAAAATTCCGATCAGGCCCAAACATGATAGAATTGCAAATTACACAATTATTCAATCATGTATGAGGCTTTATACATATAGAGAGATGAAAACAAATCAACTATCATTTTGTTGCAGTTATTGTTAAATTGTGGTGTGCATAATCATGATATTTTGATGTCATTGTTGCATTGAAAATGCTTCAAAATACCCAAGGTGATTCTTGAAGCTTCGAATATCGATAAAGAATGAGTGAGAAACAACTAATTTTGTCTTTTTTCTTTATTTAGCAATTTCACACATGATCTCCTTGGCTTTATACAGAAAACTAGTCAAGGTTTCTTAAAAATAAGCCATATAATGAAAATAACAAAGATTTTGATGAAGGAAAACCATATTTTAATTTCAAAGAAAATATTATTATAAACTTATTACTTTACTCGGGGTTCATATTGAAGATCTAGTCAAATAGATTAACATTTAGAAAATATTAAACTTATGATGAGTTTGGCTATTCTTATATTTATTTGAAATAGCTTTATGCTTCTACAATTTTGTAACATTAACTTTGCATTTGGAAAGTAATCGAGCTCAATTGCTACATGATATAAACATGATATCTTGCATATTAATATGACAGGGAACAACACATGTTTAAATATTACAATATCAAGTATACATAAATTCAAACATACCTTTAAAAAAGCACAAATACAATAGCATAACATGCTTATTTAGAGTTAGGATTATTACTCTTCAACCAATAAGAGGTGATACACATCACAAATGCAAGATATGTCAAAATATTGACTTGCCCAATCTCAAATTGGATCACAATCCAATGCTGAGATCTCCTATTCCCAACAATTAGAACATTTAACTTATTAGGTAAATAAAATAATAAACACAATGAATAAAACCACTAGAAAGAGTAACACTTACTACTCCTTACCCATTTGACAAATTACTCTTATTGTTGCTTGGATAACATTTACTACTACATACTCCAAGGAGTGAATTACCCAAGCTAGGTAACACTAATCACTACATACTTAAAAGAGTAGATTCGACAGAATGAAATATAGAGAACAATTGCTACTTGCAACCTTTGAGTAATGCTAATTGCCACATTGCATTATTGCAATCTACTTGATAAGCTACATCAAATTGAGCCTTAATGAGCACTACATAAAAACAAACTAAGGAAGCACTCTCTTTTAAAGCTCAAGTTTAAGGTGTAGTTTGTAGAAATCTCATAAAGGTTGTGAGCTACTATATATTGTAAATTGCACATGGTAGGGCTTGAAGTTAGATTAGGTTTTGAAGAGAATGTAGGGTTCTCATGGCATAGGCTAGCTAATTGAATTTTAGAGTGATGAGTTAAATTTGGGCAAAACTAGCTAGGTCCAAACATGTGAAAGCAATATTTCATCGAGTGCAATAAGGCTAATGTAATAAGGAAAGAAGTTTCACAATTAATAAAAAACAAATAAAATATTTTCCTTAGGGTTAACAAGTCAAACAACCAAATAAGAATCAAAGTACTACATTTCTACCTTTTGAAAAGAAAGTGCTAGAATAACAGGTTTGATGGGAAAAAAAACAACATACAAATAACAAGATGATGAAGATCAAAATATACAACACAAAGAATGATTCTCAGAATCTTAATGAATTAATTATCCTAGTTAGATGGACTAAAATGAGAAGGTGTATGAAATCATTGCAATCATTTCAAGTTTAGGTTTTGTATGCAATCGTTGCAGTCATCTCAAGTTTAGGTTCTAAAGCTAAAGCTGCAATTTACCATTTCATAATAATACTATCGATCATTGGCTTAGGTCAACTATTAGTAGGAAGATAAGCCAAGAAATAGTTTCCAATCGAAATGAGTGATCATGGGTAAGCTTTTATAAGAAAATTTGGACATGTATTATATACTTATGTTATTTTATTAGCTACTAAATTGAAATGTTTATTAGCTACTAAATTGAAATGAAAAGTGTGTAACGCTCCATTATACCAATTCAGGCATAACAATTAGGGTAATTCGAAAAAAACCCAACTAATCATAAAGTGTGCTTATATTTAAAATAGCGTAGATTGTAAAACTTTAGCCATATAAAACCATTCAAAGGGCTGATTAGAAGTTGAAATGGTTTCTATCTTTTCACTTCACGGTTGGGTTTGAGATAAGACTACAAAGTTGAAGATCTTACCATGCTTTACAAAAGTATATCTCATTTACAAATGTGATTAAAGTTGTCTACAAAAGTTTCTAGCAAGTTAAAATTTTCTAGACTCTATTGATAAAAGTGAGTCAAGAGATACATTGGCATAAATATATGTTAGAAATGGTTAAAAAGTAGAAAATATTATCTACTAAAATATTTAATACTTTAAGAATCCAAAATGATATCGAAAATTCTAAAATAAATGTAATACCAAGTTAGAGAGGCTAAACTTGACTATGATATACTTAAATAGCTACTACAATGCATTAAGTCAAATGTTTGGTTGAGGCTAGAATGTCTCAGTAGTAGCAGCCACAAATTATTTGAAAAAATGACTCAAATAGAAGTTGTAAAATTCTCAATTTTCTAGAGATATTATGTTTTTACAACTTAAAATCCTTGAGGTTTAGAAAATAACTTACTAAAAACATGGTCTTGAACACATTTTACGTTTTGATATCGAGGTCACATTAAGTGACAGCTTCCATTGATCATTGACACAATCGTTTTCCTCATCTTGTTCTACCATTAAACATTACTTTCTTTTGAACATAAGTAAAAAAAAAAAAAAAAACCCCAAAAACATGATATTAATCATCTATTCATTATAAGGTACTTTTTTCGTGTTTATCAGCTTCAAGTTTTCTGCTCTCCTCTTATTTAAGTATGAGCTTATAACACCCCGACCCTTTAAGAGACTTATTTGGGGGGAAATGCGTTTAAGGTTTATAACATTAAGGATAGTAAAAATACAAGAAAATGAAGCAAACTGGACAGAATCGGCGTTGTTAGAGGAATCCACGTACACGATGAAAAGGAAGGTCTTCTCGCGATAGACCCACAGAGACGGTATTTTGGAGCGAGCACCAATACGATCCCAAACACGGTCGACACGCCTTCACACAGGTTCCTTCGTAAATTAACTTTCCTTTTATACGTGACTAGAAACATAAAATAAAGAAGTTTCGAAATCTCATAAAGAAATTATAGTTTCGCACCAACAAAAAAAAAAAAAAAAACACAAAATCCAATGGAAAAAAATGTCGAACCGAGTAGGAACTATTAAATTAGAGTTCTAAAAATTCAAATGTTAGGATGTTATTGCATAACATTGCATCTCATTAAATAAACTATCTTAATTTGCTTATAAACAATAACTTGTATCAATAATAAATTCCTTAGTATTTATAAATTATGCAAATATGGAAAAATATAAAAAAATCGAATTAATAATATTTTTATATTTATAAATTATATAAATATTAGGACAAGTGAAAGTTAAATTAAAAATACTTCTTTTAGCATTTACAAATTATGAAAATATTAAAAAAAAGAAAGAAACTTATATTAAAAATAATTCTTTTAGCATTTACAGATTATGTGAACGTAGGAAAAGGTAAAAATTGTATCAAAGGATTTTTTAATATTTACAAAATTCTTAAATATCAAAGAATATTCCTCTAATATTTATAAATATAAAAAATAATTTTTATTAGTATTTAAAATTAATTAAAAGTGAATTAGGACAATTAATGCACATGATAAAAAATTGTTGATTAGGAGTACTTTTCTTTAAGGAAGGAAACTCCATTATTATTGACTAAATTAAAAATTATAGTATACACAAATCTTTGAAAATTATTAAATTGAACATGTAGTTGGTTCTAAATCTAGGATATTCCAACCAATTCTCCTTGCTAACATGACAAAGTGAAATACAAATCCTAGATTATGAGATAACAAAAACGGATGATATAATTTTCCTTGGAAAGAATAAAAGGCTAAGAATTCCTAAGAGAAATACTTGCTTTGTTGACTCATGTAATCTCGAAGAAGAAGATGTGATTCCAAGATCCAATTAATCCCCACAAATTAGGATAAATTCTAGATTCATAATGAGGTTAAGCGACCGATCTTTGACAAAAGTTACAAGTGAAAATTAGAAACAAAGACTAAAAGCAACCAAGGAAAGACCTAATGAAGAAAAGTTAATCAAAGTTTAACTTTCAAAAAGGGAAACTTAAAAAAGACAAATCCAAACACTACAAGGATATAGGAGTATAGTGACGGCCATTTCTGACGAAAATTAGCGGCGTCGATGCATTTTGTGACGCAAATAGCGACAATACTTACTTAGATGGAAAAAAGCAGGCCGAAGCCCGAGCGTGGCATATTGCGCGAAAGAGCGAAAGAGGGAGCGAATTGCGTCTTGCGTTCGAGAGGGAGAGGGAGAGAAAGAGAGAAAGAGGGAGAAGGAGAGCTTCTCACCGCCACCACCCCCGCCACTGCCGTTTGCGAAGAAGAGGAGGAAGTGCACGGAGGGCAAAGAGGAGTCACCGAATCCATCCTTGGGCCTTTGTGGTGAGTGTATTGTTCCCTCTTGGTTTGCTTTTGTTTTTTCTCATTTTCTTTTACTTGTTTTTGTTAAAAATGATGTGTACTGAGAGAGAAAGAGAGGAAATGAGAGAGGGAGAGGAAGAGAGAAAAAGAAAGAAGGAATGAGAGAGAGGAAAAAAACATGAAACATAATAAAAAAAGAGAGAAAGAGAGAGAGAGAGGAGAATGAATGGATAAAAAACAAAGAGAGAGTAAGATCTTGTTCTTTAATTTCTAGTAGTTATTTAATTTCTTCTTTTCTTGTTTATAGTGGTAGTAGTAGTAGTGGTGGTGGTGGTAGTAGTTGTGGGAGCTCACGCTCAACCGCCAAGACCCACGGATCACTTATTGTTTCAAGCGTTCCAAGCTGAGCACTAATGGCTATCTCTCACATAGCCGACGCGCCATCCATATCTACGGGTGTAGTGACCTTACCTCCATGCCGATCGAGTTACCTCCTCTCCCGTGCACTCCGGTAGCTCCATGATCCAAGTGCAAGCTTTAAGCAATCTCCATCCTTAAGCTCCACACTCCAAGCTCCATAGTTGCGAGCAAGGCAAGAGAAGAGAAGAAGAGAGAAGAAGATAGAGAGCTTCTCCTCCCCGGTCCCTCGCCCTCACACACTCACTCCCTCACACTCTCACACACTCTCTCTCAAGCACAAGCTCAAGCAAGCAAAAAGAAGAAGAAGAAGAAGAAGAAGAAGAGATGAGCCACTTTTGGCCACACACAAGAATGAGCTTCTCATTCACTTTTCAACTTTATATACAAAACCTTAAATCCCTTTTGGGCGATCATCCCCTTATCCCTTTTTTTACATGGCCGGCCGTGGCCTAGGCCATTTTTCCCATTGTCTTTCTATCTTCCTAGCTTCCTTTCCACCGCCCGTCTACATTTACAAATTGCACGGGACGCTCCTTAAATTAAATCACGATGCACTTGCGCTCTTTTACAAAAGTATTGACTTGCTCTTTTTCTTGTGCACCTTTTCCCCTTATTTAGGAATTTTTTGCGCTTCATTATTTTTAGATTTTTCTTGGCGCGCCTTTGTCTTCCATTTAACTTTGCCTTGGCCTTTGTCTTTTGCTTTAGCTTTTCCAGATTTTTCACATTGTTCATCTGACGGTTAGCATTACCCCCCTCCTAGACGAGTGCCAGTCCCATGGCACTCACCGCCATAGGTAGCAGGCTTTGGCCTGCACTGAAGACGTGGATGGAAGGGACATCGGTGGTTGCCATGGAGGAGTGTTGGTAGTGGTGTGGAGGAAGGTCGTTGAGGGCACGTTGGTGGCCTAGGTGGCTGGTGGTAGGGTTGTTGGAGTTGGTGGTAGGGTTGTTCTTTGTTGGGGATTGCACTGATGGCCAGCACAAGTGTTGGTTTGTTGGGGATTCTGCACATGACGATTCTTGGTGGGTTTGCAGGATGATAAAGGATAAGAATTCAGAGTTGGGTGTTGATGAAGAGTGAGCAACACTTTCGTTGGAGTCTTCAATACATGCAATTGAAAACCTCTCATAGGTGGTCTCTCCCTAAGGGTAGTGCGAGTCTTCTCTATCGTGCACAATACATAGTTCAATTAGTTTGGGAGATAGGTCGAACTCTAAGCAAGCTAAGAGTATTGTCCTACACTTGAG
Organism: Lygodium microphyllum; assembly: GCF_053477565.2. Lineage (NCBI taxonomy): Eukaryota > Viridiplantae > Streptophyta > Polypodiopsida > Schizaeales > Lygodiaceae > Lygodium > Lygodium microphyllum. Next base: position 134,907,305 of record NC_141155.1, read on the forward strand.
GACCCAAATTGTGTATATATTTCGGTGCAGATATTATATGAGTGCTTGTGCATACTTAGATATTACGTAGTTAGAAGACCGCGGGCTGGTTTCTTATAACGATGTGTGGATGAAGCAAAGTTGTCCATGTTGAGAAGAAGTACACGTGAAGGTGTATGAGACATAGCTGGGAGCTATTGGACTTGCTTGATGAGGACGGTGTACTTTTCATGGCCATTCGTGTGGTGCTTAGGACAATTGATTGCAATGGTATTAAGGCAAGCGGAGTGTGACATCTTTCCTTTGATGAGCATTGAGAGGTGAGGTTAAGGATTTAAATAATCAAGAAATTTTATTTGCATTATGTATGACACATGAGCACATCTAAATAGGCTAGGCACATTTTCTTCAATGTATACATTATTTTTGTGTATAGCATCAATTGATTGGTTGCATATTGCGATCCAACATTGCATATTTTCTCAAATCATGAATGATTGGGCACGGAGTTCATTTCAAAAAACCATATTCCTACTAGGAAACACTGCATTAAAAAAAAGGTTCATATCAAGAGAATGTTTATTTTGAAGACTCAAGGATTAAAGGAAAAGATTGTAAGTTTTACATCGTCAACAAGTATTTCTTGAAGAAAAAGAGAACATGTGTGCTGAAAGTGTGTGCAATTACAAGAACGATAGGCCAAGGAAGGGAATAAGTCGTCCAAGATAAAAGATGGAAAAAATGATGCGATTTACGAAAATCAATATTTTTACCCATTTTTTTGGATTTTTGCAAATTTTCCCATGCTAGATTGTCGACCAGTTGTGTTTCGATCGTTTTGAGTACCCAAATGACTATATTCGAAGTTTTTATGACGAAGTTATGATCCAAATAAGTTGCAAACATGCATAGGGCAGAAAAAACGAAAATAGTGAAAAGCAAAAGCCAAAAGCTAAAAGCAAAGAGCCTAATGTATGTGAGAGAACTTGTGAAAACTATATAAGGATGAGGAAGAGAATAGCAAAGGGCCTTCCCCCTCAAATTCAATTGTATCATGTGAGAGGAGAGTGGAGGGTCGCATGGGAGAGAGCAAACTCTTGACGTGCTAATTTGTGAAGTCGGAAAACTTGGAAGTTCAAGTGTTGAGTGTCAGCCAAAGGTTGTCAAGGTATGAGAATATGTTTCACTTGGTTTTGTCTTCGAATTGTTTGTGTTTTTGAAATTGTTGAAAGGTTGTGTTATGCTCTACTCGGATTTGGATTTTTAGTTGTTTGAGCTATAAGAGGCATATTGTGCGTTGTTTGGTTTTGTGTGTGGCTTGTGGTATTTGTCAAAACATTTAAATTATTTGCGATGTGTTTTGCATCCGACGAAGTTAATTACTCCAACCGGCATTCCTTAACATCTCATTATTCGGTTGTGAGTGAGACTTGTTCTTGATCACCGCTCGAGTAACATCTCTTTTTTGGTGCCCCCGCTAAGGAGTGCTAAAAAAATTGACTTTGTGCATGATTTGTGGATTGATTTATTGTTTGTGATGGCTAGTTATTTTCTTGAATTTTAAGGAAAGAAGGGAGAGGATCCTCAGCGATTCCTTAAAAAACTAGAGCTTGGATGTATTATACAGTGAATAAATGACTCAACCTTGAAACTCTAAATTCTAAAATTTCAAGTGTTGGATGAAGGTCGCAATTGGTTTGAAGATTATGAAAAGACCCTTAGATTGAGAAATCCTCGTGTTCCTATGGAATATGAACCAACTAAGCAGTCGTTCCTTGACACCTTTAAGGAAACTGAGACTTCCAAGGACCTTTGAAGAAAAAAAGAAACTTACCAGAAGAGAGAAGACCATACCACATAATTTTTTGCCATGGAGTACACTAGACTTTGCAATCATTGGAATGCAACTTTAGGCCCTGGAGAGAGAGAGAGAGCTCTGGAAGTACTGAAAATCAAACATTTCATTGAAAAATTGTAGGGAGAGGTGAGGATAAAGTTGGAAATTAAGGAACCTAGTACTTTTGAAGAAGCTGTGATGATTGCCGTAGAAAAGGAGAGAAAAATTGAGAAGATTAAAAAAAGAGAATCATTTAGAACACTTGTTGAAAATAGAGACCAATACTGGCAAGGAAAAAACTTTCAAATGTTAACGAAACAAAATGCCCAATTAGCACCAGAGGTAAAGGATCAATTGTCAGGCCAATTATAAAATATGAGATTAGGAGCCATGAGAGGGACCTATAGGACAGACCAATCAAGAAAATTTAGGAAGTGGGAGAGGAGCAAATGGTAGAGGATATTTTCGTAGACCAATGGTGACTTGTTTTTCCTGTGGAGAGTTAGGTCATGTGAGTACAAATTGCCCTTATTCGCATAGAGTAGGAGGGGATATGTATTCCTTACCTCAAAATTTGCCTAACAGATAGAATGATTTTGGGATAGAAATAAAAAATGATTCTACTTCTCAAGAATCTAGGTTGATTGAAGAAGAGAAAGGAAAAAGTGCTATAAATTGTATTCTTTTAGAAAATCAAAAATAGAAAAAATAAAACTGTTGATGCAATGCTTGCAATTAAAAGGAGAAGAGATGCTAAGAGAGATGAACTTGAAACTAGTAAGGATGGTGAGGAAAGAGGAAGTAAAACAAAGAGAGGAGATAAGAAAGAGAAGAGAGAGGAAAATAAATCGAGAGCGCCTAGGAAACATTATCATGCTGCTGACATTCCTTCGGGGGAAGGAGAGAGTGATTATGACCTAAAAAAGGATATGATGGGTAAGAAAGATGATATATCTTTTGCCCAATTGATGGAGTTGTGCCCTAAGATGAGAGGAAAGTGGAAGAAATTAGTGAATCTGAAATATAAGAAAAAAAAGAAAGGAACAGTGAGAGTTTTGAGTGTTGAAGAATTGCCTGATATTTGTCCTATTGTTGATGCTTGGCATAAGAATCAAAACATAGAAGAAGCATATATTGATGGAGGAGCGTAGATTAGTGTGATTACTCACGCTTGTGTTGAGCAGTTTGGACTTCGAATCATCGAAGGGTCTAAATTTCAAATCATGCTTGCTAATCATGCTAAAGTGAGGTGCTTAGGTATGATTCAGAATTTAGAAGTGAAGATTTATGGAGTCTTTATGAAAATTAATTGTGATGTTATGCCAGCAGGGTTGGGAGCTCTTCCGCTCATATTGGGTAGACCTTGGCTTAGGAAAGCAAGAGCAATTCAAGATTGGGGGAAAGGGATAATAACAATTTATGATCGAAGGGGAGTACCAAAGAGCTTTGACATGTCTTCAAGAAAGGAACTTGTGAATGAAGAAGATTCTGAAGAAGAAAATGAGGAAGAAAGTGATAGCTCTTATGAGGAAGATGATAGTGAGGATGAGAGTTCAGAGAGTGATTTTGATAGGGAGGTGTCATCTGTTGCAATTGAGTTAGTGAGTTTTGAGAGAGAGGAAGAGAGAATAGAGGATGAATTTTTGAGTCTTTTGGAAGACCATGAGGGGGAGGGCTTAGAAACTGCTAGTTTTCAAGATGAAGTTAAGGGTTTGATTTTGTTGCATGATGAGTCTATTGAGATTTGTTGTGAGTTTGTTGATCAAGAAAGTATTGTGGTTTTGGGTTATGAATCTTGTGGTGATTTTGGTGTTAGTGTTGTTGACTCTGATGAGTCTTGTGAGTTGGTTGTTGATGGTTTGAGTAGCCCTAGAGAGGCTTCTGTTTGTGGTGATGCTGATGTTGTTTTGGGTAGACCTAACCTCATGCTTCTTGATAATTGTGTGGATAATTTTTTGGTAGGTTTAGGCAATAATGTCGAAGAGAAAACTTCATTTGAAAGTCTTGTGGTTTCCTTGAGTTCTCCTGAAGTTTGTGATAATGTTTGTGATGATTCTGATTGGCGTTTTGATGACCCTAAGAGTGGCAGCGATGAGGATGAGAGAGGAAATCTGGATAAATCTCTGTAAAGGATTAAAAAATTGAGAGAAGAGAGATCTAATACTAATGGTAAAGAGTGTGAAGAAAATTGTGAGATTGCAGTTGAAGAAAATTTGACAATCAGGTGTTTGGATGAGGATAATGATCTTAATATATTGCCTAAGGTGCATGTATGTGACTTTTGTGGAAAGTCTCATCACACTGTTTGTGAGAATGATGCGAGAAATATTGTTTGTTGTGTTTGTTTTTTTTGAAGAGATGAAGTCTCGTTGTTTGGATGCATGTCTTGAGGAGGTTTTGTTTGATGTGGATCATGGTGTCTTTGGATATTTTGTGATGATTTTGGCAACATAGAAAGAGTTTAAACCTCGGTTCAAATCCCTAGCTTTGTCATGTTTTTCTTATGGGAGGATGGGAGGGATATGTGGATTGTCATTGTGGGTGATGAGATGTTTTGCTTTGACAATGTGAGTTGTTTTGAGAATTTTGGATTTGAAAATTTTGAGGATTTTAAAGAGAGATTTATGGAAGACTTTTGTAAGTTAATCAAGAAGTTGTCTGAGAATGGTTTGTCATGGATTTTTTTGATTTATGAGTTTGAAGAACTCAAAAATGGAGAGTGGGATTCGATTTTTATTTGGCTCATAAATGTTGCATCATTTTATGAGAACAACTGCTGCACATGAATGTTGGTAGCCTAGGGGGAGGGCTAAATATGTCAAGTGTTTTTTTGAAAACTGAAAACCCCTAGTCAAACTATAGTTAGGTTTGATTTTTGTTAGCTTAGTTGTTTGTGTGACAGTCTGTTTTGTCGTTTCGTAATTGGATTTCTTGTGTTTGTTTAGCTTAGGGTTTGTTTTTATTATTTTGTTTAGTTTGTTGAGTGTGAAACTTGATAGCCTTGGTTGAGCTTGGTTTTTTTTTTTTGGACAGGTTGAAGCTGGAGTTTGCTAGAAGCTCCCAAACATTGTGGAACAAGGTTTGTTTTCTTGCTGAGACTATTGCACATCACGAGGATTATGGGTTCACGAGCACTTCACGTTACACCTGTTGATTGCATTCCACTTGGGAGTAATCTCTTGAATTGTTCAAATACTTCCATGCCATGGGTTGGGATTATGCACATTCTCCATAATCATTAGCACTTGCATGACATGAGACGTTCATGAGCACTTAACGTCGCACCTGTTGATTGCATTACACTCGGGGTCGTCTCCTAAATTGTTCAAATACTTCCATGCCATGGGTTGGGATTATGCACATTTTACACCATCATTAAGCACTTGCATGACATGAGGCCCGATGCAGCAATATGTAGTAAATCTTAGGTGCACACGCACATGAGAGAGCACCTGTCGTTGAGCATGCACATTTCTTGCACACACGATATTTGGGATATTTATCACCAAAGTTAGGAACCTCCGGTTGAGTGTGTAAGGTGGTTGGGTAAGTTAGAGGGTCGTGAAGGATGCCGCCAATTGTGAGATGGGTTGTTCTTATTTGGTTAACATTTTGAGGACCATCATTTTCTAGAGTGATTGGTGAGAATTTCGGTAGAGAGGAGTATGACATCTTTCCTTTGATGAGCGTTGAGAGGTGAGGTTAAGGATTTAAATAATCAAGAAATTTTGTTTGCATTATGCATGACGCATGAGCAAATCTAAATAGGCTAGGCACATTTTCTTCAATGTATATATTATTTTTGTGTATAGCATCGATTGATTGGTTGCATATCACGATCCAACATTGCATATTTTTTCAAATTATGAATGATTGGGCATGGAGTTCATTTCAAAAAACCATATTTCTGCTAGGACACACTATATAAAAAAACAGGTTCATATCAAGAGAATGTTTATTTTGAAGACTCAAGGATTAAAGAAAAAGATCGTAAGTTTTACATTGTCAGCGAGAATTTATTGAAGAAAAAGAGGACATGTGTGCTGAAAGTATGTGTAATTACAAGAACAATAGACCAAGGAAGGGAATAAATCACCCAAGATAAAATATGGAGAAAAATGATGCGATTTACAAAAATCAATATTTTTACTATTTTTTTTGGAATTTTTGTAATTCTGCTCGTGTGGGCTTGTTGACTAGATGTATTCCGATCATTTTGAGTTCCCAAATGACTACATTCAAAGTTTGTATGATGAAGTTATGATCCAAATAAGTTGTAAACTGGCATAGGGCAGAATAAACAAAAATAGTGAAAAGAAGTAGAAAAGTAAAAGCCAAAAGCTAAAAGCAAAAAGCCTAATGTATATGAGAGAACTTGTGAAAACTATATAAGGATGAGGAAGAGAATAGCAAAGGTCCTTCCCCCTCAAATACAATTGTATCATGTGAGAGGAGAGTGGAGGGTCGAATGCGAGAGAGCAAACTCTTGACGTGCTAATTTGTGAAGTTGGAGAACTTGGAAGTTGAAGTGCCGAGTGTCGGCCAAAGGTTATCAAGGTATGAGAATATGTTTCACTTGGTTTTGTCTTCAAATTGTTGGTATTTTTGAAGTTGTTGAAAGGCTGTGTGATGCTCTACCCAGATTTGGATTTTTAGTTGTTTGAGCTATAAGAGGCATATTGTGTGTTGTTTGGTTTTGTGTGTGGCTTGTGGTGTTTGTCAAAAAAGTTAAATTTTTTGTGATGTGTTTTGCATTTGAAAAAGTCAATTATCCCAACCGGCACTCCTTAACATCTCGTTATCGGGTTGTGAGTGAGACTTGTTCTTGATCGCCGCTTGCATAACAACGCTATGAGATAGCAAACCAGTTGGGACCATCGGCCAAGAAATGTAGAGTTAGGAGAGAGGCAAGTAACTAATGACCTCCTCACCATGCTAATGACCACCCCAATGAGTTTAAGCCTAGGGGACTTGCTTAGGTAGCATCCGATGTTATGGCAAGAGCTGGAGCAGTGGGTTGAAGGACCAATGGAGCAAGGGGTAGCTGATCTACATGATCATGACACAATAACTCAGATACCTAGTCTGACGCTGCACTTGGTGCCCAAGTCCTTGCATGTCAATGTTTTTTGGGAAGGCACCGAAAGGCATGTAGTCTTATAGGTCCTAGCTCTAGGTGACACCACGAGAAAGGGAATTGTAGATACGGGAGCATGAGTTAGTGTGATGAGCCATGCAGTACTCCAGAAATGGGGCAACCCGCTTATTGAGAATGCTAGGTTCAATGTCACCCTAGCCAATGGAATGAAAGTGTGACCATTTGGAGTATTAAAGAATTGGCCCTTGAAGATTGCAAGAATTGAATTCTCTGTTGACTTTATAGCCATGAAGGGAGTAGACTATGACATCCTGTTAGTCTGGCCCTGGATACGCAATACACGGGCCATAGAGGACTGGGGTAATGGTCTAATCTCCTTAGGAAATAGAACAGAAGCAGTGATAGTAGAGATGGAAACTTGGAAGACAACATCAGTTGACCTAGATGCCACCTCAGCCATGCTGAAGGGTGACACCCAGATTAGAAAATCTTATGGCCCGTTGACTAAGTATATACCTTGTCGAGAAGATGAGTGAGATTAGATGCATGTGCTAGCCACTATTGATCTGCCATTCTTAGAAGGTGAGGAGTATGAGCATGCTACTAAGGCAGTCAGTAAGCCCAGAGATGAACCTTCAATGCCAGTTTGCATGATGACTAAAAGCTCAAACGAACGACCAAACCTTGTCAAATTCCATATCCCCAGCAACAAGCGAGAACTCCTTGAGATTGTAGAGCATCTGACAAACAAGCTAGCAAGCGACCCAATTGCTAACCTTAAACATCTCCAAGATCTCTTGGATGAACCTAAGTGGTGATGGACCAAAGTGCACAACTTAAACTTAATGTACAATTGGACCTTATTCTCACCGATGAAAAGGAGAAGTTGTATCAAGACTTAGGAGATGACAAGCAGTTGGATGAAGATAGCTCTAACGATGAATATGAGGACTGTTATTCCTTTAGTGACCAAAGCGAAGGAGAGATGGATACCATAGAATACGACACCAAGGGCCAAATGATAAAATAGATACAAGAAAACTCCAAACCAAGCAAGAATAATGTTTTTAGGATCGAGAAAGGAGTCATGCACATGGATTGCGACCGCACATGGTTGTAGCACATAGGAGCGATAGATTACGAGCAAGCAGGCCTAGTCCAACCAAATGCCTTACCATTATTCATCACAACAACAGATTCACTCTCAGGCTACGACCTCCAGGAGAGACTACCTCTTCTAGCGAAGATGGAGATTTTGACTTTGAGTTAGAAGTAAAGCTCAAATAGTGATCCTGAAATTCCTCAACCTCCTAAGACTAGATGCACCAAGGGGACCTACTCATTCACCTAAGGTACTGAAGGCTAAAGGAGGAAAGGAGGAAGTAGCCTAAGGAACCACAAGCTAATGAGCAAAGAAAGCCGCAAGACCTACCAAAGAGATTCACGAAGTTCAAAAAAGGTGATAGGGTGGTGATCTTGCTGGGAGACAAATGCCAGGGGCAAGCTAGCAAACCAATAGAAGGACCAGCCAAGGTCAAGGAGGTTAATTTAGCCAAGGGGAGGCACCTTGACCTACCTTTTAGCCAATGACTTGATTGAGGACGAGGAAGCAAGTCTCATTGTTCTCTTGTGAGAGTATATAGACGTGTTTTCTTGGTTCCTCGATGAGCTAAAAGGGGTAGAATCAAGTGCAGTGACTCACAACATATCCATGATACCCAATGCAATGCCGGTCAAAGCAGCCAACTGTATCCAATGAATCCCAAGCATACTCATAAAGTGAAAGAGGAAATTGATAAGAAATTGAGAGCAGGATTCATTTATGAGATTGAGCACATAGATTGGGTCTCATCCATAGTGATCATGCTGAAAAAGAACAGAAAGACCAGAGTGTGTGTCAACTACAAGAAGGTAAACGCTGCTACTACGAAGAGAGACAATTATCCATTGCCATACATTGAGTACATGCTCGAGAGAGTGGCTAGTAAAGAAGCCTACAGTTTTCTAGACAGCTTCTTGGGATACAATCAGGTGTAAATGCATCCTGATGATAGGCATAAGACTGCATGTGCCACTAAGTGGGGTGTCTTTGCCTACATAGTCATGCCCTTTGGATTGACTAATGCACCAGCTACCTTCTAGAGGCTCATGTGTGCCATCTTTAAAGACATGCTTAGGAAAGAGTTAGAGGTTTTCATAGATGATTTGTGTGTTCACTCTACATGGAAGGAACACTTAGATAAGCTCCGAGCGGTCTTTGAATGATGTCAGTTATATCGCCTCTCGTTGAACCCCTTGAAGTGCTAGTTCTAGGTAAAGCACGGATGTATTATAGAGCACATGGTATTGAAGAAGGGCATTGCCATGGATTTCTCAAAAGTTAGGGTTGTTGTCAATCTTCCACCACCATCCAATTACAAGGGAGTTCAATGCTTCCTAGGCCACATTAGATACTATCAGTGCTTTGTGTTGAACTATGCATTGTTGCCGTGTTTCCCACAATACAGAGGAGCGAAAAATGAAAAAAAGGAAATAGCAAAAAAGGCGCAGGATAAAAGCAGAAAAAGGCGCCTTGACTGGTAACCAGACCCTGAAAAATTTAAATGTTCGGGCACGACCCTCAGAAAGTCTCAGTGTCGCCCCAGGACAACAAAAGAGTAAAAGGCACACCATTAAAATGTGAAAGCGCTCCCAAATCCTTGTAAAAGAGCACCAGGCTCGCTCCTGTGCAAAGTGTATGCATTAGTTGGGAATAAGATAAATTAGAATGGTGGGAAGGCCTAGGCTATGGCCGTCCATGTAAAAAAGGGAAAAGGGGATAACCGCCCAAAAGGGATTTAGGGCTTTGTATATAAAGTTGAAAAGTGAATGAGAAGCTCATTCTTATGTGTAGCCAAAAGTAGCTCTTCTCTTCTTTTTCTTCTTCTTGTTCTTGCTTGCTTGAGCTTGTGCTTGTTGAGAGAGGGAGTGTGAGAGTGTGAGGGAGTGAGTGTGTGAGGGTGAGGGACTGGGGAGGAGAAGCTCTCCATCTTCTCCTCTCTTCTTCTCTTCTCTTCTCTTCTCTTATCTTGCTCACCGCAATGGAGCTTGGAGCGTAGATCTTGGGGATGGAGCTTGCTTGAAGCTTGCACTTGGATTGTGGATCTACCGAAGTGCGCGAGAGAGGAGGTAACTCAATCGGCATGGAGGTAAGCTCACTACACCCATAGATATGGATGGCGCGTCGGCTATGTGAGAGGTAGCCATTAGTGCTCGGCTTGGAATGCTTGAGCAATAAGCGGTCCGTGGGTCTTGGCAGTTGAGCGAAAGCTCCCACATTTTGGTTTCGTTGCCGGGACCAATGGATTCAAGCTTGAGCACTTGCGCGCCTCATATCGAGCATCGAAGTAGGGGATTCATCCCCGAAATGGAGCTTGAGATAGGTAGGAAGTTTGGGTGTTTTTGATCTTCAAAACAAGTAAGTATTTTGAGATATTTTGGTTGTTTGATGATTGGAAAACATAGAGAAATTAGTTCAGTTTTTTGCTTTTGATTTTTGTTGTGTTTAGAGTAAGCTAACATTAGGAAATCGCACCCGAGAGGCATAGGGTTGTTGCTGTAAAACAGGGAGAAAATCGGGGAAAATAGGTGGAAAATGGAGGAAATGCTCATTTGAATGTGTAGGAATTGCAAGGAGAGTGATCGATAACATCAGGGTAATGTCGAGTAGGGATATGAGTTCTTGGAGGGCAAGGGAATCCTCATTTGCAACCAGTTGAGGGGGAGAGAGAGAGAGAGAGAGAGAGAGAGAGAGAGAGAGAGAGAGAGAGAGAGAGAGAGAGAGCTTGGGTGACCCGTTCGATCGATCAGTGTGAGGAGTGACATTGCTATCGATGATCCCCAGGTATATAGATCTCTCTACCATCACTCCAGCATCATTCCTGTTGAATCTTGTAGCCTATAATAATCAATATCTTAAGATTTTGTACGATTTTATGCTCGAAAGTGCATTCAGGTTGGCGGAATCGAACACCCGATTCAGTGTCCGATTTTGAGAATCGGATGTTCGGACAACCATCCGATTGGACCAGCCCATCTGATTTTGGGAATCGGACCACTTGGACCACTTGGACCACCCGGACCACTCGGACTTGGACCACTCGGACACTCGGACACTCGGACCAACCTCGTCCGATCGTCCGATCGAGGAAATCAGACTCACGAACTAGGACACGTCAGTAATCGGACCACACACGTGGTTCTATCGGACCACTTGTCCGATTTTCAAAAATCGAACACCTAGCCCCCGTCCGATTCTGAGAATCAGATAGCTCAAACTCGGACCCACTTGGTCTGACTCCTAGAATTGGACCATTGGTAAATCGGATGTTCGATTCTCAGAATCGGACACACCCTTAGGCAGAGAAGAAAAAGAAAACATAAAAAATTGACCCCCACGACCGACTGGAAGCGCAACCCGCTCTAGGACAACATAGCGAGCGCCTCCTAGGCAGTTCCCGATGTAGGAGTCACTACCAAGGGACAGGGGGATGGTGCTGGAGCACTCCCTAGTGACCAGACGAGTTGTGAATGGAAATCCAATTCTAGGACCTGTGATCGACTCCCTAGTGAACAGAAGAAGTAGCGCAGACCCCAGAATCAACTAGAACGGCCAGGACTTGAGCAACGAAGCTTATCAGGCCCAAGACGAGACAAGAGGGCGTAAGCATATAGAGATTGTTGCTGCACTCACATTGAGTTCTGCACTTGAAGTACACATAAGGAAGCTGAAAGCCTGATTGACCACAAGTGCACGAGAAATGACACACACTGAGTGAACAATAATTGAGGACTGTATTCAATAAGTCAAGGAACTCACCCAGATAAAACCACTCAAGGAACCCACCAGCAGGAGAGAACCCAGACATAGACAAACCATCAAAGCGCAGAATAGGACCAAGCAAGGAGCGCCAACAATGAGGATCTGTCAAGTCTATTCAACCTGATCGACAACATAGCGGAGTGCAAGAACTCGACCATGACAGAAGAGAGCTTTGATCATCGGTCTAGTGAGGAGCTCAATTTGAACATATTTCCAGATGCTATTCAGCAAAGCTGGTGAGCAGTTACGATGCGCATGCTCGGTACGAGCACCGAGGCAGGACAATAGACGCAATCATTGCAGATCTAGAAGCTGAGAGAAGGCTAGCCCGCAAAGCATTGCAGGACATAGTCGAGTATAATATGGATCAGCAGGCTAGGAGCCAAAGGCAAAGCATGGAGCTACATGAGGTGCAGCGAGTGCTGAACTTGGCTAGCCAAAACCGAACGGACCATGAGAGAGCACTAGAGGGAGACTTGATGTTGAGCGAGCTTCTCATGAAACGGATGCTCGATAATACAGCAATAGAGCGGAGTGCTACCGCGCTAGCGACATCACTGCTCGCAGGATTAGGGGCGAACCAAGGCTCAAAAAGCCAGGCCAAAATACCGGTTGTTGCCAAGCAACTCAATAAGTACCAACGTCATGACGACCCATAGAGCTTTGTTGAGCAGTTTGAGCAAAACTCAATGCTCGCAAGCATTCGGGCATTGCCTAGGCGACAAGGGTAGGATGTGGTATACGAGCCTAGATGCCGTAGAGCGAGCCAACTTCAATGATCTCAAGGATCTCTTCGTCAAGAGATTCGCCGATTCTGGATACTTCGATAACCTGCTAGTACGCTTGATGAACATCAAGCAAAAAGAGAAGGAGAACATCCACGACTACGTGACCCATGTGAGGAGTCTCTTTAAGAGAATCCCTCTGGGTGAGCGACTGACTGAAAGAGCAGTTTTGACTGTATTCATCAGCGGAATTCGAGATGAGGAGCTATATAAGGCTTTGGCAGGCAATTCAAGCTTGTAGCGGGACGCAGTGGCTAGAGTGTTTGAGGAGGCCATCAGAGTCAATGATCAGTTGAAAGAGCGGAGATCCAGGAGCTCAAATTTAGAGGAGACCAACTCGCGAAGCTCAGAAAGAATGTCAGCCTCTAGTGAGCGGTCAATCCCATCATCCCAAGATAAGGGGAAGGCCATCGAGATAGACCAAGGCTTGGCTGAGGTCAAGATGGAATTAGCCAAGTTGCAAGACATGTTGAGATGACCAACGTGCCCGCATGTCCAATGCATGTACTGTGGCGGAAACCACTTGCCGCCGAGTGTCAAGACCCTAGGTCAAGACCTTGTGCTAGCTGCGGTAGGTTCGGCCATGATGTCGCGCATTGTAGATTACCAAGAAGACTTTCCTACTCGCAACCCTACGGCCAGCCTTACCTAGCGAACAGGCCGCAGCCATTCTTCGGAAGGGGAGCTCCATTGGCTCTTTCCACTCCTAACGATATGTAACTAGCCGTCCCTAGAATGGACATCAACCCTACCGGCATTCCTAGACCGCTTGGTCCTTACGTGACCCACCCACCGAGCGATGCTCCAGTACACTATGTGGAGGAGCCGAATGATGAAGAGACCTACATATACCATTACATCTCGCACGACGACGAGGGCAACACGGTCCTCATGGATTATCGACCCATATCGGTGATGGCGTTAGGACGAGGATGAGGTAGAGGCCTAGAAGGGCATCTGCAGGATCTAGTCACTTGTTGGACTTGTGGTCACCCCGGTCATGTCTCATCACGTTGCTCTGAAAGAGAGCAGCAAAACAGAGACAAGGCTGACCAAAGGTGCGTAGAGTACGGAATCACCCATCTTTTCATAGATTGCCAAAAGTGAAAGCCATCCCCTAGCTTTGCCAACTTGCCATATGTCGCATTGGGGCTGTTTGGTGTCGAAAACCCCCATGGGGAGGCCACACTTATTCCATTGCAGATCATGACCCGAGCCCAAACGAAGCAGGCCGGCATCTCTCTGCCAGGACCTAGCAATCTTGACGCAACCTCTATAGGGAAGAAAAGCCGCAGGCGGAGAAAGAAGGGATCGAAAGCTAAGGTCGTACTAAAGACCGAGAGTGCTACGACTCTGCCTGTTAGAAAGAAGGTTTCAGACACAGAGGTAGAGACTTCAGCCCCTAAGACAGCCAAAAAGGGAGGCGCTAAGGTAGGGGAATACCCGCATCCGAAGCAACAGTTAGAGGCCATAGAAAAGGTGAAGAAATGGGTGAAGGAGGCTCAAGAGCACCTCAAAGACGCTGAGCCCATCGTGGAGGACGAGATCGATGACCTCTCCAGCATAAGCACGCCAATATCATCGCCTCAACCTAAGTCGGCAGAAGCAACCGCGCCACAAGCAGTGCCGTTAAGACCAAGCCTTGACGCGATAGAGCCGCAGATCAGCCGCAGCCATTGGACCGGACAATCTAGGTTAGGGGAAGGACGAGTGTCCAATGATCTCCTGACCACGCTAGTGACCACCCCTGCAACACTTAGCCTGGGAGATCTGCTTAAGCAGCATCCTACCCTATGGCAAGATCTTAAGTAGTGGGTCGAAGGGTCACAAGAGCAGGTCATGGGGCAGACCCTCAAGACCATGATGTAGAAATGCAATTATCGAGTTTGACGCTGCATCTCAATGCCTTTTGGGAAGGCTCTGAGATGCACGTGGTCTTACCGGTCCTAGCCCTAGGTGACACAACAAGAAAGGGAATCGTAGACACGGGAGCTGGGGTTAGTGTGCTTAGCCATGCAGTGTTTCAGACTTGGGGAAACCCGCCTGTCGAAGCTACTAGGTTTAATGTCACACTAGTAAATGGTATGAGAGTGAAGCCATTCGGGATACTGAAGAATTGGCCAGTGAAGGTCACAGGTGTCCAGTTCTCTGTTGACTTTATAGTCATGAAGGGAGTGGACTATGATGTCCTATTAGGCCGACCCTGGATGCGCAATGCTAGAGTCATTGAAGATTGGGGTAATGGCTTGATCTTCCTTGGCAATAGAACGGACGCCGTGAGAATAGAGATGGACACTTGGAAGACCTCATCAGTCAACCTAGATGCCATCTCTGCTATGCTCAAGGGGAACACTTAGGTCAAGAATCCCTATGGGCCCTTGACCAAGTATATCCCATGCCTAGAGGATGAGCGGGATTGGATGCACATTCTCGCTACAATTGACCTGCCATTCTCAGACCATGAGGCATACGAGCAAGCCATGAAAATGATCGACAAGTCCAACGAAGCACTCTCGACACCAGTCTGCATGATGGCAGGAAGCCGTCGGGGAAAGCATGAGCCTGTCGCCTTCCAAGTACCATCCAACAAAAGGAAACTCCAGGGGATACTGGAATACCTAACGGACCAGCTAGCCAGCAATCCAGCTGCAAATTTCAAACCACTCTAGGATCTCTTAGATGAATCCAAGTGGCAATGGACCAGGGTGCACGATTTAAACCTCATGTATAACTGGGCCTTAGTTCCTGACCAACGGCATGAGACATACCAAACCCTAGGAGACGACGAGTAGTCGGATGACAAAGATTTTAGTGATGACGAATACAAAGATTGCCAATCCTTCAGTGATGAGAGTGAGGGTGAAGTAGATACCATAGAATACAACACTGAAGGATGAGAAATTGAGTAGATACGAGCAGACGCCAAGCCGCAGAAAAGGCAAACCCTTAGAGTAGAGCGAGGAGTCATGCGCATGGAATGTGATCGTGCTTGGTTGGAACGCATAGGAGCCATAGACCTTGAGCAAGCAAGCCTAGCCCAGCCAGGAATGACATCCATATTGAGGACCGAATCGCCATCTGAACTGCGGCCATAAGGGGAGACCACCTCTTCTAGCGAAGATGGAGGGTTTGACTCTAAATCAAAGTTAGTTCGGATAGTGATCCAGAGATCCCTAGGCCGCCCACGACCAGACATACCAAGGGGGACCTACCCATCCACCTGAGGTGCAGACGGTTAAGGCAGGAAAAGGCAAAGCAATCCACGGATACACAATCAGAAGAATAGTGAAAGCCGCAGGACCTCCCTAAACGCTTCATAAAATTCAAAAAAGGGGATAGCGTTGTAGTTCTGTTAGGTGCCAAACGTCAAGGGCAGACAAGCAAACCAATCGAGGGACCAGCCAAAGTCAAGGAGGTAGACTTAGCCCAGGAAGGGGAAACACCCCGACCAGTGTTCATTGTCAATGACTTGATGGGCAAAGAAGAAATGAGCCTTGTTGCTCTCTTGCGAGAGTATATAGACGTGTTTGCCTGGTCCTTAGAAGAGCTACAGGGGGTAGATTCGAGTGTTGTGACTCACAACATACCCATGACGTCGGACGCAATGCCGGTCAAGTAGCGACCGTACCCTATGAATCCAAAATACGCTCATGCTGTCAAAGAGGAAATTGACAAGCTGATGAGAGCTGGATTCATGTACGAAATTGAGCACATAGACTGGGTATCACCCATAGTCATTGTGATGAAGAAGAACTGAAAAATTCGAGTGTGCGTTAATTACAAGAAGGTGAACGCTACTACGAAGAGAGACAACTATCGACTGCCGTACACCGAGCACATGCTTGAGAGGGTGGCAGGCAAGGAAGCCTATAGTTTTTTGGACGGCTTCTCAGGGTACAACCAGGTGCAAGTGCATCTTGCGGACATGCACAAGATTGCCTTTGCCACTGAGTGGCGCGTCTTTGCATACATAGTCATGCCCTTCGGGTTGACCAATGCCCCCGCTACTTTTCAACATCTCATGTGCACCATCTTTAAGGACATGCTTTGCAAGGAGTTAGAGGTCTTTGTCGATTACCTGTGTGTCCATTTGACTTGGATCGAACACTTAGACAAACTCCGTGTAGTCTTTGAACGGTGTCGCTTATATTGTCTCTCCTTGAACCCCTTGAAGTGCCAGTTTTGGGTAAAGCATGGATGCATCTTAGGACACATGGTGTCGAAGAACGGCATTGCCACTGACTTCTCGAAGGTCAGGGTTATTGTTGACCTTCCACCCCCAATTAATTACAAGGGAGTTCAATGCTTCTTAGGCCATACATGATACTATCGACGATTTGTACTGAACTATGCGCGCTCATCGCCAGACCATTGTACAAGCTATTGATTGTCTTCGAGTGGACAGAGGCATGCCAACGAGTATACGAAGAATTGAAAAAGGCTCTAACAACGGCACCAATTCTACGAGCCCCAGATTGGACCATTACCTTCCACGTGCACATCGATGCTTCTAAGTTTGCCGTGGGGGCAGTGTTGTGCCAACCTGGTGAGAACAACTTAGATTATCCAGTGAGCTTTGCTAGCAGACAACTCACTGAGACGGAGATGAACTACTCGACAACAGAAAGGGAGGGATTAGCCATGGTGTTCATTGTGAAGAAATTTTGGCATTATCTATTGGCCACACCCTTCATCTTTTTCGTGGACCATCAAGCCCTGCTCTATTTAGTAAACAAACCTTGTGCTATAGGGCGCATAGCTCGATGGCTTCTCCTACTTCTAGAGTTTGATTTCTTCGTGGTAGTACGAAAGGGAAAACAACATTATATGGCCGATCACATGTCACGCATTCCCATAGGAGAAGCCACTGGACAAGGCATCGTTGACGAGTTACCGGACGCCCACCTATTCCACCTGTCTAGTGAGAGAGACTTATTTAAGGCTGATCTAATGCCATATTGGGCGAATGACATAGTCCAAGTGCTCGAGCACGGACTACTTGAGCGACCAATAGAAAAAGGCCGACTTAGGCGCTTGATCCTGAAAATCCAGCCCTACCAGCTGATTGCAGGCCAACTCTATAGGCTGGGGAAAGATGGACTGCTGCGTAGATGCATATGTGAGCATGAGATGCACAATGTGCTCTTAGAGGCGCACAGCGGCATCGCGGGAGGACACTTTAGTGGAGACACGATAGCACGGAAGGTGCTGCAGTCTGAACTATGGTGGTCCACACTTTTCTGCGACGCCAAGCGATTCGTCAAGCATTGTGACGAGTGCCAACGAACAAAAGTCCCGATTCGTAAAGATCAAATGGAGCTGACCCCAATTATTGCTTGCCAACCCTTCGAAAAATGGAGAATCGACGTCATAGGGCCCATCAGTCCTGCGGCGCAATACTCACAAGCCAAGTACATCGTGGTGGCCATGGATTACCTTATAAAATGGGCAGAGGCAAGAGCCACCCGAAAAAACGATGCTAGGACGACTACCAAGTTCTTATCGGAGCAAGTGATCTCGCGCCTCGGTTGCCCCATCGAACTGGTTAGTGACCAAGGCACACACTTCATCAACAAAGTGATAGCACATCTCCTGTCCACCTTTCTCATTATCCATTGCAAATCCTCACCATACTACCCTCAAGCGAATGGCCATGCAGAATCAACTAACAAGATTCTTATCAATGTCCTGACTAAAGTAGTCTCAGTCTCACGCAACGACTGGGACAACAAGCTAATGGCAGCCTTGTGGGCCTATCGCACAACTTATAAAACGGCTATCGACCAAATCCCCTTTAGGCTGACCTATGGAAGTGAGGCAATTCTACCATTAGAATTTTTCATTCCTAGCTTGAGAATAGCACTTCAAGAACAATGGGAAGGGAAGGAGGCATGGATGCAATGCCTGGTTGAGCTAGAACGCCTATCAGAAACTCGTCTTCTAGCCACCCATGCACTGATTTGCGAGAAAGCCCAATGCAAAAACTGGTTTGACAAGCATGTCAAGCAGTGCAAATTCGAACAGGGTGACTTAGTGATCCTTTACTCAATTAAGGGGAATAAGCAAAAAATTAAATTTAGAGGTCTCGCACCCTTCAAGGTTCGTGCAATTAGCCGAATCGGCAATGTCGAGCTTGAGACACTAGATGGTGAGGGAATAGGCTTCTTCAATGGCAGTCGTGTCAAGAAGTACTATCCTCCCATGCATCCTTGGCATGAGCCACCATTGTTAGAACCGCTGGTCAAAGTACGGGTAGCTACAATCACCGATATCAACGAAGAGGATGAGGAAGCCATAGAACCCGCTTACCTCGGTGTCATGGTCACTGCCAAGCAAACATGCGCTTTCAATGCCTTGATCAACGAGGGAGCATACTTCAATGTCTTAACCCACAATCATTGGATCCAACTTGGCAAACCACTACTTCAACCCACAACTGCCAAATCAAACCCATATGGGGCCCAATCATACGCACTTCTTGGCAAGTGCAGAGTCGCCGTTTCTATCGAGTCTGAGACTGTTCCAATGCTTTTTTACATATTGCCAAGTGCTACAGATGCAGGTACGGAGCCACTGCAGGGGCGAACCTTCAAAAAGCAGACTCACTGCAATGTTGATTATGAGTCACAGTGCATCCACCTAGCAATAGGTAACGTGCGCATTGTCACAGCTTTCAGCAAGGGCTGCACGACACCATCACCGTTCGCAAAGCCACCGGTAGAAACATCCATAGGCAAGACTAAGGAGGGGAGTAGTGTGCGGTTGCCACTCCCCAACTTCCATAAACCGCAACCCGCAGCAGCCAAAGCTAAGGCCCAACAGCCTCACTTTCAATGGGTGCCTAAATAGCCACAACAACCGCCTAGGAGTTGATGCTCCTATCCTCAAAAGACCCAGAACTCTAAACCTGGGAGGCCAAGACACAATCACAGGAAGCGCCGCATGATCAAGCAAAGATGGGTCCCTAAAGCCCTCTTGCATGCGCAAGGCTACTACGAGGGAAATACCTGGTTGTGGATCCCTAAGGCCCCCATGGCCAGAGGCACTATTCATACGCCACCCTCAAGCTTGATCAGCCCACATCCCCTAACACCTCAAAACCATAAGTTGCAGTGCTCTCCAGAGCCCCAGCCATCCGACTCATCTACGCTTCAGCCCAAGAGAGTCGCACAGGTCTATCGGCCCAAGCAATAGCCACCGTCACAGGAGGCATTATCCGACCACGTCAATCCGACTCCCCAAAGGAAATCTGAATGCAGCAGTCCATCTGTTGTGGCTGACCCTAATCCACCCATATTCCAAACAGCCCAACTGCAGGCTTAAGGAAACTCCCAACCGCAACTCTGTATTGTCAAGGCCTCTAGTTCTAGCAAACCTTGACCACCCGTCAGCCTTACTTCCTCCTATGAACGAAAATCCTTTCTAGCACTAGCCGCTGACCTTGTTGAGGACACCGCGGATGACGTGGTGGAATGCATTAAAAGACTCGATGCCACTTTCATGTTGCTAGCCCTCAGCTATGACCGCTTGGACTTAGGTCTACTAGAAGAACCAAGGAAGTGCGCAATATGCCTTGCTCTCGGGAGACTTTTGAATTCGCATTTGCTAAA
This sequence comes from Lygodium microphyllum, assembly GCF_053477565.2. Taxonomy (NCBI): domain Eukaryota; kingdom Viridiplantae; phylum Streptophyta; class Polypodiopsida; order Schizaeales; family Lygodiaceae; genus Lygodium; species Lygodium microphyllum. Next base: position 134,927,475 of record NC_141155.1, read on the forward strand.
GCTTCTCGCTCTGCCTGCTGAGTTGCTCAACAGCGAGATCTCCAAGGAGCAAGACATTAGACAATGTCTCATCACATCCTACGATCAACGAACCACTTCTGCTATCACTGATCAGGAAATTACCGAGTTATCCAAGCTTGCTAATACTGACTCCACGTTTTTGAAGCATTGGTACACTCTTAGGCTGCAATGGGAAGTTGAGAAGTGCCACATAATGACCAACGCTGAGCAGCGCCGTGCAATCAAAACAACAGAGTATGACACCACCTACGTCGCGCCAACCTCGTATCGAGTATTAACCACTCTTTGTGGCCGACCCATAGAAGAGTACATCAAGGAGCATCCCTACCTTGACCACCTCTTAACAGAGGAAGAGCTCCACATTGCAAGTCGGGTCGATTCTGGCGATCTCTTAACCGATGTTCTAACATACATCACGCACGTGGGTATCTGTCCATTCGAATTAGACCGTGAAGCTCAGCTAGAGTACAACCCCAACTTCTATGCTTGGCTCCTGCGCAAATAGACCGACACTCTTTATGCTGAACGGCCTTGTTCTCTCAATCTCCAATCCTGGGATGGATTCTTCTTGTTCCAAAGGGGGAGGGGGTAAGGTGGAATTTAAAAAGTAAACCAAGTATGAAATGTCAATAAAATTTGAAATGCAATGGTAAGATGTAATGGTAAAAGTCCAAAAAGAAAAGTTAAGGCTATACTCAAAATATTCCAGATCAATAAAATTTGCTACGCTTTTCTTCTTTCAGCAAGTTATTTGTCAAAAAGCACTAATAGTGGAAATGGTTGAACTTGCAGGCATTGATCATGGCAAGCCAGGACAAAGTGGGCAAGCTCCCCTTATCGGAGGAGGAGCAAGCGAAGTACGGCCTCACGGTGGAGACGAGAGCCTTCAACTAGTTGAAGTTCCGTCACATCTTCAACCTTGAAGACATGATCATCGAAGCAGTGCGCCAGATCATAGACCAGTGCCATCTGCAGACATACCTAGATGCAGTGGGCCAAAGGGTGGACTACACCCAGTGTGCTGACTTTTTGTGTACCTTTAATAGAAACAAAGGCACCATCACGGTGCACAAGAATGAAGCCACCAGGCACGTACAGATCGAGCTGACCCCGGAGTTGGTGGAAAGGGCATTGGGGCTGCTGAATAAGGTGGAAAGGAAGTCGAAGAGGGACGTCTATGCCATGTTGGGAATGGACAAGGTGAAGGTCTATACCAACGATGGGATTAGCTTGGTAGACATCCCAAACCCAGAAATCCAGCTGCAAGCAAAAATGGTGCATGCTTTGTTCTCGAGCCAGAGGTACAACAGCTCGACAGCATTGCGGCACAATCACTGGACGAGGTAAACCTGAATGGGTTTGTGAGGAGAACCATAGAGGCTTCGGCTAAGGCCCTAGCAACAGGAGGAAGAGCCATTGGAGGAGAATCCCCATCGTCCCGATCAACACGCAAGGCATCATCCTCCAAAGCCACAACCATAGGGTTTGGAGGCGTCCTTACTGCCATAATCCAAGAAGCACTAGGGCAAGGACGGGAAGAAGAAGATAATAAGGGAGGCGAAGAAGGAAGTGATGAGTCACCGTCACAATCCCCACCTCACACAGAAGAGCAACGTAGGTATTCAGATGAAATGGAGACTGACGGAGACGAAGAGGGAGAGTCCCAAGGCAGCCCACAGAGGCACGCAGAACAAAGAACGAAAGCCTTGCATGGAAAGAGGGAAGAGGAGCGCAAGAAAAAAGAAAAGGAAGATCTGGAGAGGGCTCGAAGGGAGTCAGTCAGGGATGAGGAGGAGAGAAAAAAGAAGACTGAAGAGGAGTTGAGAAGAAAGGAAGAGGAAGAAATAGCACTGGCTATCCGTCGCTCCATTGAGGAGCAGCACAAAAGAGACGAGAAAGGCGCAAAGAGCCCACACTGAACAGAAGCACATGGTTCCAGCACCAGTGTGCCGGAAATCACAACCCCACCCCCAGTAGAAGGAAAAGGCAAGGAACCAATGACGCCAACTCCCCCCTTCTTCGTACCTTCCACGCCAGCCACTCTCATCATGACAACGCCCACTGCCACCGCCACCCAAGGCTCCACTCCAAAAGTCAATGAGAGCAACATGGTCACTTGACTGCAATTCCTGGTGGAAAGGGAGTTGGCAAGAGAAGCGGGCGTGGCCACCCTAGCATCAGGAGTGAAGAGGGCAGCCACGGCTGATATGGAGCCAAGGACAGAGCTAAAAAGATAGAAAACAAAAGTCGTTGTCACCACCGCCACCATGTCCCATCCCCCACCTCCAGCAGGCCAATACGATGAATACGTTAAGGAGCTGCTCTCGCAGCTAGAAAAGGCCAAGGAAGAAAAGAGAACAGCCATGGAGGAGCTAGCAACAGAGCGAGAATCATGAGCCACTCTCCAACTGGAGAAAACAAAGCAGATAGCAGAATACGAAAGGGAGATTGTTGTGCTAAAGGAAGAAGCCAACAATAAGGATGTAGAAGAATCAAAAGCCCTGAAGGAACGTGACACTGCTTGGGAGGAAAGAAGAAAAATCTTAATGGATCGCCTCAATGGAGAGAGAGAGACCAATGCTCACCTATGGTGCAAGAACGACCAGCTCTTTGTAGTCAACGTGGAAGCATAAAACCAACTTGAGAAGATCAGACAGGAGGCTACAGAGCTGGATCAGCTAAGAGGAGAGCAGGTGCGAAGGATGCATGTGAAGCTGGACCAGCTCAACTCACAGATCGCCAATGAACACCAGGAGCAGTCCCGCCTACACTGCGAGCTCGAGGACCAGCATCAACAACTCATGGCTATGACTCTCCATCAGGGGGAGAGCCTGGAAGATATGGAAAAGAGAGCGAAAGAATGGGTTGACCACAATGAGAGGAGAATACGAGACCTGGCACGGTGGCTGGCCAAAGCAGAAGGAGATAGAGTGTTGGCTGAGAATCAAGCAGAGGCAGCCCACCTCTCCATGATAGCCCAGTAGCACACCTTCCTCAACACACTGCTCCACTCCACCAAACCGGAAGAAAACAAAGCCAATGATCAACTAAGAAGAAGTTAGCCATTGCACACAGAGCCCTAACAGCATGCCTGCATGTACCACTACAGCTATAAGGCCCGCCGCAGAGCCTAGAGGAGCAAAGAAGATATCTTGCACAGGTAGGCCTAATGGTGCAGGAAATCGATGAACTTGGCTTCACAGAGGCGAAGGCACAAGAAGACGTGCAAGCAGAAGGGGGTGAACCAGAGTTTGATCTGGGACGTCAGGAGGAGGACTACGTCCCACACCCCCTCCTCCACAACAAGATGAAGTGCAACTCCATGACACATCTACTAAGAGGAAAGCAGCCCTGGCTAAGCGCATGAGAGAAATGGTAGAGAAGGCAAGGAAAAAGCTGAACGTTAGACCTGTTCCAAGACAACCTGCCCCTCTCCCATCGTGCCCCGAGAATCTCCCCGTTGAATTCCATGCAGAGTTGATTATCTGGGAATAGCAAGAATGTGCCCGCGATCCCTTCGACTTGAGCTTTGAGCTTCCCGCTACACTAAACAGAGTAATGCCCATTAAACTTGTAAATGACGTAATCGATATGTGTGCAAGGCTCAAGGACAAGTGGCTAGCAGAGCGAGAGGCCAATCCAACAGCTTGGGGAGCCGAGGACTGCGAATTTTGGTAGGATAAAGTCCTCCAGGTGCCTAGATCGGTGGAAGGCTATAATTGCCAACCCACCTAGAGAAGACACATTTTTTATATCAACCTTGACGCTTAGATGGCTTTTTGTAACACCCTCCCTTCTGAGAGGAACGACCCCATTTTCATGCCGTATCCTCGAAGGGTAGGAGTGGATTTTAATCCGTCCATCCATGGCAGGTTCGACTTCCCCATCATCTATAACGCCAATAGCACCTCCTATAAGGATGCCCTTGTATTTACCGTCCCTGATTTGTACATTTCTATAGATAGATTCCTTAGTGAGTTCACCTCTTGCCCTGACCCCGCCTTCATAGCAACTTGTAATTACCTCAGACTAATTAGGGTCCTAGTCCACCAAGAGCCTGCCCCTCAAGAACGTCACCTCCCACCCCTTTTCTTTGGCCCCAACGCCATAGACAGCAGCACCATGACTCGTCTCATGATGCGCGCTACTCTTTTGCCATCCTTTTGTGTTGCATTGCTTGAGGATATGAGCGATAGAAAATTCACACAGTGCAACCACCCCTTCCTTTCCACCACCACTCTCAAAACCTGCCTCAATCTCAAGGGCTACTTGCTGAGTCGTAGATTCCTTAACAAGGCCCCCCGCCCTCCACAATCCCCTACCCGCCATTCGGATGACAAGGATTAAACTCCTGTCATTCCCTTGTATCACATGCATCTATGTATAAGCCTCTTTATTAAAAAAAAAAAAGCCACAAGGCAACAAAAGAAAAGGGTAAACTGGAAAGAAGAGACAATAGCAAAGCATAGCAAAGCCAAGGGATGCATCTACTATTAAGTGAAGATAAGAGAGAGAGAGACCTTCGCAAGATTTGCTTGCAACTCCCCTTCGCCTCATCGTGCACCATAGTCACTGCACCTAGGGTTCTCCCTAGCCCCTTCCCCACTTCATGCTTAGGGCACATCAAGGGTAGGACTTTCAGACCGGTCACCCTAAGACTTGCACCACACCTCCAACGATACAAGAATTGGGTCCTCAAGTGTGGACATTACCAAGGGCTTAGACCCATCTCCCAGTTCCACTCCCACGGGCACCATGCACTACACGGAGAGGCAGACACACCCCTTAGGGAGTGCACAACTTTTCTTGTAGGTTATGTTCGAGTTTCAACAACTGGCTACTCAGCTAAAGAAGATCACCCACGGCATCCTTGAATGACCAAAATCTGTTCCATATGCCGGATATGACACCATTGCTGCTGTTTCAGGAGCTTTTCTGCATTGGAGTGGACGGACTAGCGTGCTTCATGCCGCCAACCATCTATTTGCTGATGGCTACTATGATTGAACCAAATCAACCAAAAGGAGTACTCAGTAATAGACCTGCCATTGGCATAGATCTTGGAACCTCATCTTCCAAAGATGCATGCCCAACACCTCAAGACCTACGGATCGCTTATTAATTCCACAAGCGTAAAGAATTTCAATGCAAGGTTGAAGATCTTCAACGCAGCATTGAAGACCTTCAACTCAAAGACAAAGATCTTCAAATCAAAGACACAGATTTTCAATGCGAAGACAAACCATGTCATTGTCAAGGCAGAGTTCAGGGGAAGCTTCTCCAGGATAAATCCCTCCAATATCAACCTCTTAAGGGATTGCTTATTGCTTCAAGCGTTTTTGATGCTCTAGGGACGACCGGCTCCATAATGGACGCCACAATTGTGTGAAAGATGCTGAGCATCTTCATGAAGCCTAAAGCATGCCGGAATCTCTCCTGATCATCGTCATTAAACTCCATCACCTCTCATTCACACAACCACCTTGGAAGCAGTGTCATCCACCTACCAGTTCGGCCTAGCAGAGCAGACCTAACTAGCCACTACTTCCCACCGTAGTGCCATGGGAGTGGCACTTGGCTAGGAGGGGGTAATGTTACCGTGTTTCCCACAGCACAGAGGAGTGGAAAATGGAAAAAAGGAAATAGCAAAAAAGGCACAGGATAAAGGTAGAAAAATGCGCCTTGACCAGTAACCAGACCCTGAAAAATTTAAATGTTTGGGCACGACCCTCAAAAAGTCTCAGTGTCGCCCCGAGACAACAAAAGAGTAAAAGGCGCACCATTAAAATGTGGAAGCGCTCCCAAATCCTTGTAAAAGAGCGCCAGGCTCGCACCTGTGCAAAGTGTATGCATTAGTTGGGAATAGGATAAATTAGAATGGTAGGAAATGGGAAAAAGGGCCTAGGCTACGGCCGGCCGTGTAAAAAAGGGAAAAGGGGATGACCGCCCAAAAAGGATTTAGGGCTTTGTATATAAAGTTGAAAAGTGAATGAGAAGCTCATTCTTGTGTGTGGCCAAAAGTAGCTCTCCTCTTCTTCTTCTTCTTCTTCTTCTTCTTCTTCTTGTTCTTGCTTGCTTGAGCTTGTGCTTGAGAGAGGGAGTGTGAGAGTATGAGGGAGTGAGTGTGTGAGGGTGAGGGACTAGGGAGGAGAAGCTCTCCATCTTCTCCTCTCTTCTTCTCTTCTCTTCTCTTCTCTTCTCTTGATCGCGCGGAAATGGAGCTTGGAGCGTGGAGCTTGGAGATGGAGCTTGCTTGAAGCTTGCACTTGGATCATGGAGCTACCGGAGTGCGCGAGAGAGGAGGTAACTCAATTGGCATGGAGGTAAGCTCACTACACCCGTAGATATGGATGGCGTGTCGGCTATGTGAGAGGTAGCCATTAGTACTTATCTTGGAACGCTTGAGCAATAAGCGATCCGTGGGTCTTGGCGGTTGAGCAAAAGCTCCCACATGCATTGATTGCTAGACCTCTATACAAGTTGTTGATTATATTCAGTGGACAAAGGAATGCCAACACGCATATGAGAAATTGAAAAAGGCTCTAACCACTACACCAATTCTATGAGCCCTAGACTGGACAATCACCTTCCATGTTCATACGACGCTTTGAAATTCACTGTGGAAGCTATGTTGTGCCAACTTGGTGAACACGATCTAGACTATCCAGTGAGCTTTGCTAGCAGAAAACTCATGGATACAGAAATGAATTACTCAACAATGGAGAGAGAGGGCTTAGCCATGGTATTTGCTATAAAGAAATTTCGGCATTATCTTTTGGCCACACCTTTTACCTTCTTTGTTGACCATCAGGCATTGCTTTATCTTGTTAATAAACCTTGGACTATAAGATGCATTGCTTGATGGTTACTTCTGCTTTTAGAATTTGACTTCTTTGGTGGTGGTACGCAAGGGAAAGCAACATTATGTTAAAAACACAAATCTAGAGCTAGTAGCTATGGTGGACGCAAATCAAACACACGATACATTATGAGAATGAGAGATTGTAACTCAAGTGAATTAGGTTCTTAGATATATTAACTTGGACTCATAAACACAATCTTGAGTAACTCAATCTGATAGTTCCAATACCCTTTTTTTAAGTGTCAACCAAGTTCATGCCTTTATAGCTTTTTGGATAGTACCATTCTACTCACTGTGCATATGGGATTTTGGACATCTCTTCCTAGAGCTTCTAGAGCATATATCTTTGTCATATCTCTCATACAAAGCCTCTTATGGGTAGCCTTTTTTAGGCATACATCCAGCCTTTATAGGCGTACATGCAAGCATCATTTGCTATTCTCAACACCCCCCCCTCAAATGATGAATTTCTACCCTTGCTAGCTTTTGCCCCCCCCCTTCATGATGACATGGCTCGAGAGACTAGCTCTTTGGCAGCCTAGTCAAGTTAAGGATTGAAACTTTAGATTTTTGGTAGGGTTTGTTACATCCACTATGGGAAGCAGATCCATTTAGGGAATTCAAGATCCTCTATGGGAAATTTTTGCAAAACATATTGTTGGTTTGTAGCGGTAGAAAATATTTTCTTCATGATTTTTGTTTTGTTGCTTCTTTGATAACCTTTGATCTTCTTCTTGGTCTTCTTGGACTTATTTATCTTTATGCTCCTTGGCTTGACAGATTCTCTTTGGATAACTCTTAACTAACATGATTTGATAGCTCATTACATTTTCCTTGGACACATGGAATTTGCAACTTGGGTTGAATTTCATGATTTTCTTTTAACATTTTTTAAGAGTTTCAATCATGGATTTCATGGAGAGGTCTTACCATGAGCTTGCAATTGCTCGGGCAGTATCTAACTCCTTACAATGAGATTGAGATTTTTCAAGGATTTAATCAATTGTGTATACAAACACTAGCTTGTTACAAGGATATAAATCACTATTAAGCTCAAAAAGCAATTATCTCAACTTATGAAGAAGAGGATAATGTGAATGAGGTCAAAGCTGAACTAGTAGATGTGAACATGACTTTATTATAAAGGAGTTAAAACCTTAATAATTTAGGTCAATAAGAAAAAATAAATGAAGATTCCAGAGTTGATTGCGCTGATGATTGCGATGTTGACTTCATCATGAACCAACTCCAATCGAGTTTGCGCCTAGAAGGTTCAACAGCCAGAGTTCCAATCCCTGCATGATCATGTTGCATTTGTTGTAAATGCTGCCTTCCTCTCGGCTGGCTACTCCCTCATAATAGACGACTCACGCACATCTTCTCCCCCTCTAAAAGGTGGAGAGAGTCAAGAGGACGTAGGTATTGATAGCTGGAATGATATGCTAGGCATATGCTATTCGATACTCTGGTTCTGGCCAACAAGGCCTCTGCAAGTGTGTAATGGTCAAAGCTATTCATGTAGATAATATGCTGATGGTGGATGTAGCTTCCCTTGATGATGGCAGCAATAAGGAGCCTCTCCACCTGGATATTCGGGTCTCAATTTATGTTACCAGCTTAGAGGGGCGTAATTATGGTAAACTCTATAAGAATCTCAATGATTTGGTTGAAGAAATCAAGGTTACAAGCTTCCAAGGCCCCTGTCTCTCTGTCTCTCATCTTCCTTTCTCTCTTTTCTCCCAAATGACAACTTGAGGATATGGCAATGACAATGGACCTCAAAGCCTCCAATGTGAACTCCAAACAGATCTTCTTGAGTAGCACTACTATACTTCCTTAAGCTTCTTCACCTCCTACATAGTAGTGAATATTGAATGGTTTGTACAAGAAGAAAAAAAATGAGAAGGAAATGTTGAAAGACTATGCCCACTAGCTACCTAGCTCAGCCATAGCTTTGATACCATGTTAAAGACACGGATCTAGAGCTAGTTAGTTATGGTGGATGCAAATCAAACTCACGATACATTATCAGAATGAGAGATTGTAACTCAAGTGAATTAGGTTCCAAGATAGATTAACTTGGACTCATAAACACAATCTTGAGTAACTCAAACTAATAGTTCCATTACCCTTTTTTTGAGTGTCAACCAAATACATGCCTTTATAGCTTTTTGGATAGTACCATTGTACTCACTATGCATATGGGATTTTGGACATCTCTTTCTAGAGCTTCTAGAGCATACATCTTTGTCTTATCTCTCATACAAAGCCTCTTATGGACAGCCCTTTTTAGGCATACATCCAGCCTTTATAGGCGTACATGCAAGCACCATTTTCTATTCTTAACACCCCCCCCCCCCCCCCCTCAAATGATGAATTTCTACCCTTGCTGGCTTTTGCCCCCCCCCTTCATGATGACATGGCTCGAGAGACTAGCTCTTTGGCAGCCTAGTCAAGTTAAGGATTGAAACTTTAGATTTTTGGTAGGGTTTGTTACATCCACTATGGGAAGCAGATCCATTTAGGGAATTCAAGATCCTCTATGGGAAATTTTTGCAAAACATATTGTTGGTTTGTAGTGGTAGAAAATATTTTCTTCATGATTTTTGTTTTGTTGCTTCTTTGATAACCTTTGATCTTCTTCTTGGTCTTCTTGGACTTCTTTATCTTTATGCTCCTTGGCTTGACAGATTCTCTTTGGATAACTCTTGACCAACATGACTTGATAGCTCATTACATTTTCCTTGGATACATGGGATTTGCAACTTGGGTTGAATTTCATGATTTTCTTTTAACATTTTTTAAGAGTTTCAATCATGGATTTCATGGAGAGGTCTTAACATGAGCTTGCAATTGCTCGAGGAGCATCTAACTCCTTACAATGAGATTGAGATTTTTCAAGGATTTAATCAATTGTGTATACAAACATTGGCTTGTTACAAGGATATGAATCACTATTAAGCTCAAAAATCAATTACCTCAACTTATGAAGAAGAGAATAATGTGAATGAGGCCAAAGCTGAGCTTGTAGGTGTGAACATGGCTTTATTATAAAGGAGTTAAAGCCTTAATAATTCAGCTCAATAAGAAAAAATAAATGAAGATTCCAGAGTTGATTGCGCTGATGATTGCGCTATTGACTTCGTCATGAACTAGCTCTAGTTGAGTTTGCACCTAGAAGGTTCAACGGCCAGAGTTCCGATCCCCGCACGATCACGCTGCATTTGCTGTGAATGTGCTGCCTTCCTCTTGAGTGGCTACTCCCTCACAATAGCCGGTTCACGCGCATCTTTTGCCCCTCTAGAAGGTGGAGAGAGTTAGGAGGATGTAGGTATTCATGGCTGGAATGATATGCCAAGGGCATATGCTCTTCGATACTATGGTTTTGGCCAACAAGGCCTCTGCAAATGTGTATTGGTCAAAGCTATTCATGTAGACAATATGTTGATGGTGGATGTAGCTCCCCTTGATGATGTTAGCAATAAGGATCCTCTCCACCTGGATATCCGGGTCTCAATTTATGTTACCATCTCAAAGGGGCGTAATTATGGTCAACTCTACAAGAATCTCATGAGTTGGTTGAAGGAATCAACGCTACAAGCTTCCAAGGCCCTTGTCTCTCTCTCTCTCATCTTCCTTTCTCTCTTTTCTCCCAAATGACAACTTGAGGATATGGCAATGACAATGGACCTCAAAGCCTCCAATGTGAACTCCAAACAGATCTTCTTGAACATCACTACAACACTTCCTTAAGCTTCTTCACCTCCTACAGAGTAGTGAATGTTGAATGGTTTCTACAAGGAGAAAAAAAATGAGAAGGAAATGTTGAAAGACTATGCCCACTAGCTACCTAGCTCAGCCATAGCTTTGATACCATGTTAAAGACACAGATCTAGAGTTAATTAGCTATGGTGGATGCAAATCAAACTCACGATACGTTTGTAACGTGTCCGTTCGTCCACTTATGGGACACTTCTTAGCAGCCCATCGGGAAGAGAGTCTAGAAAGTGCCGCCTGGCACTCACAAGGAATGTCACAGGGTTTGCGATCTAGGTCTTCCTGAGTCTGCCCTGAGTGGAAGTGTCCGGCCGTTCCCACTTAGGATCGTCCTGAAGTCAGGGTTCCTTTCCTATCAACAAAGTCTCTAGGAAGTAGCTAGCGTCGAGCTCCAGATGAACCACTTGGCGTAGGAACAACAGAGTCAAAGCGGATTTATGCTGCACTTGATTCATGGAGAATGGGAAACGAGAGGGATGCAAAGCTCAACCTCTCTGCCCATAAGGTATAGTCCCATTCCATTCCCCTAAAACAATATAAATCGGGACTCGAAATCTACTGTTGCTAGGTCTTTATAGTCTCTTTATCGCGTTTTTTTGAGAAAAGTTCCCAGCTAATCGGGACTACCCTTCCATAGGATGGACCCAAGTCACGTCCACTGCACTTTCCTCGGTTTGCTTAGTTATCTAATTACCTACCACATCATGTTTGACATGCAAAAGCAACTTCCTTAATTAATCAATTTAAACAACGGTTCCTTCACGTAACTTAGGCACTGACACAAAAACAATGTCAAGCAAGTTCCTTTTAAAAAAATCTAATCTTTATTTATCATAGTCTCGGAATACATCAAGTATCATGCCCGAAGGCTATCCCAGCAAACAATAGGATTGCTGCTCCAAGTTTTGCCCATAGACTAGTACACGGGCCTTGAGATCCCATCTCGAGTCACGTCGGCCTCTTGTGCGGGATCTGGAGGCAAGGAACTTACAACCAGAGCCTCCCCTGGCACCCAAGCATCCTCCCGCTCCAAGCAGCACCCACGGAGAGACCTCTCGCGGTAGGTTAGGTCCCTATACCCGGCGTGGCTAACAACCCCCTTAGATAGGGCCAGGCAGACAGTCAGAGGTAACTAAACTTGCCTCTCCCTCCAAGCTTTTAACTTGAAGCATTAAGTGTTTAGCCTTGAATTAGTTCCTTGATCAAAGAAGTTCAAACAATGTATGTAAGTGTACAATCACGATCATTTCAGAGGTTGTTTGTATGACCAACTGCTAAGGTGTGATTCCTTCTTTCCTAATGCTCCTAGCATTCAATCCTGGATCGTTCGCGACTTGGCGAGACTCTAAGGGCTTGGCAAGTTAGGTTGCTTGTTTCCCCTTTTCCTTCGGGTTAAGGTTTGTACCCTACCGACCCTAATTATCCTTACCTTAGATCTCCTTGCAAGATAGATCATGGACAACCCCATTGCCCTTGGTTGGTCAACTTGATGGTTATCTCCTAGATCCCTTGTGGTACCTATGTACCTTTATCTTTGATCTTAATTGATCAAGATTGTCTATCCCCTTGACCGTGGTTGGTCAAGATGTTTCTGTTTAGAACAGTCCTACTCCGTGAGGGAGTGAGTGTGTGAGGGTGAGGGACCGGGAAGGAAAAGCTCTCCATCTTCCCCTCTCTTCTTCTCTTCTCTTCTCTTCTCTTCTCTTGCTCGCGGCAATGGAGCTTGGAGTATGGAGCTTGAGGATGGAACTTGCTTGAATCTTGCACTTGGATTGTGGAGCTACCGGAGTGTGTGGGAGAGGAGGTAACTAGATCGGCATGGAGGTAAGCTCACTACACCCGTAGATATGGATGGCGCGTCGGCTATGTGAGAGGTAGCCATTAGTGCTCGGCTTGGAACACTTGAAGCAATAAGCGGTCCGTGGGTCTTGGCAGTTGAGCGAAAGCTCCCACATCGACTACATGTATTTTTTGCTTTCTCTTTGTCCACATTTTCTTTTGTGCATTCCAAACCCAATACATTGGAAAGTCCTTGTATAGAACAATATTAGCATTAGGATGTAGATGATTGCAAGGAAATCATTCTATGAGAGTTGGTTTTTTAGCATTCTCATTTTGAAACATGTCACAAATGTTATCCGATTTGCATAAGGAAATGGTATTATCTCAAGTAAGTGTATTTGCAATCCTTAAAATATCAGGTTTTTCATCATGTAGTTTAAAATTGAATATTCGCCAACATGCTTCAAAATCATAAATATATCATGCATCTAAGTAGCTCTCAATCTCATCCACATTTTATATACCAATTTTTTTTCATTGATATTAGTGGATGCAAAAGCATGAGTAGTTGTAAATCAGATGGTTGCAGAATCAGGCCCTTATATACATACTTATATAAATATATGATTGTTGAAATCGTCAAGCATACCTCAATATTTATATGTGCATTATACTTGAAACTCAAGTAAGGATTGTATATCCATTCATTATCCAATTTGTTACCATTAGCATTATGTTTTCTTCCACATCTTGACATCTGTACAAAGGATGACTAGTTTTATCAACTGCAGTTGTATGCATAAACTTTTTTGGATATCCATTTGTACATCGTCCATTCATCATACAAGGACTTCTTGGATTGAACTCACTACACCATGTATGTTGCATTGTATGTTGCATCTAGTGACAATTTGATAAAGAGTTGAAAACTTGTCCTTATCAAATAGCTCAACACACACCAGTCTATCATAATGATGTGGTTCTAGTGACTTAAAGCATGGCTCCAATGTCAAAAGAGTGTGTAAATGAGGTAAGTGTTTCTTTTGAAACTCTATGATAGATACAAATCTAGCAACTTTGCCAAACAATTCATTTTTAACTATCGAGTACATTATGTCCTTTTGTTTCAAATGAAAAACTCTAGCAGTCAAACTCTAGCCCAAGCAACAAAGCATCCACAATTTCAAATCGTTTGGGATTACATGTCGTTGTCATAAGCATATCAGGTTTCCCTTTGCTTTGCGCGATTGCCATAGGATCTTGGTATAATTGATACATGGTCTGCTTATGAAATTAGAGGATAATACAATTCTCATGCCCACATAGTCCAATAATATTGTTATCAAATGTATTTGAACCACTAACCATATCAACTGATCCTCTATACATTTCAACTCACAAAGTTGCTTGATTACGATGACACCAAGCTAATCTACATTGCTCAATTCTACAATAAGCATTCACAATGTATTGTTACATCCACCACACAAAAGACATGCCTTGTTATCCACGAAATTGAAGTTTGAAAGCATAATACTGCATTTGAGAGATATAATCTTTGTTCATAAGATTGTTGGCATTGATATGACAATCCATAGATGCATATGGAACTTTAGTATGCCAACCCTCCTCACCATTTGAAAAGAGAAGAACGTACACTCGTACATATGCCTTGTGCAAGTTAGAAACAAAAATTAGGTGGCCTTATTCAATAACTCGTGCTCGATATCATAAATGTAAAGTTGCACAAACTTTAGTATTTGCTATCCATTCCTCACTTGGGAGTAGGGAACCTATCTTGTGAGATATTGATCCATGGACTCAAAAGGTATATCTTTTCTTATTTTGAGGTAAAAGCTCATCAAATTTTGCACCCATCGAAACAAAAGCCAATGTGCTATTGTAAGCATGTATCTTTTTTTTGAACTTTTTTCTTTATGGATGTGAACCATCTAGTAAATTACACAAAGGTTGTGGTGGTTGCTAAAGAGGTGGTGATATCACTTTTCCTTGTCTACAACAATGCTTACCGATAGAAATTGAATGCATAGTTTTTGTTTTAGACTACCATATATTACCCATGCAATGCTCACAAACCTATTGGAGGTAAAGGCACCTCCTCCTAGCCTCCTGTGTATTACTATACTAACAGCACCCACACTTGCACACTATAGGTGGTGGGCACCCATCATTGTCACTTCATTCTTTATTCTTTCAGTGACATTTGAATAAAAGGAAGGCCAGTCACATATTGTGATGGTTGGAGTTCCCACATTTGGAGTCTCTTTCTTTCTTGCTCTTGCTCCATCCGCCCTAGCTCACCCTTCATGCTCTCTTACTCGATCCTTCTCACCTTTCAACTGGTATTAGAGCTTGGCTCTTCAAGGTCTTGAATGTGGTTGGGCACTCCTTTAGCATTCATTCGAATACCTACACTCTTGTCTTCACTCTTGGCAGCCATAGCCACACCTTTTGAGCTTCCAATCGCTCTCATCCTTCTCAAGCCATCATTGGGCCTTCTTGGGCAACCTCAAGGAATTCATCTATAGGCATTAGAGCTCTCATTCCACTCTTTATTTCAGTCCAAAGGGTTTGAAGAACAGGGTAGCTATGGCTTAGCCCATGAAGGTTTGGAACTGAGCTCTTTCTCTCTTCTATGCCTATTGAGGCCTCTTGGGAAGCTTCTTTGGGAGCCATAGAAGCTCCCTAACCATCAAGTAGTGCCTAGCTCCCTTAGTGACATAAAAAACGTGATTTCAATAGGTTGCCCCATTTTCTCAGCCTGTCAAAAACGTGGCCTTCATCTTTATCACCTCTTCAGGCCATTGGCACTACACAAAGGTCTCATTTGAGGCATAGGAGCATGCTTCAACCATGGCATTGAAGGATTGATCTTGGCATTGACATTTGGGTCTAATATAGTTCAGTTCAGGACTATCATAATAGTCCAGAGGCAGCCCCAAATAGTGCTACATTAGCATTTGATGTTTATGCTTGCTTTGTACTAGTTATTGATGCCATTTGGTACCCAAATCATGCCCAGACATTATGGGAAGCTATGCATATGATATAACATTGATTTGGTGCTATATTTGGCCCTATTTATGCTCAATTTGATAGTGAATTTATTGCTGTAATAGAGTAGGGATGAAGCTATTTAACTCGGGTTATGTTATGCCTATTGGTCGCGGGTGCTTCCCAAATGCTTGTTATGACTATTCAAATAGAGGTTGACAAATGTATTGGATGGTTCCAGAATGTATTTTAAGCCTCTTTGAGCTTTGTATTGGTTGGCACTTAGTTGACATTGGTCTACACATGCATGCTTTATGACAGAGGTTATACATATGGTCTATACATGACCCGTTGGTACATCCTTTGAAGCATATGTCAATAATGCAAGCTTCCTACATTGCTTGAGCTTCTTTGCCACTTGGAGCTTCAATTGGGCTTGTACTTGGATACCTTGGAACCTCTTTTGGATGTTTCTTGGTTTGTCAGAGATTGACTTGGATTTGTACATGATACTATTAGATGCTTGACCACTTACATTCTCTTGGTGCTCTCGTGATGTATGGTATTGGCTATGAGATGTCTTATGCATTTACATGCTATCTTTGAGCTTGGTTGCTCATTTTCCATCGAATTTTGTGCCAGTGGGAGCTGTATGCTTATAGTCTTGGATTTACCCAGAGCTTGTCGGTTATGCATTTGACCTATTACTTGAGATTTGAGACTGGGATCTCTTACACATCCTTGACTATGATATTTGGTTGGTAGATGCTTCCATGTCTACTCTTGGATGCTTATGAGCTGATTTGATCCGTCTTCATTGAGCATACACCGACCTTTGTCAAGTCTTGCCAGTGGTGTGTACATCTTTCTTATTACTCAAGGGATGTATCGGTTGTATTGACGGACTCTCTTGACACATTTGGGTGTTTGGCTCATGTTCAATGGCTATCATAGTGCCTCTGTTATGCTCGCTTGATGTAGGATTGGACTTGGCAGTCAATGTTGTCATTGGATCTCTATTAGCTCATTGTTTGCTCTCATTTACTCACTACTGTCATTTATTATAGCAAGTTGTTTTATGTGGAATGTGATGTATTTTGTTGAGCTTTATCATGTCCTTTTGATGTACTTTTGGTACTATTGTTGAGATATCGAGCTCCACTCGTTGTCCATTTATGTCACCGACTTGTCAGTTGCAGATGTGGTTGGTACACTGCCCATGAATAATAGCTAGATGACAGCTATCCTTATCTACTCTAGTTCATGGCTCAGTTAGTATGCCACCTTAGTTAATTGAGTTTGGTTTGAGACCCATATATAGGGTTCTTCTATTTCTATGTACTTGAGTTCTTTTGGCTTACACAACTAAGAAGAGGAAAATTGTTTTCAGCCTCCATCTTTGTGTGTATTCCCCCATTGTGCAAGCAAGAAAGCTACAAGTGAGACTCCTTCCTTCTCTCCCACAATCTTGACATGGTATCAGAGCCTTGTTCGTGGTAAGGAGCTCAAGAAAGCAAGCCAAGTTCGCAGTGTTCTGGTAAGAGGACCAGTGTTGCTTTCATTTTTCTGTTTTGGGAGCAAGTCTCTATAGCACAACCGGAAAGTCCAAGAGTGCATTGTCTCAGATTGAGACGCCCTTCGTGGTGTAGCAAGAGGGCAGTATATGTTACGGGAAGGGGCTTTAGCCCTTGGTTGCTCTATTTTTTTGATTTGAGGCCATTTCGGGGCCTATTTTGGAGGCGAAAGTTTTCTACACGCACTTAGGAAAAGGCCCTATTTTATGCTGTGCGACCACTGTTCTACAGGTCGGTGAAAAGTTACTGTAAAAATTGCATTGTATGCTTGTGCGCAGAGACATTGGGAGTTACAGAATCATCCTTGTTGCCTGTTGATGCAAAATCGTCACTAGGAAGTGATTGTGTGGTCAAATACCACTTTCGTCAGTTTTGCAGATTTACCCTTGTGAGGCTGAAGCTGTGTTCTTTGCAGTGATAGAATTTTTTGCAATGTTCTGTAATGGCATCTAATTCTCTTTCATAGATTGTCACTGAAAAGCTTGACAAGAACAACTTCCAAGCATGGAAGTTCAGAATGACGAATTTCCTTATGGGAAAAGGATATTGGGAATTCGTTGCAGGAAATGAAGAAGAACCAGTTCTTCCTGATGTTCCCAATCAACAGCAAATGCAGGCATTTAAATCATGGCATGAGAGAGCCAGAAAAGTTATGTACTGGGTGTCTACTAGCATTTCAGACTCTATGATTGTGCATATTCAGGATGCAAGTACGCCAAAGGAGGCATGGGATACTCTGTCAAAAATGTATAGCACAAATACTCAAGCCAGGAAAATGCAGCTCAAGCAAGAGTTGCACAATGTGCAAAGAGAAAGTATGAGCATCAATGACTACCACATGAAGGTGAAGAAGATTGCAGATGCACTTGCTTCCATTGGATGGCCAGTGGAAGATGATGATTTAGTTTCTATGACCTTGAATGGTCTAGGAAAGGATTATGCACAGTTTCGAACATCGATTTCCGTCCCTGAAAGATTTTCTGATTTTGAGGAGTTGATTGCTCTTCTAATTTTTGAGGAGCAGAGAAATGGTGGTGCATCTTCTTCAGGAGGAACTTCAAAAGAAGCTGTCTTCTACTCAAATGCTGGAAGAGGTAGAGGTAGAGGTAGAGGAGGCTGATCTGGAGGCCGTGGCAGAAATCAGAATATGCAGCAAACTCAAGAAAACCAGTCCTATGGAGGAGGACGTGGTAGCTCTAGAGGCAAGGGGAGCCAAAGAGGTCGTGGTGGATGGCAAAGAGACCAAAATGCAAATATCAACGTTGAATGCTACTACTGTGGTAAAATGGGTCATATGGCTAAAGACTGCTATAAAAAGTAGAATGATATCATGAAAATGGGATTGAGCTCGAGGGGGAGTGTTGAGATATCGAGCTCCACTCATGATATGCCAGGATGACCATTGTGCATTTATGTCACCGACTTGTAAATTGCTTGCAGATGCGGTTGGTACACCGCCCATGAATAATAGCTAGATGATAGCTATCCTTATCTACTCTAGTTCGTGGCTTAGTTAGTATGCCACCTTAGTTAGTTGAGTTTGGTTTGAGACCCATATATAGGGTTCTTCTATTTCTATGTACTTGAGTTCTTTTGGCTTACACAACTAAGAAGAGGAAAACTGTTTTTAGCCCCCATCTTTGTGTGTATTCCCCCATTGTGCTAGCAAGAAAGCTACAAGTGAGACTCCTTCCTTCTCTCCCACAATCTTGACAATTATTTGGTGGATAGCTGGTCGTTCTAGGAGTTTCTCTTATTTTCAGCTTGTCTTGGCAGTGGTTTTGGCTTGTTTATTGCTAATTACATCAGGTTGTTTTTTGCATAGTCTACCTCTCTTTGAGTTATTATGGTTGGTCATCTCAAAGATACGGCTTTGTTTAACATTGCTAAGTTGGATGGCACCAACTATGGCTTTTGAGAATCTCAAATATTGTAGGTTTTGGTACAGAAATTGCAGATTGAGATACTAAAAAACAAAGGTATTAAACTCGAGAATATGGACAATGATGATTGGGCTAATTTATATGGACTATGCAAGTCCACTATCATTTTATCACTCTTTGAAGAGGTCCATAATAATGTTGTTGAAGATGAAGATTAGACTGCATGGAATCTATGGGAAAATATTCAAGAACTTTATGCAAAGCAAAGTGCATGGAATCTATAGGAAAAAATTCAAGACCTTTATGCAAATCAGAGCCCTACTTCACAGATGTATTGGCTTAAACAGTTGATGGATCTCCGCATGAAGGAGGGGACCCCATTGTCTGCTCACTTTGGCCAATTTCATTCTATAATGAAGAAGCTGCTTCAACATGGCATTGAGTTCCGGGATAATCTGCATCCTTTGTTTTCTACTTGGTACTTTACCTAAGTCTTGGGATGTATTTCACAATGCGATCTATACCAACAAATTCGATGGGATGAAATTGCAAGATGTAGAGAGTGCTCTTTTTGACTAAAGAAATTAATATGAAAAACAATGATGCTTCCCGTAGTTCACATGCTTTAGAAGTGGCAAGAAAGATAATGATCGTCATGGGAAGGATTCTTAGAAGTTTCGATCTAAGTCATGTGGATGTAGCAAGTCCTATTGACATAAGTCTATCTTACATTTCATTATTGTGGGAAAGCAGGACACATGCGACCGCAGAGCCATAAGATGCATGATGACAAGTGCAAAGAAAATGGGAAAGAAAAAGTGCAGGAGAAATCTAATGATCGCAGCATTATACTTGCAAAGTCCAGCGGAAAGCAGGACACATATGGCCGCAGTGCCATAAGATGCGCGATAACAAGTGCAAAGAAAATGGAAAAGAAAAAGTGCAGGAGAAATCTAATGATCATAATGATCATCATGGGAAGGACTCTTAGAAGTCCCAATCTAAGTCACGTGGATGTAGCAAGTCCTGTTGACGTAAGTCTAATCTTACATGCCATTATTGTGGGAAAGCAGGACACATACGTCCGCAGTGCTATAAGATGCGTGATGACAAGCACAAGGAAAATGGAAAAAAAAAGTGCATGAGAAATCTAATGATCACAGCATTATATCTGCAAAGTCCAGCATAAAGATTGAGGAGATAAATGTCATGCAGCTTGAGGAGTCCAATGGTGACTACATCTTAGCAACCTCTTCATGTGATGCCTCTCATCTGACCGAGGCTCAGTCTATTCATGCACCATGTTGGCTCTTGGATTCGAGTGCATCTTTCCATGTGAACCCCTACTGTGAATGGTTTCATACCTATCACAGTGTATTTGATACTATGCGCTTAGGTGACTATGTCTCTTGCTATTGTTGGCATTGGTGTCACTCTATAGTTTCCCTCTCGTAGCACATTTATTCTACATAATGTACGTCATGTTCCCGCACTAACTAAAAGCCTTATGTCTGCTGGGTATCTTGATGATGCAGGTTATCATATATGCTTTGATGATTCTATATGGAAGATAACTCGTGGCAGGCTTATTCTTACAAGAGGTGCCAAGTCTAGCAACCTCTACCCCTTGGTTATATCTAGTACTATTGACCATGTTTTGTCACTGGGTTCTATCACACATGTATCTCTTTGGCATGCTCATCTTGGGCATATGTCACTTAAGGGAATGAAAGTGCTTAGTTCTTTGTAGTATCTTCTGTCTTTTGACTACTCGCATTTTAAGTCATACGATCATTGTTTATATAGTAGGCAGACTAAGAATTCACATAAAAAGACTAGTATTCTACGCATAGGTAATCCTTGGGCTCTTGTATATTCAGATGTATGTGGACCCATGTCTGATTAGGGGGTGCAAAGTACTTTGCCACATTTATTGACAATTATTCACGTAAATTTTGGGCTTATCCCATAAAGCAAAAATTTGATGTCTTGGCCGTCTTTCAATGTTGGCTAGAATCAGTTTAGGCATAGGTTGAAATGCGTAAGGACCGATAATAGGGGTGAGTACGTCTGGCATGCCTTTGGCTAGTTTTGTAACGAGCGGGGTAGTAAGCATCAGCTGACTGGCCCTTACACCCCTCTCTAGAATGGTATGGCGAAGCATATGAATAGCTCTATCTAGGAGAGGGTCCACAGTATGCTTAGCCAGGCAGGTTTACCACAACATTTTTGGGTAGAGGCAGTCTCTACTACCATGCATCTCATTAATAGGTCACCTTGCAGTGGTATTGACTTCCAGGTTGCAGAGGAGATATGGATAAGAAAGCCTCCCTCATATATGCTCATTTGCGTGTCTTTGGATGTGAGGCCTTTTGACATGTGCCCAAGGATAAAATGCAATAAGCTGGATCCTAAAAGTGTGAAATGCATTCTCCTTGGCTATGGAGATGCAGGTGAGATGGGATATCGTCTTTGGGATTCGTAGACGCGGAAAATGATCTGCAGCCATGATGTGTTCCATGAGGACAAAATGCATATGCATCCCGAGAAAGTTGTTGAGATACTCAATGTTATCTTTCAAGAGGGGCCCCCTACTCTTGCACAGCTAGCTAGACAACTTACACCAACTAATCCTCATGGCCAAAATGTTACACATGATGTTACACATGATATTGGACAGCAGGCAGCAGCACAACCTCCATTAAGGCATTCTACTAGAGATAGACAACCTCCTGAGTGCTATGAGCCCTCCATAAATTATGCCTTGGTTATAGATGTAGGAGAGCCTCTCACCTATGATGAGGCTATGTACAGGGGTGACAGTCACTCCCAGGAGACGGCTATGTAGTTTGAGATTAACTCATTGCATAAGAATCATATGTGGGATTTGGTTTCCTCGCCTAGTGGCAACAGGGCTTTGCCTTGCAAGTGGGTGTACAAGTTGAAAAGTATCCCTGGACATCCTAGGCTGGCATACAAGGCCAGATGGTAGCAATGGATTTTAAGCAGGAGCATGGTGTTGACTTTGATGAGGTCTTCTCTCCCGTGGTTAAGATGACCACCCTATGCTTAGTCTTGGAATTGGCTGCACAGCTTGACTTGCACTTGCATTAGTTGGATGTCAAGACGACTTTCTTATATGGGGACTTTCATGATGAGATTTACATGGAGTAGCCTAAGGGCTTTGCAGAGCTTGGCAGGGAACACCTAGTATGCCAATTGAGGAAAAGTCTTTATGGCTTGAAGTAGGCACCTAAGGAATGGTATCATAAGTTTGATGCATTTATGCAGTCACATGGCTATAGTTGTAGTGCTATGGATCCGTGCTTGTATATGAAGAAAGCCCCTGATGGATCTTTATTGATTTTGATACTCTATGTGGATAACATGCTTTTGGCAAGGAAAGCTCATGCGCATTATGCATGATAGGCATCAAGGACTACTCTATCTATCACAAAGAGAGTACATTCATAAAGTCCTTGAGCACTTTCGTATGCAGGTTGTAAAGCCTATTGGCTATCCATTGCCTTCTGGGGTGAAGGCATCACATGCCTATTGTCTGCAGATAGATGAGCAGAGGGCTGAGATGGCCAAGATTCCCTATGCATCCACAGTGGGCAGTCTTATATATGCCATGATAGCCACCCGTCCAGATATTGCTTTTGTCATTGGTGTTGTGGCACGTTATATAGCTACACGTGGCAAGAGGCATTGGGATGCTATAAAGGGTATCATGAGGTACCTAAAGGGCACTGCTGATATGTGCATATGTTATGGTAGCCAAGATACATGAGTCGTGGGATACACTGACTTTGACTATGTAGGACATGCAAATAGTAGGAAGTCCACCTCTAGCTATGTGTTCACTTTTGTTGGAGGTGTTGTTTCATAGATGTACAGGGTGCAAAAATGCATGGCCCTTTCTACTACAGAGACCGAGTATGTTGCAACCCACTAAGGCTTGCAAGGAGGCCATTTGGTTGGGTTGTTTGGTTGTTGACCTTGGTATTGCATATCCTATCCCTACACTACATTTAGATTCTATGAGTGCTATCCAGTTAGCTAAGAATCTGGACTTCTATGATGCGAATACAAAACACATCGAGGTGAGGTATCCCTTCATTTGTGGGGTCGTTGAGGACAAGTCTGTTGACCTTGTCAAGATCTCAATTGACCAGAATTGTGCAGACTTACTCACGAAAAGCCTCTCTACAAAGCGCTTTGCCTTTCTTAGGAAGTTGATGGGTGTTGGATGAGATGATATCTTTCCTCATCCTCTTGTATCTATGTACATGTTGTACTGTCTTTTTTCTTTTTTCTTCTCACTCCTCAGTGAGGCAAATTCGTCTTTAAGTGGGAGGTTGTTGGGGGTAAAGGTGCCTCCACCTAGTCATCCGTGTATTACTACACTGACAGTACCCGCATCTGCACACTGCAGGTGGTAGGCGCCCATCACTATCACTTCATTCTTTATTCTTTTAGTGACATTTGAATAAAGGGAAGGCCGGTCACACATTGTGACTGTTGGAGTTCGCAGATTTGGAGTCTCTCTTTTTCTTACTCTTGCTCCATTTGCCATAGCTCTCACCTCCGTGCTCTCTTGCTTGATCCTTCTCACCTTTCAAAAACCTTGCAAAGTGCACCACATGTATGCAAATCTTGTTTTTTGAGGAGCAAAATCTTCTAGTAACATCAAGCATTTGCATATGCACACTAAATCCACCATTTGGATTATTTATGATTTGATTGTGTTGTCAATTCGTGGTAGGCATATACACTTGGAAGGCTAGCAACTCATGAGCAGAAGAGCAAGACTCAATGTTAAATTGATTGGTTTGGCATAGTGCATCTAGCATTTGAGCATCTATATTCAATCCATGAGTATCATGTTCTACATGCATATCTCTTGCGTGGTGATGAACATGTAATGTAGCCCTAACTCTTGTGGCTTGCCTACACTTATCTCTAGTAATTTTGAGTGTCTGCATAAATGTAATACACGACGTTTAGGCATTGAATGTGTTGGGAGGACCATTGTCGATGACAACCTAAGATGGAAAGGAATAGAAAAGAGTAATGTGATATTAGTTTTTACATATGTGAAGTTTTTTGAAATGTCTTTTAAATATTATTATACATTTGAACACATAAAATTCAAATATTATAATCTTACATAGGCAATAATACAAAATGAAAAGGATATTGCATCTTTGTCATGAGAGATACATAAGTCCAAATCATTTAAAATTTCTCAAACCTAACAATAGAATGAACATTTCTACTCGAGGATTTCTTTTTTTTTTTAAGAAATTAGATATGATGAATAAGCTATGCATTTGATGATGAAGCCATGCAACGATTTATTTGGGTTAACATTGTAGAGAACCTATTGAGGCAAACATTCAAAGATGTTACTTGAACATCAAGGCAAATAGCATACTCTCTCTAAGCTAGTAACTCAAACACTCCATCCTTTATACAACTATAGATTGTAGCAATGTCTTGTAGCTTATCTTCATGACTTACCAAAGCCATCCATGTTACCTGATATTAACAAATGAACTCACAGATTTCTCCTATGTAGCCCTTCATTTCATCTATTACCTCCATTAAATTTACCCCATTAGCTAGACCTCCTTTGTATCTTTATTTCAATATTTTTTTTGATCATTTATACACAATCACCAGAGTCCATGTGCGTGCGAGAAGTAAGCTTTTGAGAGAGCTTCTCTGGGCAACCTCCATTTCTTATTCCACATAGTCCACTTATTCCACCCCTTGATTTTTTTGACCTCCACCACCACTACTACAACAACTTCCTCCACCACCACTTCCACAGCCGTTGCCACTACCGTCACTGCTACCACCACCACCACGCTACCTCCACCACCACTACCACCATCTCTACGGTGGCTGCCGCCAATATTGTTGCCATCTCCACCACCACTACCATTATTCCTATCGTCTCCACGATTGCCAACACTACCTTCACTCACTCACATACCACACACACACACACTCTCTCTCTCTCTCTCTCTCTCTCTCTCTCTCTCTCTCTCTCTCTCTCTCTCTCTCTCTCTCTCTATGTGTATAATCTCTTTTTCTCTTTCTAGCACACTCAATCAAATAGCACTCAATCTCATGTAAATGATTTCTCTCTCTCTAGCACATAACTTGGATTCATTCATGCGATCATCTCAGAAGAATGGAACACCATGCCTCACATCTCTCTCTCTCTCTCTCTCTCTCTCTCTCTCTCTCTCTCTCTCTCTCTCTCTCTTTCATGAATTACTCCATGTCCTTTCTTAGTTTAGGGTTGTACATGCAATTTCTCCCTCACTCTATATTCTCTCTCTCACCCTCTCACCTACACACACACACACACATACGTACATATATGTACACATATAAATCTTAATCACTCACTCACTCTCCGTGTTTATCTCCCTCCCTCTCTCACTTTCTCTCTCTCATGCATGCGATTAGTCCACATTGTATCATAATGCCTCACATCAAATTATGGCATGTGTTGTAACAAACGCTTCTCTTAAATCCTAAACACGACTCTCTCTCTCTCTCTCTCTCTCTCTCTCTCTCTCTCTCTCTCTCTCTCTCTCTCTCTCATAATATGAATGCTTGGGTAGCCACTTGGTGTTTTTAGAACTTTAATTTCAATGCATTGATAGCTCCCTCCCCTTGTTAGATATGATCAATGCCCCACCCTCATTAGGTGCTACCAATGATCCATGGTGCTCAAAGTTGTAAGGCCCCCATTATGAGGAGAAGCCAAATGTGATCCCGAACATTGGTTGAGTCCTGACTTGTATATCAGATGAGGTCTATGTGACCAGATGGCAAAAAGGTGATCGTTGTAGATCTAATCTTTGGGATAGACGGAATGGTTAAGCTGGTAGCAACTCGAGGCGCATTGCATCGAGTTGCGGGGTAAGGGAGTTAAAAGGGGCCCCTATTGTGGGGTCCAGGGGCCACGGAAGCGGCCCCTGGGCTGGGGGGTCCCGAGGGGGCCAGCGGCCCCCTTGGCAGGGGTCTGGGGGTAGCGCCCCCGGGCCCGATGGTAAAGGGAATATTCCCTGGAATATTCCCTGGCTGACTAGTGGAGACTTATATGGTAGGTCGATCAGGCCAACCTCATGGCCTTTGCAGGCTATAAAAGCTAAACCCCTTCATAACCATCGATCACTCATCTTTCACCCAGTCAGAGTTGTTGTTCCAGCTAGCCTTAAGCTCTTCACCTATCTTCTGTCTAGATCGCCATCTAAGCTTCACACAGTGGAAGTGCAGGGGTGGATAGAGCCATCTTTGTATCAGTTGTTTGGAGTCAAAGAATTTACTTATTCTCCTCTTATATGTTGTGTACTCTCTATCTCTTTCTCAGATTCTGTTCGTTGTGCTATGTAATATTTTACATGGTATCAGAGCCCAGGGGGCTCTAGAGATCGGAGAGCATGCAAGAGCCAAAGGCTTCAATAGCAAAGAGAAACTATGTCAACTTCCAGAAGCGGTTCTGGCACATCAGGAAGCGGTGCAGGAGGTGGTGTTGCTGTACCGGCTATTCAAACACTGAGGATTCGTCCACTAACCTTCAGCGAAGGCAAGTTAGATGGTACAAACTACACCTTGTGGAAGTTCAAAATTACAACTATCCTTGATTCTTATGAGCTTCTGGAGACTATGCTAGGGACTAACGCAGAACCACAGCCTACCCCCTACCCATCAAATCCTAGTGTGATGATTCCTCCAAATGCAGATCTTCTACGAGCTTGGAAACGAAGGAATGCAGATGCATTGTGTGCCTTAGTTACAAGCTGTTCTGACTTTGATTCAGCATACAACCAAGCGTCAGAGGCTTGGAATGTACTAAGGAGTCAGTATGAAACACGAAACCAAACGAGGATTCAAAACTTGGAGAATCAACTAGTAGTGGAGAAGTTTGCTGAAGGAGAGACGGTTGAAGCATTCATCACTTGGATTAAGAATCTGCGCGACCAGATGGCTGGCGTTGGGATACAAAAGACTAGCGAAGAGCTAGCTCGGAGGTGTCTTCGGATTTGTCCACAAAATTTTGATGGACTAGTAACTGCCCTTAATACTCATGTGAGACCTCAAGCTTTGACTTTTGAGGAGTTTTGTGCATTATTAATGGAGGAGGAATTGAGGCTGAAAGCCCGAGAAGGAAGCAACAATGGAGATGCTGCATTCTCTGCCAATGCAAAAGGTAAAGGTGGTTCCTTCACCAAAAATGATGGTGACAAAAAGAAGAAGGGCGGAAAGAAGAAGTTTCAAGCAGAGTGTTTCTACTGCAAGAAGAAAGGACATGCAATTGCAGATTGTCATGTCAAGAAGGCAGATGAAAAGAATGGTACCCTTAAAAGTAAAGGGAAAGAGACAGCCGATACGGCTGAAGCAGAGCTGGAATTATTCATGGCGACCATTGAGGAAGTGTGCTCCTCAGCGCAAGAAGAATCTACCACTGACTCATGGGTGTTGGATAGTGGGGCCTCCCGTCACATGACCAACAAGAAAGGTCTATACAGTTCTATGCAGCCTCTACAAGAATCCATCACAGTGACGGTTGGAAATGATGCTAAATACCCTGCTGCGGGCACATGTACTATTTCTTTTGTTGCTGCAAATGGTGAAGTAAAAAAGCTTTAAAATGTGTTGTATGTTCCTGAAATCAGGAGAACTCTATTATCAGTTTGCTACCATAACTGATCTTGGTCATGAAGTGAGGTTCAAGAAGACAGGTGCAGAAATTATTGATAGTGCTGGCACAATTGTTGGCAAAGGAGAAAGAAGGAACAACCTGTATGAGCTAAGTGATCTTACAGCCACCGCTGGAGTGGGCACAAGTAAGCTTTGGCATGAAAGATTTGGACACATCGGATTTGCAGTATTGAAGGAGATGCAAAAGCAAGGTATGGTTGCTCACCTACCTACAATAACTGAATTGAAGGAACCATGTGAAGCTTGTATGATGGGCAAGCAACAGAGAAAGGCATTTCCACAAGAAAGCAAGAATAGAGCACAGGCTCCTCTAGAGTTGGTGCATGCTGACTTGTGTGGTAAGATGCCTACACAGGCCTTGGGGGGATCTTCTTATTTTATGTTGATTGCCGATGACTACAGTAGGAAGATGTGGGTGTACTTCCTTCGTGATAAGGCTCAAGCTTTTGGTAAGTTTAAAGAATGGCTAATACTTGTTGAGAATGAAACAGGGAAAAGTGTGAAGAAATTTAGAACAGATGGTGGTGGTGAGTTCAACTCAAAGGAGTTTGAAGGCTTTTACAAGAGCAAAGGGATCAAGCGTTAATTGACGACGCCTCACACACCTCAGCAGAACGGTGTTGTGGAACACAGGAATCACACCATTGTGGAGATGGGAAGATGCATGCTAAAGGGCAAGGGATTGCCTAACCATTTTTGGGCTGAAGCTGTTAATACTGCAGTCTACATTCTAAATCGGAGCTATACAAAAGCTCTCAAGGGAAAAACACCTCATGAGGCTTACACTGGTAAGAAACCATCTGTCTCACATTTCAGAATTTTTGGATGTGAATGTTATGCACATGTTCCAGATGAGAAGAGAAACAAGTTACAACCAAAAAGCAGAAAATGTATCTTCTTGGGTTATAGTGATGAGCAGAAGGCTTACAAATTATATGACCAAGAGGCAAAGAAGATCATCGCGAGCAGTGATGTGGTGTTCAAGGAGGAGCTGCATACAATGGAGGAGGAGAAGGTAAGTTCTTCCACTTTATCATCAAGCGAAGAAGTAGTCCACTATGAACCTGTCCCGAGAGCTATCCCTATCCTTAAGGAGGAGGAAGCATCATCTTCAGATGATGAGGAAAAAGTTCACCAACTTGACATCACCCCACCGGAAAAGCCATTGCCGTGTTGGGTGAAGCAGCTCTATGACCACAATAATCCTATGCCTGCATCTGTTGAGGAAAAGGCAAAGGACCAAGGAGGTGTCAGAGAATAGAGGAGCAAAGGAGGGCTTCTGCTTACATAGTCAATATGGCCTTGATGGTTGAGATTATGAGAGAAGTAAAGGAGCCAACTAACTTAGAAGAAGCACTGGCAGATCCATCATGGAAGGCTGCTATGCAGGTGGAGTATGACAGCATAATGAAGAATGACACTTGGGAGCTAGTGGATCGACCAGCAAAGCGGAAGTTTATTGGCACCAAGTGGATCTGGAAGGTAAAGTACAAGGTTGATGGTACCTTAGAAAAGTACAAAGCTAGACTGGTTGCCCAAGGATTTTCACAAAATGAAGGGTTTGATTTTCAAGAGTCATTTGCCCCAACTGCCAGAATGACCACTATTCGCACGGTACTTACAGTGGCTGCCCACAAGAAGTGGCCAGTGTACCAAATGGATGTTAAGTCAACCTTCTTAAATGGTGACCTCAAGGAGGAGGTGTACATGGCTCAACCACCAGGGTTTGAGGCCCCCCATTCTGAGAACAAAGTGTGTAAACTAAAGAGGGCATAGTATGGGCTGAAACAAGCCCCCAAAGCATGGTACCAGCGGATAGATAGGTTCTTTTTAAACCTAAACTTCAAAAGATGTGCCTCAGATGCTAACTTGTATGTTTACAGGGATGATAAAAAGTCTATAGTGATTGTTCTATATGTGGATGACCTTCTTATTACAGGTGACTATGAAGATATGATCAACCAAACTCGAAAGGCTTTGAGTTCTGAGTTTGAAATGACAGACTTAGGCTTGCTGCACTATTGTTTGGGGATTGAAGTCTGGCAAGAGCCAGGAAAGATCTTCATCTCTTAGAAGAAGTATGCATGGGAGATCTTGAAGGCATTTGGCATGACTGAGTGCAAGGAGATAGCTACACCTATGGAGGTGAATGCAAAGTCATTCGTCGAGGATACATCAGCACTAACAGACATTGGGAGGTATAGGAGACTAATCTACTTGTGTAACACCAGACCAGATATCAGTTTTGTTGTTGGTGTTTTGAGCACGTTCTGAAACAAACCTCATGAGAGTCATTGGAAGGCTGGGATGCGGGTGCTTAGATACTTGAAGGAAACTCTTGACTATGGTATCACATACAGTTTCGGAACTTCTCTTGTGGGGAACTGTGACTCAGATTAGGCAGGAGACATTGATTCCAGGAAGTTAGTTTCTGGTTATTGTTTCTCTTTGGGTTCAGGAATTTTCTCTTGGATTAGTAAGAAGCAACCAACAGTGGCATTGTCTTCTACCGAAGCAGAGTACAAGGCAGCTTGTTTTGTTGCATGTGAAGCCGTATGGTTGAGAAGGATTCTATGGCATATGGGAGTGCAGGATGAAGAACCGACTGTGCTAAGATGTGACAATCAGAGTTGCATCGCCATTGCCAAAAATCCAGTGTTTCATGCATGCACCAAACACATAGAGATCCAGTATCTCTATGTGCATGATTTGATGGAGGATGGGATAGTGGAACGGGTCTACTGTCCAACAGAGGAGAATGGAGCAGATATCTTCACCAAAGCACTTACGAAGGATCTACTTCAAATTCATCTTCAGAGACTCGGCATTGGGCCGAGGAGATAGTTCACCTATGGGTGGACATTGAGGGGGGGTGTTAGATATGATCAATGCCCTAGCCTCATTAGGTGCTACCAATGATCCATGGTGCTCAAAGTTGTAAGGCCCCCATTATGAGGAGAAGCCAAATGTGAGCTCGGACATTGGTTGAGTCCTGACTTGTATATCAGATGAGGTCTATGTGACCGGATGGCAAAAAGGTGATCGTTGTGGGTCTAATCTTTGGGATAGACGGAGTGGTTAAGCTGGTAGCAACTCGAGGCGCATTGCATCGAGTTGCGGGGTAAGGGAGTTAAAAGGGGCCCTTATTGTGGGGTCTGGGGGCCGCGGAAGTGGCCCCTAGTTGGGAGGTCTCGAGGGGGCCAGCGGCCCCCTTGGCGGGGGTCCGGGGGCAGTGTCCCCGGCCCGATGGTAAAGGGAATATTCCCTGGATTATTCCATGGCCGACTAGTGGAGGCTATAAAAGCTAAACCCCTTCACAACCATCGATCACTCATCTTTCACCCAGTCAGAGTTGTTGTTCCAGCTAGCCTTAAGCTCTTCACCTATCTTCTGTCTAGATCGCCATCTAAGCTTCACACAGTGGAAGTGCACGGGTGGACAGAGCCATCTTTGTATCAGTTATTTGGAGTTAAAGAATTTACTTATTCTCCTCTTATCTGTTGTGTACTCTCTATCTCTTTCTCCGATTCTATTCGTTGCGCCGTGTAATATTTTACATCCCTCGCCTCTCTCTCCCAATATGATACAAGACAATTCATACAAGCAATCCAAATGTACATTTATATTGTGTTAACTCTAGGAAACATGCTTTTCTTGTCAAATTAAGAGAGACAAGTTCACCAAAGGCTTGCCACATCCAAAGGGATTCTATAACGGTGAATTCTCAACAAAATAAAATGTGGTTGTGCTAAGAGGTAGTGTTGGCATTGCATTGCTGATCACTATATAGGTGGTGTTGGAAAAGTTCTTCTACTTCCAAATACAATGTGCAAGTTTTCTTCAGTGAGTGTGGGTTGGTGTATAAACATGTTGGCATTTGCATCCATCCCAAACACTCGGAGGTACACATACTATAGGTGCTTGCATGCCAAATATGCTTTTTCTTCTGCGGCATGGTCCATGAAATCCCGACAGTTACATGTTAGATTCTTTGCATGTGCACATCATAACACTCATGCATGACACTTGAATTAGTTGTCTCTAGTTTGAAAAACCCATGCTTCAAGGCCTTCACCACTGTGTGGCCCGTCACAGTTGCATCTAGAGCCAACACTGAGTCTATCCTTTTCCCTCTTGCTTGTGAAACGCCTCTTCAATATATACACAAGCCCTCATTAACATCTACCTCTTGTGCTGCCTTTTGTAAAACAAACCCACCACTCTCCAACATGTGGATTTCTTCTATGGTCAGATTAGTGCCTCGTGCCATTAGCCACACTTGTGGAACGTTGGGCAGTGCATGTTGAATGGAAGAACAAATGTTCCATGTATGGTCCACACTATCATTATAAAACCACATGAACTGGTGCCACATTCCATGTTGATTGCTAGCTTCTCCTCTTGAGCTAGACCACTCCATGATGCCCCAAAATGAAGGTGCATGCACCCCATGTGACGTATTTTTTATAGGTTTTTTGCATTTTCCCTCTCTCCCAATTATCCTTGACATTGTACACGGCTGCGAGTTGCTGGCTGGAATCCTTCTTATAGCCCAAATGGTGTCATGAAGGACTGTCTCCCACCACCATTTCCTCTGAACAATTTGGTGATACTGCCCTTGATTGGTTGGAAGGCAAAGGGTTCTCAAAGTTTAGTTTTCTTGTATCCTTTCTTTTGGGTATATTTTTAGTCACATACTCAGGCCTATGAGAGGCGTTGGCTTCTCGGACCCCACTTTCCCATCAACCTTGCATTTTCTTACTACAAACACATTATCCCCTCAAAAATCGGGACATTTATGCAATTCAATTTCTCTTGCCACCTCCTCAACCATCCTTACCGTTGCTCGAGGTGTGGGGCTGATTCCTTGTTGTAGTCGACTCAAAATCTTCTCTGCACTGGGTCCTGCACCATGGAACTTTCCACCAATGAATGCATGTCATTGTGTGCTCTGTAGTAGAGTGTTGGCCAAATAACTGGACACATACATCGTACAAGTTGATAGATCCCTTGAATCCCTCCCTTTCCAACCAACTTGCATACATTGGCTCTGCCAAGTTTGAGAAAACGAATGCACCACACGTCACATTCTACTATTACAAACTAGTCTTACCCCGATAAAGTGTGGCCTCCAATGTGGATATTTGATATGCCACCAACTAAGCCAACAATCCATTGCTGGTATATTGCAATCCGCAACTTTCCCTGAGGCCCACCAAGCCCGAATGAATCGATATTGCATCATTGCATCATCTTCCGTGATTGCACACCTCCACATGTGGCACAAGCGCTTATGCTCATCTTGAAAACTCTTGTGCACATACTGTGATGTGTATATTTGGAGACTTTGTTCCCAATGAAATAAGAAAGATCTCTCCCTTTCTTGCATTAGTTGTCTGGACCACCATTGAACACTGTGTAGATGGCCCTCCAATTGGCAGTTGCCTCGTCTACCATGAATCCTCGAAAATCAATGCTTGGGTGTCCACACTTATCCATCACCTCATTCATCTTTGTCCAAAAAAGAGCTTGTGCATCTATATCCGCTTCTTTCATCTCACATATTGCTAGAGTCATCAACTCTTGTGCACTACAGAAACACGCAAAAGGAATGGAAGAGTAAGGAAAACTATGTTGCTCAAGTTTGTGTTGTGATAGTAGAATTAGGTAAGAGAAACTGTCTTGGGTCATACACATGTGCTGCCATGATGGTCCAATCATTAATGCAATGCATGTGGTCAAAGCATACCCAACTATTGCATAGGTTCCCAGTGCCATTCCTTTGCATATGATTCACTAAGTCAACCCCTGAGGTTGGCCTAGTTGTTGACATTTTGAATATAAAGCACCTACTATCATTGTCAACGGCTTGCCTAGGAAATAGACTACCATGGAAAAATCTATATGCACAATGTTGCTTTAACTTTAGAATATGAGATTCAATTCCCTAATCACTCTCAGTGCGTGCTGCACGGACTATTGTTTGAACCTGCATGCACAAAATATTGATCTTCATATGCATGGCCTTTTAAAGATATTTTGAAATGTGTTGTGAATGGAATAATATGTTACATGTTCCTCTAAATGACTGGTTGGAGTTCCTCAAGCATCGTTGAGAGTTCAGGGTTGGACATGGGGACACCTTGCTCATGAACCAAGGCACCCATCACTAGCCTTCTAGCCACATTCATTTGTAGGTATTGAGGTCCAACTGCACTAAAATCTCTTACCATTTTCTCTATGGACTTTTGCACCTCTTTAACATTAGCTCTACATGTGCCTCTTTACACCTCATGGTTATGTGTGCCTTGATGAATAATCTTGGCATTGGCCTTGCTGACATCACATAATACACTACACACTCGCACTTGGAGAGCATGATGGGGGGATTCTTACAATAGAAGAATCCAAGGCTTCCAAGACCAACAGCTGACATTCCAACAGTCGATATGGTGGTACTGAGTTTACCTGCATGGCATGCATCTGGACTTGATTAGTGTGATTTACTTGCAATAGGGTACTAGAACTATGTCATGCGACTTTGCAATCACTTTAATGATAATGGGGTGAATGAAGAATCTTGCACCTATCCATGCCACCTTGTTTGGGGAGCTAAAATTTGACTTGCCAGTACAATCTCTATTGGGACCCTCTAGCTCTTCGATACATTTGCTTCGGCAAATAGTATCGAGGAATGCCATTGATGTTGACGTGGGCTTTGTCCAACAATGGCCATCGTACTTTTTCTCCATACCCTCGATTGGACACATATTGTCTGCTACTACTAGTGGAAGCTCGTATGCCACATTGCCATCATAGAAAAATGGGATCTCCTCCACTCTCTCTATAGTGCTCGTATTCTAAAGCAAATGACATAAGACTCAGTGTCAGCCTCTCGAAGACATTATGTACTCAACCACATTACAGCATAAGAGGATTATCGCATCTCCTCCTCTTCCACATCAAGTGTGATAGGGATGGTTTTTTTTTTCTCAATGTCCAAGGGGGATGGTGAGGCTTCCACGGTGATTGTTGTTTTCTCAATGCTACAAGGCCTCTGGGTGAGGTCTATGGTGGGGAAAGGCTGCAATGTAGGCCCATTTCCTTGTTTGACAAGATAGTCTTGTGAGACCAAGGTATCTAGAACATATACCTAGATAGCCCCATGGTCATTGTTACAATGTGTTGGGGGTAAAGGCACCTCCGCCGTGCCGCCCCGTGTATTACTACACTGACAGTACCTGCCACTGCACACTGCAGGTGGCGGGTGCCCGCCACGTCACTTTATTCTTTATTCTTTTAGTGACAGTTTGAATAAAGGAAGGCCCGGTCACACATTGTGACTGTTGGAGTTCCCATTTCTTGTCTCTCTTTTTTCTTGCTCTTGCTCTCCCGCCATAGCTCGCATGCAAGCTTCGATCCTTCTCACCTTTCAACTGGTATCAGAGCTTGGCATTCTCTTACTCGAGCTCGACTCGGTGCTTCCCGACCTTCGCATCGACTCGCTTCACGCATTGGGTCTCCATCCCGGCAACCATATCCGATCTCCCCGAGCTCCCGTCACTCCCCGGCTTCCCGAGCACCTTCCCAGCCTATTGAGGCACCTTCAAGGCATTGATACTGAGGTATTTGATCATTCTTTCACGGTTTTATTTCAGTCTACAGGTTGCAAACAGCAAGGGCAGCCATGGCTTCAAACTCTTGAAGCTTATTCCCCTCATATTGTGCCTTACACCTATCAAGGCTCAAAGAGGCTTGTCATAGGCCTTTGATAGGCCCTTCTTGAGCCCCCCATTACCCCCTTTTTCAGCCCATGTGGAGCAGCAGCAAGTTCAGCACCAACAGGGCAGATTGCATCATTTTTTTCCAGGCTGTGAGCACTCATCTACTTCAGCTCCACACTTGGCCATTGCTTCTTGCTCTCTACC
Source organism: Lygodium microphyllum (assembly GCF_053477565.2). Lineage (NCBI taxonomy): Eukaryota > Viridiplantae > Streptophyta > Polypodiopsida > Schizaeales > Lygodiaceae > Lygodium > Lygodium microphyllum. Next base: position 134,963,065 of record NC_141155.1, read on the forward strand.
TTGATCAAGAGGGCTATAGACTTCATGTTTGATGTCATTCAAGCTTTGGGCATTGGTCTTGATCATTCGGGGCTGATTTCTTCAGATTTGGGACTGTCATAAGCTGTCATAACAGGCTGAAAACAGGGCAGCACCATTGGCATTAGCATTTGTTGCTTATACTCCATTCCGGTTGTGCTATTTGATGCCCGTATGCGGTCTACATGATGCCTAGTGCCTTGGGAATGTATGCACATGATTATGCCATGATTTTGGCTTGAAATATTGGCTGATTTGGGACTGTTATTTACTGTTATACAGTGCTAGAAACAGGGCAGCCACACTTGGCATTGGCATTTGATGCTTATACCCTACTCCGGTTACCTTGTTTGATGCCCATATGCGGTCTATTTCCTACCCGGATGTATTGGGGATGTATGCATTTGGTTTGACCATGATTTTGGCTTGAATTCGGGGCTGAAATCTACTGTTTAGAACAGTAAATACATGCTGGAATAACAGTGGGCTGAAGGTACTTTACATGCTTTGGCACTTACCTACCGATACCGGATGTATGCTTTGAGCTTTGGCATGATGTCTCTGACATTTGGGGACGACTTGGAGCATATGTATGAGATTATGGGATGCTTTTGAGCTTCGCATTAGCTCCATCTTCACTGGCATTTGGACCGACTTGGCATGCTCATGGACCGCCTATGCCTCATGTCTCTGCTTGACAGTTAGGCTTTTGCATTACATGCTTTGGTTCGTGACATATGCTATTTGGTTCGTGTATGCCATACCGACATTTGGAGCTTGGATTTGGATGTATTTGAGCATTCCCGGCTTACTTGATCACTGATCTTGGTTGCTATTTGGATGTCATTGAGTTGACCAAGAGCTTATTTGGGCTTATGTATTGCTTCATGGTTAATACGACCGGTGCTTCATGTATGTCATGCTCTCTTGGATGCGCTTGATGCATTGACAGGGTCACTTATCACTGGTGCTTTCTCTTGGGTTGTCTGAGCTTCTAAGTTCGCTTTGTACGCCTTTTGTGCCAGTGGGAGCATTTTACATGCTTGCTTGACCTTTGACAGTTGCATGCTATTGGAGCACTTACATGTATTTGGAGCAGTTTATGTCTTGAGCAGCTACATACGCATTGAGACTTTGGGATCATACTCCGATCTTTATGGATATGCATTGATGTACTCTTGGTTCACAGGATGCTTATGAGCCGAGTCTCATATTTGGATCTTTCTCTTTGAGCAGACACCTATTTGTGTCAGATTTTGGCAGTTACAGGAACACTTTGCCTAGAGTGTCTGGGGGTGTGCCTTTCACTGGCAGATGTTATTTTGACATGCTTTGGTGTTGAGCTCATGTTCTTTTCACTGTCATTGACCTTGCTTATGTCTATTTCATGCCGGCTTTGGACCTAGCATTCTTTGCTTGACATTGGATCCTATTTTGGGACAGTTTGCTCTCTAGATTGCATACCTGCAATTTATTACAGCAAGCAGTTATTGGTGGACCGAGGTGTACTTTTCATGCTGAAATATCCTGATTTGGTATACCGCACCTAGTACTAAGTGGGCAGCAACTTTTGGCACACTTTGCTCGCCCTTTGGACCCCATTTTGGTCATTTTTGGGCAGTTTCTGCAGTAAAACAGCAAGCAGTTTTTGGACTGTTTGGGCATTTCCAGCCTGCATAATGGCGTCATCTTCGCATGATAGTGCCATCTTTAACATTACAAAGTTGGATGGTACCAACTACTCTTATTGGAAGAGTCAAATTTGGCAGGTCTTGGTGCAGAAATCTCAGATTAAGCCACTTCGGTTGAGTGGGGAGCAGCCTGAAACTATGGACAATGACGACTGGCTTGAACTTGATGAGCTATGCAAGTCCACGATTGTATTGTCTCTCACTGAACAGGTACATTATAATGTATTTGAGGAAGCACAGAGTGCATGGGATCTATGGAATAAGATCAAGAATCTTTATGATAAGAAAAGTCCGGCGAGTCAGATGTACTGGTTGAAGCAGCTTATGGATCTACACATGAAGGATAATGCGACTATGTCTGCTCACTTGAGCCAGTTCCATGCTATACTGAAGAACTTGACTTCGCAGGATATCACCTTTGGAGAGGAAGTAACTCCTCTTTTCTTGCTTGGGACTCTGAATGAGTCATGGGATGTATTCCGCACTGCCCTATGTGCCTCTAGTGCTACTCTAAAATTGGCAGATGTTGAGAGTGCTCTTCTTCAGGAAGAGGTGAATCGCAAAAACTTGGATGCCTCTCGTGGTAGTCATGCTTTGACAGTTAGAGGTAGGAATGACAGGTATGACCGTGGTAATGGCTGAGGCCGTGACTCGCAGAAGGGTCGGTCTAAATCTCGTGGTGGCAAGTCGCGTAGTAAGTCGCGTGGGCGCAATGCAAATGTCACTTGTCATCATTGTGGGAAAAAGGGCCATATTAGACCACAGTGTCATGAGTTGCGCAATGAGAAGCGCAAGGATAAGGGGAAAGATAAAGTGCAGGAGAAGTCCTCTGATCGCAGCATAGTACCTACGAAGTCCAGCGTCAAGATTGAGGAAATTAATGTCACGTAGACTGAGGAGTCCGATGGTGGTGATGAATTTATACTTGCAGCTAGTTCTTCTGATGCTTCACACTTGACTGAGACACCTAGTATGTATGCACAGTGCTGGTTATTGGATTCAGGTGCGTCCTTCCATGTGAGAGCCGTGTCTTTCAAATGACCAACCATACTGTCCCAAATCAAAGCAAAAAAGCAAAATTTCAGGTTATTGTAATTAGCAGAAAATGCACTAAAACCACTGTTAAAACTTGTTGAAAGAGTGAATATCACCAAGAGAACGACCTATCTACCAAATATGACCAAGATAACTTCAAACAGTAAGCATTACCCTCATACAAATGCTCGAAATCTATAGATTTCAACTTGCTGGAATAAATTACAGCAATATGTAAAACTGTCCCAAAGTGAAGCCATCACTGATACATATGGTAGTGCAACTACCAGGTAGAGAGAGGCATCCAATAGTGAGTGTCAAGGGGCAAGAAGGTACCAAGAACTGTCAAACCAATAACCTGTCAGGCAAGTTACATCTCATAGGTCTAGAAGTCATGCATGTAATGGGTCTCGGGGTAAGAGAAGAGAGCAAGCACAAGCATAACTGATAGAGCAAGAAGCTCAATGCATAACCATCCAAGATGCATACAAAATGGACAAACTTGTGATAGAGATAGGTGCCTGCCCCAATAGGCATATCAAATCAGCCCACTATAGACTAACTGTAGGCATAAAGCTCTCAAGAGAGCAAATGCATGTAACTGGCCCACAAGCTCAAGCTCAAGTGTAAGTAAAACTCTATGTACATCCGACTATGCCAAGAGGCTCCCACTCGAAGTAAAGTCAGATGCAAATAGAGCAAGCAACACTCAAATACATCAAGTACATAGCATCAGACATTCTAAATCCCAGTAGGGTACATCCGGAGCATAAATTTCAAGCTATCTCACACCTGTAAAGCATAATCCTGAAAGCGTTCAAATAGTATGTAACTGACAACCAAATGTAATGCCTAGTAGGTCTAAAATGCTCAAATACATCCAAAGACAAAGCTCCAAGTGACTGTTAAGCATGGGCAAGCCAAGTGGCATCCATATCTAATCAAAGCATAAATGCAAGAGGCTTAAATGTCAAGCAGTGACAATAGGCATAAACCGGTCCAAAGCATGCCATTCAATCCCAATGCCAGTGAATGACAACCATGATGTAGCCTAATCCAAGCTCAAAAGCATTCCGAAACCAAGAAGAAGCATTTGACAATCTCCAAATATATTGGTATGATCATTCAAATCTCCGATAAGCACCCCATATCCAAGAACCAATGCATACATCAAGTAAATGAGCTTCAGGCCACTGTATTATAGTAGCATATTCACTGTGAAATGAAGCTCAATTAGTGCCCAAATTTGCTTCAAATCAGTCTGAAATCATAGACATAGCATCCCATAACATCAGGGCATCACCGAGCATCAATAGGCATCAAACGGGCAATGCCAAGAAGCATCAAACATTAAATGTCAAGTGTTGCCATGTTTGTGATAGTCATGGGACTATGTATAGAGTAATGGTTGAAGGTGAAAGCACTCGTATCGATCTCCCGGAGCCAAGATCCAATGTGGGGGAGTCCAAAGATGATCACGAAGGTTGCAAACAGTGCATGCCGGGAAGTTGGGGAAGGAGTTGGAAATGCCAGGAGGAGATCAGCCCAGCCCCCTAAAAATGTGCCGCATTTTACACTGGTTGCCCTTGGGGGTTGGGGGGTCTTCAGCAGTGCTACGGAGCACTTGGCAAGGATTAGGGGGCTCCGATGCAGCCTTGCAAGGTGCCGAATGAAGGCCGGAAGATCAGGGAGGAGACAAGAGATCAAAACATACCTGCAAATGAAGGTGCCATGGCTATCATTGAAGCTCGAGTTGAAGCTCTTCAAATGCGGGCTGAAGAGAATGTCGAGCAAGCTCCAATGCCTTTGCTCTGATACCAGTTGAAAGGGAGGTAGAACCCAGGAGGAAGAAGCTTGGCGGTGAGAGCTATGGCGGATGGAGAGCAAGGGCAAGAGAGAGCAAGACTCAAAAGTGGGAACTCCAACAACCACAATGTGTGGCCGAGCCTTCCTTTATTGAAACTATCACTAAAAGAATAAAGAATAAGTGACTGTGACGGGCGCCCGCCACCTGCAGTGTACAGTGGTGGGTACTGTCATTCTAGTAATACACAAGAGGCTAGACGAAGGTGCCTTTACCCCCAACACCTGCCAGATTAAGAAAATAATCCACAACTTGAGGGAGGGGGAGGTGTTGTGTCATAGGGGATGTGTGGCCTTATATAACCAAATTGACATAGTGGGGCATTAAATGCACGTTAGAGAGAGAGAGAGAGAGAGAGAGAAAGATAGAGAAAGGGAGACTAGGAGACATGTGCCATATGAAGAGAGAGATGTGAGAAAGGGACAGAGAGGGGGGAGGTGCTAGTCGTATTTTTCTACATCACAAATATTGGGTTGCCGGCGACCCCTTCTTTGGCGACAAAATGATCCCAATCCACATGCACTCTCTCTCATCAGCCATCCTGGCCCACACGCACTCTCTCTCTCTCTCATACCTTGGAGCCAAAATCTAAATAACTAAGATAGATGATGTAGGCGTGCCGATGACTCCTTTCTCGATGGGTAGAACAATCCTAATCCACATGCACTTGCACTCTCTCTTCATTCCCTCCAAAAAAAATCCCATACAACTAACGTATTAATGTACAATCATACTAACTGATTAATTAGTATTACTATTACAATACATTGATGCATATGAAATGATTAATAGTAATATATAAATTAATAAACAAGTTAAGTATTATTAATATACCAATGGTTCACTTCATACTAATTGATTACTATAATAGCAAGTTAATTAATAAGCTAGTTGATATACATGAATTATAAAACAAGCTGACTATTAGGAAGAGAGAGAGAGAGAGAGAGAGAGAGAGAGAGAGAGAACATGAATAAAGCAATGTTTGAACGAGTGTGTTTTTAAAGCAATAAAGCAATGTTTGAATGAGTGTGTATAAGCTTCTACTTTGTATGACTATCTCATATGATGCTTCTAGGAGTGTAAAGATCTACTATTAAGAAAATTATATCTCTCTCTTTCACTCGTAAAGTTAATTAGGTAAATACTTGTTAATTTATTGAGATAATGGGGGGAGAGAGAAAGGGTGATGAGAGAGAGGATATGTGATGTATGTAATTTTTTCTTGCCAGAAAGGGGTCGTCGGCAACCCCTTACCGATGAAAATTTTTCTGGCGACCCATTCCTTGTGAGAGTAACTTTTCACCCAACTGGATTTGTGGGTTTTCTTCACCTTATAAGGGGCTGTCAACGATCCCTTTTTGGCGAAAAAACAAACCACAAATCTGAGAATAGGGACCCATAGGGTAAGGTTTTTTTTTCACTCGAGTGGAAAAAAAACCCATTACCCTATTGGTCCCTATTCTCCCCATATTGTATATTCTTGGATTCGTAGTCTGTTTTTTCACCAAAAAGGGGTTGCCAATAGCCCCTTAATGGGTGAAAAAAAAAACCACAAATCTAATTGGGAAAGGGAAGAGAGAGTAACAAAGTGATGGGAGAGGGATGAGAGAGAGAGAGACAACATGAATAAAGGAATGTTTGAACGAGTGTGCATAAGCTTCTACTTTGTATGACTATCTCATATTATGCTTCTAGGAGTGTAAAGATCTACTATTTAGAAAATTTTATCTCTCTCTTTCACTCGTAAAGTTAATTAATTAAACATTTGTTAATTAGTTGAGAAAATAGGGGGAGAGAGAGAAAGCGTGATGAGAGAGAGGGTATGTGATGTGTGTAATTTTTTCTTGCCGGAAAGGGATCACCGGTAGTCCTTGATTAAACAAAAAAAAATTCTGGTGACCCATTCTTTGCGAGAGTAACTTTTCACCCAATTGGATTTATGGGTTTGGCAAAAAAACAAACCACAGATTCGAGAATATACAACATGGGGAGAATAGGGACCAATAGGATATGGGGTTTTTTTCACTCTTGGGTGGAAAGGGGAGAATAGGGACCAATAGGATATGGGGTTTTTTTCACTCTTGGGAGGAATTTGCTGTATATTCTTGGATCTGTGGTTTGTTTTTTCGCCAAAAAGGAGGCGCCAACAGTCCCTTAATGGGAGAAAAAAAAAACCACAAATCTTGTTGGGCCAAAATTTACTATCCAATAATGGATCATCAAAAAAATAAATCGTCCGACAAGGGGTTGCTGACGACCCCTTTCTGGTGAGAAAAATTTACACATCACATGCTCTTCCTCTTTACCCCCCTCTTTCATCACCCTTTCTCTCTCCCCCTATTTTCTCTCTCCTTCACCTATAAAAGGATCCATCTCCCCCTTTTCACATTGCAAATCGTTCCACTCTTGGTATGTGACTCTCTCTCTCTCTATCCCTCCCTCACTCTCTCTCCTTTGTATTTAAAAGGAACCCCCTCCCCTTGCAATTCAACTTCTTATTTTCTGTCCCCCCTACCCTCAGTACGGTTCCGTCTCTCTCTCCCCCCTCTCTCTCTCCACACCTCTCTCTCTAACACAGTCATACATACTCTATCTCACCATTCTATCCCAAGGTTTTCCCCTCTCTCTCTCTCTCTCTCACTCACTCATTCACACACACAGACTCTCTCTCTCTCTCTCTCTCTCTCTCGCCCTCGCTTTCGCTCTCTCTCCCTGTATCTACCTCTCACTCTCTCTCTCTTTATCTCTCACCCTCTTATCCCAATGTCATCTCTTCCTTCCCCCCTCTCTCTCTCTCTCCCCAGTGTCATCTCTTCCTTCCCCCTTCTCTCTCTCTCTCTCTCTCTCTCTCTCTCTCTCTCTCTCTCTCTCTCTCTCTCTCTCTCTCTCTCTCTCTCTCTCTCTCTCTCTCTCTCTCTCTCTCTCTCTCAATTGGTATTTCATTTGCAGGAAATTGAGGAAGCAATATATTTGTAAGAAGTAACCCTAAGCCCCTCTATTATGGCCAAATCTGATTTCAAAAGACAAGATCATGTCACCCTTTACAAGGGTGATGAAAGGATTGCTTAAGGTTTAGTCTGACAAACGTTCCTCTCACTGAGCTTGCTCCTTGGACGAGTGGGAGTTCTTATCACCATTATGCATTAGAGGGGTGTAAAGGCCCGTGGCAAAGGCAATACTGATATTAACGTTGAGGAAAACACAAATGTGCAATGGCCAATTGAATAGACGGTAAGCAGATCCTCTCTTGATTTTGTTATGATTACTCTATCTCCCCCTCTTATCCTATTTCGCATCATTGTTTGTAGGAAAGAGAGTGACGACTGGATGAGTCTCCCGAGGACTCTGACTTGCCTCCACAATCTACAACAAGACGACACGCTATTGCCACCGACAACATGCAATCGCAAGGGGGGAGCCACCCTCCAAGAGTGAGAGGAAGAGTAACACAAACATGATCATTAACTTCTATCGAGCTACAAGCAACTGTTGCAATTGCATGTGGGGAAGGAGTGACATCAAGAGAATGTGGGCATGCTTCGATGACACAAGCAAGGAAGGGCAAAAGATATCTCATACTATCGGAGAGTGATACTGACGAGGAAAGCAATGACCATCAAAGCATCGAGTCCTTTAGTGCACAACAAGGGCGTGGCCATATGCAACCCAATATAGAATCAAACACAAAGAACCGAAAAGAAGCACATGCCAAATGCCAGTGAAACGACCAGCAAGACCACTCTCATAGTCACTTGTGATAAACGTATTGTGCAAGCATGCATAGAAGATCAATTGGAAACGTTGACTATGAATGCTTGTAAGAGATGGCACCATGATTTAGATTATGGTTTTTATTTATTTACGTTGATTGGACATTAATTACTTCATCATCTCATTCAAATGCGAACATCCACCCCTTTTGCACCCATCCCATTATGTCGTTTGGTTTCCATGCCTACAATTAGACAAGTCACATCAAAGTACAAGCAACTCTCGAAAACCTTTTTTAGCAATGGGTATGTTAGAGGGATGGGTATATTTATAGTGTCATTAGAGACTCCAAGACACCAATGCAAGGAGGTTGATGATATGATTAGAACTGAGTGCGATCCCCATTGGCTAAAGAAGCATGAGGACTTCAGGCAGAAATTAGCGGCATTGATTGGGCCTTTTTGTCAAATTGCATGTTTTATGTTTGGGATGGTAACCATCATCTCACAACATGGATGAATGAGATACGCACATGTGAGTGGCCCTAAACCATAGAACCTTAACATTCTACAATGTGTTTGTTTCTTACATCATCCTTAACATAATTGACTATTTACAACAACCTTTCCAAATAATGTGAGACAACATGTGCGCGTTGACCATCGCCTTGTGAAAGTGACAAGTGTGGCAGAGGGGGAGATTTTGTCAGCTATTTCTCGTACAAACAGGTATGCAATGGACCATATTCATGAGATCCTAATATGCATGAGATCCTAATATAAAATGTACATAGGCTAGCACAAAAGGGGGTTATCCATACCTCGTATCTAGACCTTGTTTGTGAAGCAAGGATGCTAGGGCAGACTGACCATGCAACTATTTTTGACAAGCTAATTAATGAGGCAAAGGCATAGGTGCAAGTGTACAGAAAGACGGTGCCCATTCCTGCATGGTACAAGGCACCATTGATTGCATTGGCCCATGTTATGTGGAAGGTAGGTAGTTCTTCAAGCTATATTAACAATGTTTTTCTTGATGCATTTTTTCCTAATGCAATGATGTTGTCCCTAATTACCAAGTGCAGGATGAGTATGATATGGTAGTGCGACCGATCGAACAGAAACGGACACAACTCTTCGACTCTGAGTTTAGAACCAAGTGGGGTGAGGCACACTATAGTGTCAATGAAAAGCTCATCATGAAAACTCGACGTTTTCTGAGAGTTACAGACCCCAGTCTCGAAGAGAAGTGGTATCAGTAAGTTGCTACCTCTTTGTACATGCCATCTATATATACTTATACTACATTTGTCCAAAGTAACAATGTTTTTGTAAATGCAGAAATGTCTCATGCTTCGAGTGGGGCTCCAACATAGGGGGTGTATTGAACGAGTAGAGAGTATACACATTGGCATCCTCAAAGCTAAACAAGGTAGATCGTGTAAGGATATTGAAGGCCATGGAGAGTTCTGACAAGAAAATTCGAACGTTGATGGGCATGCCTAAACATAGGTTATTCTTGTTCATCTAAATTATGTGCATCATAAGTTTTACGAATTAGTATTAAAGAACATATATTTGATTCAAGCAGATGGAAATGCACCATTTTGAAGTTGGGTAAGAAAAGAGACCTTTTGGGCCATGCTGCAAGACGGTGGAAAGAGATTGCTTTTGAGTTGGGAGGACTACTATAACATTCGAGTGGAACACGATTTATTCTTCCAATATACCCAAGAGATAAAGAGAAAGCATACAGAGCAAATGTTTCGCACTGTCTTCCATGATTTCAAGCCAGACGAAGATATAGAGTCACAGAAATCAACGAAGTTGGCAACATGGAGGCTTCTGTACAGGTAGTTCACAATATCCTTATTTAGTAGCATGTCTACAGTGCTATCTTGCCAATCCATTCAAGATTTGTAATGGTGACTTTGCAAGTTAGGTTCATGTACGGGCAAATGGAGAGGAGGGCTATACAAACTCTGCCAAGAGAGTGTGAAGACTGGGCAAACGTGCAAGAGGATCAGTGCATGTATGAGGATTACCAGATAGAGTAACAGTGGGATGAGGAGGTATATCGAAGATGCCTATTTTCCTTGACTATCCAGAAGGTGAATACCCCCCCAATGAGAAAAGTTTGTACCAAAAATACTCAAGGAAAAAACAAACACAAGAGACACAAGGATCTAGAGGCATGGTAAGTGAAATGAGTTACATTCTTAGGAGTATATTGCACTTTCTTGTCTCCTAATGAAGAGACTATGATGGGTTCATAGGAAACTGATACTAGTAGTGTGGTTACTATAAAAAGAAAACACAAGAGCAAGCGCACATCCAATATCATTGAAGAGAGGCCAAGCAAAGATTGGCCCTCATCACCAATTAATTTGGTTTCTCCACACCTAAAAGGTTTGATGTTTTGAAGTACCATAGCCAAGACATCTCTTGTGTCCCTCAAGTAAAAATATTTTCTTGAATATGAATCATAACCACCAATCCATGTAGGCCCCTTCATTGATACCACTGAAGAGCAGATCGCAATGGAAGGCATCACCGAGGAGGTCTGTGACATTGGCATGGATAGAAGGATACAAAAAGTTCTTCCAGATCTTGCGGTGGAGAGTTACACAAAGCCCCTTTTCATGAAATGTTTTGACAACATTGATTGGCTACACTTCAGCCCAACAACAACACTATTTGTGGATGATAGCATGGAGAAGATGCATACGAATCCACCCAACACCTTTATATGTCCACCCCCATTTGAGGGAAACCCCATGGACACAATCCTTCTGGAGCACATGCTTCCCTACTTGATCGACCTAGCCTGCTTCCGTGGTTCAGTCCTAGACTTTGTTAGGAATCACCAATACCACCCCACAACAATGGAACTCGATTGATATTTGATGTGCATGATAAATATGTACTTTAAAAATTATTAGATTCTTTTTATTTACAAGTGCAATAAAATGAGGATGAAAGGGAAGAGGAGAAAGAGAGAGGAATGTGCAAGTGAAGGAGATTGTGCATAGGTATTTGCTCAATTACAATACTACAAGATGTGTAAACAAAGCATGTGCAAAATATCTAGGGAAGGGTGGAGTGTATAAACATGCATGCATGTGAACATATGTGTGCACAGTGTATTGAGTAACAATGAGGTAATATTGTTGTCTTGATATTAACTATTCAAACAAAGTGAAAAACAATAGATATCTCATGTTACTGCAATGAGTGTAACAAACTATTTGATACCCTATCTTCTTGTAGTAAGTCCACACAATAATGCTCAATTGAAAGTAGGAAAACATGTGCAATGTAGTTTTGGCTATGTGTCCACAATGGAAGTGATATATCAGGATATAATATCAAATCATGCACATAAAAGTGAGAGGTACGTAATTGTATATATACATGTGGGATAACAATGTGATATTCTTTTTGTCTTGATATTAATAGCTAAAAGTGTTTAAGATAATTTACTTCATGCAAACCGTTGACCCTTGTAATAATAGCAGGGTTGTGAAAAACGGATGGATGACCCTTATAAAATGAAGAGGGGGGAGATAGAGAGAAGTTGCTAATTTAGAGTGTGTAGGAGAGAGCGGGGGGGAGAGAGAGAGAGTGTGTGTGTGTGTCTTCATGAGAGCAAGAGAGAGAGTGAGTGAGTGTGTGTGTGTGTGTGTGTGTGTGTGTGTGTGTGTGTGTGTGTGTGTGTGTGTGTGTGTGTGTGCCTTCGTGAGGGCACGAGAGAGAGAGAGAGAGTGCAGGAGAGGGAGAAAGTGAAAAACTGCTAATTGAGAGAGAGAGAGAGAGAGAGAGAGAGAGAGAGAGAGTGTGTGTGTGTGTGTGTGTGTGTGTGTGTGTGTGTGTGC